>NW_024412427.1:23932050-23934430 GCF_014898765.1 Herpailurus yagouaroundi | reverse complement strand
ATATTTTATTTATAAATATATATTTTATATTTATATATAATATATATATATAAAATATTACCCTTTCTATTCAGGCTTTCATCAAAGGTTTCAATGGTAAAGATGACTCATACCTTAAAGAACTGGAAGAATGTTTTTTATTGCTTCTCAATCCATTGTGTTGCTCTCATGAAATTTCTGAATGACACCAGAGAATATAAAATCCATCAAAGAAATAAGTACTGAATGACATGTGGCAAGGTTTCCAACTCATCAGGAAAAACTTCAGATCAACTTGTTTCTCTGGAGAAAGCTCACATCCGGGGCTGTTCCTGTTCCCCAGGACTCATAAAGCTCCTATCTCCAGGGCACAGGTGAGGCCTTCACATTCTTTGAGAACAACAGCCTGTTCATTTCCTCCGTGGCTATAAAGTGACTTTATTGGACTTGAGTATCTAAAGGAAACAGAGCTCTGGGTCAGAGGGCGCCTTCAGAGAGTCACTGCCCCATTTAGAGCTTCAAACCTCTGGGATGTTGGTTTGGGAGATGCTCTTGAACTCTTTGAAATGTAAGTTAATTTAAAGTTCAAAGGAAGCTTCCTGGCTTGATGATCACTGTTTTGGGGGGCAAGATACATTTATATAGTTAAAAAGTGCTTAAATTCAGCTGTACAGCATCAGCTATTATTAAGCAATATTTACCTATGATTTAATGTGGTTCCAGGGGGAAAAGCAGTTCAGATATTGAAGAAACCCTTTGCCAATTACAGGGGGATTCAGTATTTGATAAGCCCAAGAAGTAGTTTGTTTCAACCTGCTTCTGCATTGTAACCTCTATTCAAATTTGCATAGGGGAGCCTCAAGTCAAAGAGAAAAGCATCCATATATGTGATTATGGCACACTGTCTCCAGAAAGGCTCCAGTAACAAATAGTTCTCTGTGGGAATAGGTTGGAGAAACACTGCATATTATGTTTCACTCTTGTGCTTCACAGCACACTTTGGCAGATTAAACATTTGGAGAAGTCCTGGAATACAGAAACATTGTTGAATACCAACCCAGTGTTTCTAGAAGATATATAACTAAGGAATCCCCTTTGTTTTTTTCTTTCAACTATATGAAATAAAACCTCTTGAGAGATCAAGTAGACTTTGACAAATAAGTACCATTACGTATTTTGGAGGATGTTATCGATAGTTAACACAATTCAACATCTTGAGAAAGTGGTAGGCACAAGAAAATTAGATGAAGATTTTTTTTAAGTTTATTTATTTTGAGAGGAGAAAGAAAGAGAGGGTGTGTGTGCAGGAGGGGCAGAGAAAGAGGTTGAGAGAGAGAATCCACTGTCAGTGTGGAGCCTAACGTGGCACTAATACCCACAAACCATGAGATCATGACCTGAGCCAAAATCAAGATTTGGACACTCAACCAACTGAGCTATCCAGATGCCCTCAGTGTGTGTGTGTGTGTGTGTGTGTGTGTGTGTGTTTAAACATGTGAGCCATATTGATAGTAGGGGTTTGGAAATCACAAAGGGATCTTTGTAGGTTTGAAGGTTAGAAATCAGTAGTCTCTCCACCTTTTTCCTCTCTCTAGTTTATCGTTGCCCTTTGGGTTCTTAATAGAATATATAAATAACAACTTGCCATTTTTTGTGCTTGCTAAAGACACAATGTAAAATTTTTATTTCATGTGACTCTGACATTTATTTTTTGGAAAGTAAGTTGAGCTATGCACCTGGTAACTCTTACATAGTGATGTAAACAGACCATATCAATAAAGGAAACAAATGCCATTTTTAAATAGCTGGCATTTTTTTCTTATGCCATTTCTAAAAATGTATAATTGAACTCTCCCCTCAAATTCAGGACTGGAGTCCCAAATGGTTTCTCCTTCACTCATTAAGATGAATAAGCAAAGAGCCAGTCATCAATCACATGCACATACCTGCTTTTTTTGTTGGGTTAGTTAAATTGAGGCATTATTGTGCTGTGGAAATTGGCAAGACATATATGAGAAGACCTTAATTTTAAGTGAAAGAATGAGTAGTAGTTGGAAGAGTGGTCATATTCAGATTTTTTGAATTTTATCTGTGACAAATTATAGACCCAGAATCAACTCTGCCATGTACTGTGGGAAATCTAACTAGTTTCACCAACTTTAAAAAAGCATTTTTGCATGGGTGACTCAGTCAGTTAAGTGTCTGACTTTGGCTTGGGACATGATCTCATGGTTTGTGAGTTCAAGTCCCACATCAGGCTCTGTGCTGACAGCTCAGAGCCTGGAGCCTGCTTTGGATTTTGTGTTTCCCTCTCTCTCTGCCCCTCTCCCTCTCACATTCTCTCTCTCTCTCTCTCTCTCTCTCTCTCTCTCTCTCTCTCTCAAAAAAAAAACATTTTTTA
>NW_024412427.1:23913657-23931950 GCF_014898765.1 Herpailurus yagouaroundi | reverse complement strand
CTCTCTCTCTCTCTCTCTCTCTCTCAAAAAAAAAAACATTTTAAAAAGTTGTAAAATAGTTTTAAAAGGTTAAAAAGTGTTTTGCATAATTTTTTTTACTTTTTGTTGTGATTTCATGTCCCTTTACTTCTCCATAAGTACTTCCAATAAGGTAAGCTCTGTGGAATGCTTTTTTGTCCTTTAAATAATCCATCCTACATGACTCAGTGATAAACACTTCAATCCAGTGCCATCTCTTACTCAGTGAAAAAAAATCTTTTATTCCACTGCTGGATCCACTTACTGAGATTAGCTTCATAACTAGAGACAGGTGTGGGGGTAGAGAAGGGCATGCACCTGCTTATTTGCAAGTGCTTAAGGCCCAAGCTGACCGAACTCTTGGTTATGGGTCTGTGCACGTGTGTGTGTGCAGTGAGGGGATAGAGAGAGGGTTTTCATTTGCTTGGTTTGCTTTTTCACTGAAGCTATTTGAATACTAAGGAGCAAATCTAAAACTCAACTAGTTGCCTTGTTTAGCATAATTCTCCTGTGGCTAAATTTAAGGTCAAACTTGCAGTCTGTAGTATGTCATCTGTCATATGTAAAATAATAGTGTCCACAAACAGAATTGATAGTTCATTCAGCCCCTCAAATCATTCAGTGAATATTTCCTGATAAGTTGCTATATGACAGGCTCAGTTCTAAACAGCAGTGAAATAAAGCTCCAGCCCTCTAGGAGTTGATACCCTGGTGTAGGAGATATGAATATATATATAGCTGATAGATAAACTAACTCTATTGTTTACACTGTACTGAATCTTTCTTCATTCAGCTTGAGGGTTTCTGTATTGATCAGTGTGGATCAACAATGTGTAGTTCATTTATGTTAACTGACACGTAGTGCTCAATGGAATGACTACCTCTCAGTTGATGTTACTATTTCCCCTTTGGTGGCCCTTCAGGGTGTTTTCAGTTTTTACTGTCACAAGGAGTACTTCAGCATGCTTCCCTGGGCCCTATCTCCTTATGTACTTGTGGATGATTTGCTCTCAGTATATATTTAGAAATAGAATTACTTGACCATAAGGGTTTCATTGTTTGTTTGTTTGTTTTTAAAGCACACGCCCAAATCTCCTCCCAGGTGTCCTGAATCCTAATAATGGAGCAAACTGCTTCGGCATCTGTATTCATAAAATGCTTTTTGGGAGATTTGGATGCGGCTTCCCAAGGGACCGATGTTTTGGAGTCCATTGCTCCAGCCCACATGAATCCATCCCACACATGGATTAATAAAAGAATGAGAGATGAATAGGCACTTCTGGCAATGAGAATAAATTTTGGCTCTCACTCCATTAGGCTCCAGGAGTGGATACTGTTGGTGTCCTCCCAGATACCCTTTACTGGCTTGCTCACCCATCTGTCAACTGCTGTGGGTGTCAGCTGCCAAGGGCTCACAGCTGCCCCATCTCCAGAGAACTGTCCTCAGCAGGAAGAATCAACCTGAATGTTATGACCCCACTTGCCCCATCCCAGTAAGCTCAGCTAATGATAGACTGATACTGGAGTATAAAGAGCTGGTCCCCTTGCTTCAAGGGAAAGACCACCTCTTTGGTTCAGTTCATGCTGCTTAGCTAGGCTGCATCCAGTCACAGCCTACTCCCCTGCATCTTCCTGCTTTGCTCTCTTCCCTTCTCTGGTGGTCCTGCCTCAGTGTATTACGTGGGTCTGTTTTAAGCCATGCTTTGAGAGAACCTAAAGAGAGACACCCCTTTGCTATTTTTTTTTTTGCTATTTTTTCTTTTTCTCTACTTTCTGTGCTTTTGTTTGCCCTCTTTTTTTTTCTCCTCATTAGCTCATACTTGTCTGTGTCACCTATGAAGAAGACAGAATACAAAGCAATGATTTTCATTTTCACTTAACTTTAAGAAATGCACACAGCTTGGGCGCCTGGGTGGCTCAGTCGGTTGGGCATCTGACTTCAGCTCAGGTCATGATCTCACTGTTTGTGGGTTCAAGCCCCGTGTTGGGCTCTGTGCTGGTAGCTCAGAGCCTGGAGCCTGCTTCAGATTCTGTGTCTCCCTCTCTCTCTGTACCTCCCCCACTTGCAGTCTGTCTCTGTCTCAAAAATAAATAAACATTAAAAAAATAAAAAAAAAATGCACAGAGCTCATGCTGGGGCAAGCACCTGCAGACACATCATGCCTGAATTATACCCTGCCATCTGATAGCCTGGTTGGCTGATAAGAGCCTGGGCCTTTGATTTGACCTTCCCCAGCTCCTTGCAGCTTTCCCTGAGTCCTCTGAATCACAAGTGTGTTCTGTATTCTCAGAATGTGTCAATATAGCATACAGTCATGTGGTCAGTGGCCATTTCCTACTAAACAAGTACAACTGCCCACCAGAAATGAGAAAATATTGCTGTGCTCATATGCTTCAGAGGCATTTTGCCCCATGGGATTGAATCAGCCCCACTTGGGCTTGGAGCCTTGTAGCAAAGCTCGTACCCACTCTTGTGCAGGTATGGCCTTGTGCTGTGTCCTTAAACTAGTGAGTTTGTGGTCACAGGACATTTATAAACATGTGACTGATTTGCCCTTATTTTATAATAATGATGATGATATAATAATAATAATAATAATAATAATAATAATAATAGACATGGAGGCCTTGGAGCTCTAAATCAAGCATTCATCTAGGCTTTGAAGTTACAGTCAGGAAGTAAATCCTTAGGCTCTTCCAAATTAGCTGTTTCAGAGGGAGTGGCAGAAGGACTTGAAAGATGAGCCTCTTCCTTTCCAGTAGGCTATGCTGGGGGTGTGTTGGACACACTCACACCCCCAATCTGTCCCCAAACAACAGAAGCTTGTAGCTTCCAAGGGCGTGGACTGGTGGAGAGAGAAACTGAGACCTCTTGGGGAAACCACAGGTTTGATTATGTCCTGGAGAGCTTTTGCCCCAATAAGAAATGTGATTCTGGGCTTTGAGCTGTTAAAGACAGAATTATGTGGCTTGCCTGGCAACTCAGATCTAATCCTCTTGTGGCTGTATCCCTACAGTTGCAGCCTGGGCAACCACCCCAAATTGACAGGCACGGATGCACTTTCACAGGTAGAAAGGGATTATCTCAATCCTGTTGCCTTGGTTCATATCTTCACTCAAAATTTTCCATCCTGCACAGTTTGATGGAGAGAAAATTGGTTGCTGTCCTGCCTCTACGTTCCTGCCACTGTTAAGGGAGGATTCATCTCAAGCCCCTGGTGTCTTTCCCACTGCAGTAAACTCCTGGGGCCCCAAGCAGGGTAAAAACAGATGGTTCATCCTCTATACCAGGATGCAGTTTGAGCTTACAAGTGCACACCTTCTGAATCTGTGATCTTTGGGAACCTGGATTCCTAACTGCTTAGCCAGTTTTAAAAGTCTATTCTTATTAGCCTAATTTTAGCTCCCTGAATTTAATATTTGTTTTTATGGTCCCTTCAGTATTTGCCAAAATTCTGCATAACTGAACTTCTAGTTATAATCCTTCTTTATAGTGACAAAACTCACAATATTTGTCTTTTGAATTTGAAATTTGTCTTCTTTGCTGTCTTAGGCTCAAAATGGAAATATATTAGCCCTAAGACCATGTCTGATGTCAGATTCTGGTTTTACTAAAGCATGACATTTTTGGGTGAAATTGCCATGAATTTCCCATCAACCCAACACAGTCCTTGATTTTCCTACATGAGGAAAAGGCCCCCAGTGTCCTATTCTTTCTCCACCTACCATCAGTGCTCCCTTTCAGGCAAGCAAGAGCACTTACTCATTCCCAACTTCTAGTGAATTTAAATTACTGCATTATCTCCCCAGGGGCAATAAAGCCCAGTGCTTACTGTGGAATGAAAGGCATTGCTGAGGATTTTTATTAGGCATCAAGAAAGAGATATAGAATACATATGAGAATGTGGTGTTGTAAGAAATCTTCTGAGCACTTAGTATGAAATGGACTTGTCTGTATATAAATCAGACTGACTTATGACAATAGAAATAAAATGGATTCTGGCCAAAGGGAATCTGGCCAGAGGGATCTCTCAAACAAGTGGGGATTAGAAGTGCCAACCTACCCCTGTCCCATTGTTACTCATTTAGGTCCCTTCTAAACATTTATGATGAGGTTGTGTCATTAGCTCGTGTTAAGGGAGGCTGTCATTGTGTAAATAAATTAACAGCAACAATAATAATACATTCATATAGTAGAGTAGCTTCTTGGCTTTCCAAGAGCTTTTTATATGAATCTCCATGCCAACCTTTTGAGATACATAGACACATAAAATTAAGATTGTCATCTCATGTGTCACAAGACTGATGTTCAGAAACCCAGGGTAGCTAGCATACTGCAGGGAGCACCGCTGCGACAGAAGCCTCCATTCTTTGGGTTCATAATTCAGTGCTGTCTTTGTTTTATCAGGCAGACTCTGTGGAAGCTCATCATTTAGAATTAAATTTTATTTAGAAGAGGACTATAAAATGTTTCCCTTCCCAAGAAACCTGTAATATACCAGAAGAAGCACTAACTAAAAAAAGACTGGATCTGTGATCTGCCTGTGACTGGTTTCTTTTCCTGCTGACTTCACATAATCCAACCTGCTTAGCTTGGCAGTGTTGTCTTATCTTGAGTCATACACCCCTGCCTACCACTACTCAAAGTGACAGATGAGGGCAAAATAGGAAAGAATAAACTATCTGATTTATTATAGTCTGTCATCAGGATTCTGGGGAGAGAATGGAGGATTTAAATACATTTTTTTCTAATTGTAGGGATGGTAAGATTCATCAAGTAACAATTTTTGTTGAGTTCCTAAATTTCTCCCAAGACTGTATTACCACGGAGACAAATCCACATATAGGGAAAAATGCATTAACTAGGCAGCCTATCAGGGCAGACCTTAATTTTTCTTTGTAACACCGAGTTCAGCTTCGTAGGAACCATAACTATTAGTTTCAGATCACCAAACATCTTGCATTGCCATATATGCTTCTCTTAGCTTAATCTTGTCACATCTTTAACGTGCCCTGTAGTTTTGGCCAGAATCCATTGAGGAAGGTGCAAAACATGATTTTTTATTTATATTACATGGAGTATAGAAGATAAACATTTTTTGGTCAACATTGGTTAGCCCCGATTAGGTAAATTAGATGAATGAGCAAAACAATGCTGCCTACCCCTTATAGTACTTTATCACTAAATTGTCATCTTTAGTACAGCCAGGTTGTTTGCTTTTCTGAATCCAACCCCCCAGCATCCTTAGTGTCACCCATGAACTCTTCTCTCAAAAGCTTTTATGGCCTAGTACCTTTCCACACAATCAGAATAGATGAGTATAAATGCTTGCCTGTGAGTGTTATGATTTATTGAACACTGTATTACAGACTTTTAGGTCCGGGCACTATTTTTGGGAGTTGAGATCATTAGAACTTCACATGTCATCCTGATAAAATGTTCAAATGTTTCTTTACATTCTTCCAGAGCCCTAGTTCTCTGTCCTTTTTTGACCATGCCAAGAACATGTAGAGTGTGCCTTTCCTGGGTCCATATGACTTTGTTATCCTGAGAAATCATTTTATTATTTTCCTTTTCTTTTGTATAATTTTTATAAGAAGAGTGGTAGTTCTCCATTCTTGAAATGCTGACTAATGGTGAAATAGCTGTATTTTCTTTTTATGTGGATGCTGTTTTAGAAGCCAGAAACAAACCAAAGGAATGAGGGAAATATCTTAGCTATTAAGTGGGCACTGGCTCCAGAGAGGCAAGCTGGGCGGCTGGCACAGAATGGGATACCCCAGGGCAAATGTGATTGTTTGACTAAAGAAGCAGTAGGAGAAACGTTTGCCAAGAAGGAAGTTCAGAAGCTCTGCTTGAACATGAGTTTGAGGAAGTGAGAATACTTCAGATGGGATTTCTGTTACCGTAGTTGACAATGGGTTGGCTAGCTCCCTGCTGGCACATGGTGCCAGGGTGTTCCACTTGAAGAAATACACTGGGGCAGCTGTGAACTATTTATGATGCTCCATTGCTGCTGAAAAGAGGATGGCAAACAAGAGGGCATGAAATAGTTCTTATATGAAAACACTAAGCCACCCTTACTAAAATTGGGTGGTCAGTCACACTGGTGACTGGCAGAGGTTTAGTTATTTATTGCTGCATAACAAATTACCCTCAAATTAGTGACTTAAAACAGTGTTTATTATCTGAGTTTCTGTTGGTCAGAAGTCCAGGTACAGCTTAGCTCTTGCCTCTTTCTCAGAGTCTCTCACAGGCTACGCTGAGAGTGTGTTCTGGGTCTGCCTTCAATTCCAGACATGAAATGGGGAGAATCTGCTTCTGAGATCGCTCACATGGCTGTTGGCAAGCCAGAGGTTCATACTAGCTGTTGCTGGAGTTATCAGCTCATTGACACATTGACCTCTCCATAGGGTTAGTCACAGTATGAGAGCTTGCTTCCTTCAGAACAAGGTTTCTAAGAGAGAAAGAAAAAAGGAAGAGCGTAGGACGTGAGGGTCAGAAGCCATAGTCCTCTTATAAACTAGCTTTGGAATTGAAACCTTCAATTCTACTGTGTTCTCTTCATCAAAGTGAGTCAAACAGCCCAGCATTCCATTCAACAGGAGGGACTACACAAGGGTATGGATGGCCGGAGGCAAGGGTCATTGGTGTCTGTCTTAGAGGCAGCATACCACAGATAGTAACTGTATTTTTCACTTAAATGGTTGCCAAAATTATTTCCCTCCCTTCAATATAGAAAGGGTTATTGACATGAAGTGAAATAGTTGTTTTGAAAAGAAACTCTGGTTGACTATATGGATCATAGTTTTCACTCAGGCTATTGTTTGGGTTAATGATAAGCTGATTGGTGTGGAGACAATGAGAGGATGCGTTATTAATTGTAAAGATGTGTGAGGTAGAGTCCTTAACTCTAACTCAGGCTGGTGGGATGCCAGGTCCAAATCTCTCACTTTATTCATCTGTACGATGGGCTTGGCTATGAGAAATATTTTTGGTAATCTTCAGTTAAGTGAGAAGTGTCAGGATAGTGTGGAGTAACCTCTAGAAAGAGCTTAAATCACTTATATCACCTCTAAGCTACAAGGTTTACTGTGCATGTGGGTATTTATATTGACTGTCAACACAAACACTTAGTTTCATGAGTCATTTGATAACCTTAGTTATGACTTACAGAAAAATGGCAAGAGCTTAGATCAAAAGGCATATTTTAGCTCCCTAACAATATTTGCCAGATGATTAACTCCAAAAAGGGTGCTTCCTGTGTAGAATTTGTATTAAACAGCATTATAGAACATTAAAGTTTTTTTTTTAATTTTTTTTAACGTTTATTTATTTTTGAGACAGAGAGAGACAGAGCATGAACAGGGGAGGGGCAGAGAGAGAGGGAGACACAGAATCTGAAACAGGCTCCAGGCTCTGACCTGTCAGCACAGAGCCCGACGCGGGGCTCGAACTCACGGATCATGAGATCATGACCTGAGCCGAAGTCAGAGGCTTAACCGACCAAGCCACCCAGGCGCCCCTAAGGTTTTTTTTAAGGACCTTTGAGATAAGTTTACTCAACTCCTTCATGTTATTGATAAGGAGATAGGCCAGAGCTGAAAACGAATTAGAACCAGTAATTCACTGCTTAACCTATTTTGGCTACTGTGCCCATCAGTGTTGCAGAGAATAGAAAGGCAGAGGGAGAAAAAAGGTGGCCTTACTTTCTTTGTAATAATGTGAAAAATCAGTTAGGTTGGGAAACCTTTTCCAAATAATACTTTTAAGCAAACTCCTGTAGGTTTATAGCTATATTTCCAGGAACTAACTCAACGCATAAGAGGTGTTCAGTAAAGGAGTATTGGTCTTGATGATAACTAACCAATGGCGAACTGCCCATAGTAGCTGCTATGTAGGTAGGTGCTGGTCTTAATGATTTCCAGACTCCGGTGAACTGCATGTTCAATTACTGTCATCCAGGTTTGGAAACACATCACAGGGACTAGATAGACTTCTGCAGTCACTATTGTGTGGTTGCATTGGTGGGATGTCTGCTTTTGGAGTGACTAGGATGTAAAAGTTGAAGGTAATATCCAAGAACAGTATGGGGAATTTGAACTAGAAGCAAAGTGGCATTAATTCTGACCCAGTTTTATTTCAGAGGTCCAATATGGGAATGAAAAAGATCTCAGGTCCTAGTTTTGTACCTTTCATAAGTGCTGATTTAATGTTGGGCAAACTACTAACTGTGGGCTAATTTTTTAAAATTTATAAAATTAAAGAATTATATCAGTGACTCTCAATCAGCATTGGTACCATATCATTTTGGAGGAGGGTGTATATAAAAATTTCTGAAATAGAGTAGGAAAAATCATGTATTTAGAAAAATAAATGGTTGAATTCTGGTAATCAGAAAAACCAACCTTCCTGAAAGGAGATAGGGTATCCTAGCAGAGTTTCCAGATAGAAAAACAGATGGAATACACATTTATTAAAGGGAATTTAACTAGAAACACATTGGGAAACTCTGGCAAGATGATCTCTATTCCTTCCAGTCCTAAAGTTTGGTGAGTCAGTGAATAGAGAGGGACAAGGTCATTCAAGGAAACAATCTTAGAACAGAGAAAGTACTGAGGAAGGAAAGAGCTGGCCCCCAGCTAAGAGTGGCCTGAAAGGATGTTAAGATTGGACACTGGCAAGCAGAAACAAAGTCTTCAAACAAAGAACATTGGAACTGGAAGCTTCCATCTACCTGAGTTCAAAGAAAATCAAGATCTTGACTCCAACTACCTTATGTGGCAGGTCTACTCTCGTCCACCGGTGTTAATTCCAGTACTAAGTGTCACTTGTTAGGTTCCAAAGTTTATAGCCCCAAGGAGTTTTGTCTTAGGAAATGGTCCAAGAATGTATTGATCTTCAATGTAAAGCCAAACTGAATTGTTATTGGCATTAATGTCCAAATGGCATGCATGAATAAATAAATACACATATACATAAAATCACTGCAGTTATTAAATCTGTCTTTTAATTATGTTAGCACATGTATGTCTTTTGAAGGAGAATACATTGAACATTTTAAAATGACTTCCATTTTATTTGCAGAGAATTAAAATTTTATTTTAAATGTTTATTTTTTTGAGGGAGAGAGAGAGACAGAACATGAGCAGGGGAGGGGAAGAGAGAGAGGGAGACACAATCCAAAGCAGGTCCTAGGCTCTGGGCTGTCAGCACAGAGCCCGATGCAGGGCTCAGACCCATGAACCATGAGATCATGACCTGAGCTGAAGTCAGATGCTTAAGTGACTGAGCCACCCAGGTGCCCCATTTTATTGGAAATGATGCCAGCCTATTTTACATCCAGTAGCATTTCAAAAATCTAAAATAATTTTATTTACATATTGATTTATTTATAGCTTCTCTTTACTAAAATTTAAATTCTAGGTAAATGTTTATATCAGACGTTCTATATATCAGAATATATAAAAATGTATGGAGATATTCTTCTGTGACCCGAGGGTGAGTTTGAAGCAATATTTTCTTCTACCTATAACTGACCTAGGAGAAGGAAGAGGAAGACAAAGGTCTGAAAGGGAATAAGATGTTTATAATGGAAAAGGAAGGAACAGAGTGTAGAGGGAACACTGGCCTTGAAGCGGGCAGTCCTGGATTCCAAGGTGATTCTTCTAAAATCGATGGACAAGTCACTCCTTTGGTGCAGGTCATATTCTCAAGGTTCTCTGGCTGTTAGATTATTTCCTACAATTTCAAGTCAACAGTACTTTTGGAAATTAAAATAAATGTATTTTCATCATAGAAAACTTGTAAAATAGAAGAAAAGTACAAAGAGAAAAGAAATAAACCCCACTAATGTAACTATTCAGAAAACCCATGTAGAAATTAGGGATCTAGTCTTCTACATTCTGGTCTTTTGCTCTCTGTGGATGTGTATCTTGGTGTGTGTGAGTGATGCTTTCTAGAAGCAAAATTACGGGGAAACAGTTTTATAGTATAACTCAATCAAATATATATCATGAGCAGTTTTCATGTCTTTATACATTAAAAAACTTGATTGGGGTGCCTGGGTTGCTCAGTTGGTTAAGTGTCTGACTCTTGATCTGGGCTCAGGTAGTATTGTACTGGTTTATGAGATTGAGCCCTGTGTCAGGCTCTGGGCTGACAGCCTGGAGCATGCTTGGGATTCTCTCTCCCTCTCTCTGCCCCTCCCCTGCTTGTGCATGCTCTCTCTCTCTGTTAAGTAACAAACTTAACTTAAATTTTGATTAAATATGAGTTTGAGCTTATATTTGAGTTTATAGAATAAATTATATGTCTACAAATAGAGATGTATGTATATGAGTGGTTGAAACACGTGTGTGTGTGTGTTCGTTCATTCTCTTCTGGTTGTTTCTAATTCTCTACAGAATTAATAACACTCCAGTGACTGTTTACAACTCAATTTCTGTGGATGGGGGAAGGTATGAGGAGATGAACGGAAATGTGGGTGTACTCGTGTGTGTGTGTGTGTGTGTGTATATATATATATATATATATATTTTAATTTCTTTCACAATTGAATCCTTCAGAGTATGGGAATTGCATCTTGTTGGATCAGAGAACAGCTGGTCTCATTACTACAGAAACAGTTAGATTTGGTTTAGGTAGTAGAATGAGGAGGAGGCTTTCCCTGATTAGGGCCATGCTCTTGGGCTAGGCTGGGAAGACCAAATTCCTACGAAGAAGTAAGGACATTGTGGGAAGGGAGAAAAGATAGAGAAACCTCTTCTATTGAAGAGCCCTGTAACACTGAAGACCTTAAAACCCTTGGTAAAGGAATTAGAAAAGAATGTGTAAGAATTAGGAGCTCAGGCAGGTTAGAAAATCAGAGAAAACTCTAAGTAAAATTACTATATTTCCACTTGTGCTAAGAAACCAGTTGTGATCATCTCTTTCGGTTCATTGACTGTCATTCCTTTGCCCTGAACTTTATGATCTGGTTTAAATTATCTACTTAAAATGATCCTCACACCTTCTGTTCCCAAGGCATGCCTTTCTCTTGTTGCTTGGCCTGTTCTTTTTCATTTTTTCTTTCTGAATCAGTCCAACATTACCCTTAAGAATCAACTCAAGCTCCTGGGGCACCTGGATGGCTCAGTTGGTTGGGCGTCCAACTGCAGCTCAGGTCATGATCTTGTGGTCTGTGAGTTCAATCCCTGTGTCGGGCTCTGTGCTGACAGCTCAGAGCCTGGAACCTGCTTTAGATTCTGTGTCTCATTCTCTCTCTGCCCCTCCCCTATTTGTGCTCTGTCTCTCAAAAACAAATACATGTAAAAAAATTAGAAAAGAATCAACTCAAGCTCTATTTTTTAAGGGAATCATGCCTAACCTCCCACAGGTTAATGCATGATAATGAAATATTGTCTATACATATATTTGTCTTTATAGTGAACCTCTTGAAGGATAGATTTAGCTTAATCTTTGTAATTCTGATATCTAAAATAATAAGATATTACAGAGACTCATTTATTTAATGGAAGCACTCATTATACAACCAAGCTGCACACAAATTGTGTAATAACTGAGTCAATTTAAATTATTCAAATAAACCAACTACCATAATGGTAGATGTGGGAGGATTTCCAGGTCAAGTATATTTGATGGTTCCTTGTTTCTGTTTTTTACTTTCCATAGAATAAATTTATTGTTTAGTTAATTTTATAACACTGCATTAATTGAGTGCCCACTGACAGAGTTGGCACAGGACTCTGGAGAGTGCTATTCACTGCTAAAATGAAGCTTCAGGTAATGGCTGAGAACAAGTCCAGTATGGAAAGAACACTTCCCAAAAGAGCAGTTTTTTAATCCCTGAGAATTCAAGATGTTTTATTCCATTTCTCCCTGTACTATGGACTGTTTTAACCTAATGAGTCCCTCAACTAATTTCTCTTTTGAAAAATGAATCAACTACTATATTGAAAGAATAAAGAGATGCAAATAGGTATCCATAGAGCTAAGATTAATGCGCAGGTTGCCACTGGTATTTTCCCTGAATGAAGAAGGTTCCCAGAATTTCCCAGAATTTGAAGGTTAAGAGAGTCATGTGAAAATTGCCCCAATAATTGCTGTACAATAGTTATTAGTTTGGTAACATAATAAAATGGGTATTTCCTGTAGACAATATTCTTTTATTTCATATAAATCAGTTATTTTACAGAGATGAGGAAAATATCTATGGCCACGGGGGCAGTTCAACTGTAGTGGGTAGGAAATGTCCAAGGAATTTCTTTTCTCCTGAAAACTTGAACCTAGAAAACTGGGGCCTCAAGTTCCTTATGGGTCTGCCTTATTATTAATATTCACAAAAAAATAAAAGAATATAAGCATACCACTAAAGAGAGCCATCAAACCATATAGGAAGAGAGCAAGAGAAGAAAGGAATGAAGAGGAACTACAAAAACAGCTAGAAAATAACTAAAAAAAATGGCAGTAAACACATACCTATCAGTAATTGAGTGTAAATGTACTAAATACTCCAATCAAAAGACGTAGCTGGAGTGGCTGAATGAATAAAAAACCAAGACCTATCTGTATGCTGCATACCAGAGATTCATTTGTATGTGAGGACACACACAAGAGTAAAAGCAAACGTATTACATGCAAATGGAAACCAAAAAAAGCTGAGGTAGCTGTATTTATATCAGACAAAATAGACTTTAAAACCAGACGATGAAGAGTGTTATATAATGATAAAGGGGTCCATCTGGCAAGAGGATATAACATTTGTGAATATTGGGACACCTGACATTGGAGCACCTAAATAAATAAAGCAAATATTAACAAACCTAAAGGGAGAAGTAGACAGCAATAGAATAAAAGCTGGAGTGTTTAATACCCCCACATTAATATAGATCATCCTGACAGAAAAGCAATAAGGAAGCATCGGCCTTAAACAACATGTTAGACTAGTTGGACTTAATAGATATTTACAGAATATTCCAACCAAAAGCAACAGAATAAATATTCTTCTCCAGTGCACATGGAACATTTTCTGAGATCATATGTTAGGCAACAAAACTAGTCTTAATAAATTTAAGAGGATTGACAGGAAGCATGTTTTATTACCAAAATGGTATGAGACTAGAAATTATTTAAAGAAAATTAGAAAATCACAGACATGTGGAGATGAACAACATGCTACTAAATAACCAATTGGTGAAAGAAGAAATCAAAAGAGAATTCAAAAGATACCTTGATACAAATGGAAATGGAACATATCAAAATTCATGGCTTGTAGCAAAAGCAGTTCTAGGAGTAATAGTGATTAAATGCCTACCTCAAGAAACAAGAATATTGTCAAATAAACAGCCTAAATTTACACCTCATGGAATAGGAAAAAAGAACACACAAAGCCCAAAGATAGGAGGAAGGAAATAACAAAGACCAGAGTAGAAATAAATGAAACAGAAACTAAAAAGACAACAGGAAAGGTTAATGAAACAAAGAGGTGATTCCTTGAGAAGGTAAACAAAATTAACAAACCTTTAACTGGTCTCACCAAGAAAAAGAGAGGACTCAAAAAAAACCAGAAAAGAAAAAGGAGATGATATAGTTGGTAACCGAAATACAAAGGATCATATGAGACTACTCTGAACAATTATACATCAACAAGTCGGACAACATAGAAGTGGTTTAATTCCTAGAAACATATGACCTATCAAGACTAAACAGACTGATTACTAGCAAGGAGACTGAATCAATAATCAAAAACTTCCCACCAAACAAAGGTCCAGGACCAAACAGCTTCAATGGTGAATTCTATGAAACATTCAAAGAAGAATACTAATCTTTCTCAAATTCTTCCAAAAAATAGAAGAAGGGAGAATTTTTCCCAACATTTTATGAGGCCAGCCTCACCCTGATACCAAGAGCAGATAAGGATGCCACAAGAATAGTACAGGTTAATATCTCTGATGAACGTAGATGTAAAAATCATCAACAAAATCTTAGCAAATTACATTCAACATTAAGTTAAAAGGATGATACACAAAAGTGGAATTTATACCAGCAATGCAAGAATGGTTTAACATCCTCAAATTGGGTGGTGTTACACATCACATTAACAAATTGAGGATAAAAATACGGTCAGCTCAATAGATGCAGAAATAGCATTTGACAAAATTTAACACCCTTTTTGATAAAAACTCTTAGCAAAGAGCATACCTCAACATAATAAAGGCCATGTGTGATGAGCCCACAGTTCACATCATACTTAGCAGTGAAAAGTTGAAAGCTTTTTGTCTAAGATCAGGAACAAGACAAGGATGTCTGCTCTTGCCACTCTTATCCAACATAGTTTTTCAGGGTCTAACCAGCGTAATTAGTCAAAAAGGGAGGGAGGGAAAGGAATAGAAAGGAAAGAAAAGAGAAAGAAAGAAAGAAAAAAGTTATCTAAATTGCAAAGAAGTAAAACTATTTTCAGGTGGCATGATATTACATATAAAAAGCCTTGAAGACCTTCCCCAAAACTGGTAGAATAAATGAATTTAGTAAAACTTGCAGGGTAAAAAATCAATACACAAAAATCTGTTGTGTTTATTAACACTAATAATAGATAATTGGAAAGAGAAATTGAGAAAAATACTATTTACAATTGCATCAAAAAGAATAAAATACCTAGGAATAAATTCACCCGAGGAAGTAAAGACCTGTATATTGAAAACTACAATATATCAATGAGAGAAACTGAAGATAACAAATAGAAATATATTTCATACTTATGGGTTTAGAAGAATCAATATTGTTAAAGCATCCATACTACCCAGAACAATATATGGTGCAATCCCCATCAAAGTTCCAGTGGTATCTGTCACAGAAATAGAACAAATAATTCTAACATTTGTATGGAACCATGAAAGATCTCAAATAGACAAAGCAATCTTGAGAAAGAATAAAGCTAGAGTTATAATGCTTTCTGATTTCAAAGTATACTACAAAGCTATAGTAATCAAAACAGCGTAGTATTGACCAAAAACCAGACACATAGATCAATGCAATAGAAGCCCAAGAAATAAATACACATACATATGTGTATTTATACACATACAAATCACATACAATTAATTTATAACAGAGGAGCCAAGAAAATACAATGGGAAAAGGATAGTGTCTTCAATAAATGTTATGAAAACTGGACTATCTTACACCATACAGAAAAATTAACTGAAAATGGAATAAGGACTTTAAGACTGGAAACCATAAAACTACTAGAAGAAAGCATAGGTGATAAGCAAAAATAAGTGGAACTGAATCAAACTGAAAAGTTTTGGCACACCAAAGGAAGCCATCAACAAAATGGAAAGGCAATCTACTGAATAGAAGAAATTAATTGTAAATCATATATCTAAGAAGGAACTATAATATATAAAGAATTCATACAATTCAATAGGAAAAAAATCCAAACTATCCAATAAAAAATGGACAGAAGATCTAAAAAGACTTTTTTTTTTTTTTTAAGAAGACATACAGATGGCCAACAGGTACATCATTAATTATCAGGGAGTGCAAAAGTAAAACCACACTAAGAAATCACTTGACATCTGTTAAAATGGCTTTTATAAAATGTGGAGTGTTAGTGAAGATGTAGAGAAAAGGGAAATTTTCTGCATTGTTGGTGGGAATGTAAATTGGTGAAAGCACTATGGAAGCCAGTATGGAGGTTCCTCAAAAAATTAAAAATAGAATTACCATAGCAATTCCACTTCTGAGTATTTATCTGAAGAAAATGAAGACATTAATTCAAAAACATATATGCACCCCTGTGTTCATTGCGGAATTATAGTAGCAAGAATATGGAAGCAACCTAAGTGCCCTTTGGTGTTAAGAATGGATAAAAAAAAATTATGGTGTACATAAATACAATGGAATATTATTCAGCCATTAAAATAATGAAATCTTGGGGCGCCTGGGTGGCGCAGTCGGTTAGGCGTCCGACTTCAGCCAGGTCACGATCTCACGGTCCGTGAGTTCGAGCCCCGTGTCGGGCTCTGGGCTGATGGCTCAGAGCCTGGAGCCTGTTTCCGATTCTGTGTCTCCCTCTCTCTCTGCCCCTCCCCTGTTCATGTTCTGTCTCTCTCTGTCCCAAAAATAAATAAACGTTGAAAAAAAAATTAAAAAAAAAATAATGAAATCTTGTTATTTGCAGCAACATAGATGTGGACCTCAATGGCGTTATGCTAGGTGAAATAAGTCAGAGAAAGACAAATACTATTAGATCACTCTTAAATGTGGAATCTAAAAAATGAACAAAAAAAACCCAAGTTAATGGATACAGAACACAGATTAGTAATTGACAGAGTTGGAGTGGGGGTGGGAGAAGTAGATGATTTTTTAAAATTTTAAATAAGTTGAATAAAATATTCAAATGAATACACATTGTTTGATTTTCTATTAGGGGCTCAGCTATTGTAGATTTATGAATATTTTAAGCTGCATAAACAGAAAGAAGAGTTGTTAAATAAGAGAAATCTCAAGAAAAGCCCAAATATGCAACAATTTCTTTTTCACTAACAGACTTTAGTCTGCAATAAAAATAAAGCACTTATATGCATGAACATAATCTAAATTCTCTATCATTATAAATTACTTCCTGTGTTCTCGACCTAAAAATTATTTAAGATCCTGATAAAAAAATTAAATCCATGTGATATTCTGAAATAAAAGTGTGCAAATATTTGGGGTATGTTTGCCAAAGCGTAAACAAATATTACTGAAGTGTACTAATTTTTATTTAAACTGTCTCACTACGTATATCTGAGATATCCCCTCTATCAATTTTTGCCTTGATAGGAGAGAAAAGTCACCTTTCATGTGTTGTACTGGTCCGACTTTTTAATGCTCCCAGGCATAACCTAACTCGTTTAACAAATCCTTGAGAAGTTTTTTTGCTTTGTTTTGTGGAACTGTTTGGTGGCTATCACATCAAAACTCCAGAGGCAGAAACATTGGATCCTACTGACATTTTTTCTTGTCAGTCCATTCCCTCCAGGGCATGGCTCTCCAGAGATGTCCCTGCCAGGCTACACTGCCAGGTTTGTTCTGTGGTCTAACAGCTTGAGCTTTTATAAAACTTCTGCCCTGAGACTGGAATATTTTTTCCTTTTCAGTGTCCACTTTGCATAGTCTCTGTGGCATCACCAATCTAGTGTGGCAACATGAAATTCCAGAAAAGTGTTTCTTGGTTTTTGTTGTAGCCCTTCTGTGAATGTGCAAGCCTGGCTTCTGTACAGCACTTCTCTTGGAGTCCAATGTCTGCTGAACTCTCAAATCTTCTAGTGTTTTTTACAAAGTCCGAGAAGACTATTGCTGTATCTCCTTGCTGGGATTCAACGAAGCCTTTTGGTATAATATGACAAGACACAACATGACATGTGACAGTTGATTACCTGAAATAATAAATCCACTCTAAGTAGTTTGTTTCATGACACATGACAGTTGGTTACCTGAAAATAATGGATCCACTCTAAGTAGTTTGTTTCAATAAAATGGACAGAAAATATTATACTCAAAATTACAAATAATTTATATGGATACAGGAAATTATAAACAGGTGGTAAGAATATTTTAAGGCTAATGAAGTACTCAAGATGAAGTAATAGGTCTGGGTCTTTTTGGCTTTTAAGAGTGTATCTATCCTAGAGGAAATCATAGGGGTAAGCTCCTTAACATTGGTCTTGGCAGTGATGTTTTGGATTTGAAACCAAAAGCAAAAGCAACAAAAGCAAAGATTAACAATTAGGGCTATATCAAACTAGGAAGTTTCTGATGAGGAAAAGAAACCATTAACAAAATGAAAATGCAGGCTGTAGAATTGGAGAAATATTTGCAAACCACATGTCTGATAAGGGGTCAATCTGATAAAATATACAAGGAACTCATAAGATTCAATAGTGAAACAACAAATAACCCAATTTAAAAATGGGGCAGAGGAACTAAATAGACATTTCCCCAAAGAGATTTATGCAAGTGGCCAATATGAAAAGGTGCTAAGCATTAGTAATCCGGAAAGTACAAATCAAAACCAGGATGAGATTTCACCTCACACCTCTTACCATGACTGTTGTCAGCACACACACACACACACCACCCACACCTGTTGTCGCAGAAGTGGAGAAAAGGGAACACTTGTGCATTGTTGGTGGGAATGTAAATCGGTGCAACTACTGTTGAAAATAGTATGGAGGTTCCTCAAAAAAAAAAAAAAAAAAAAAAAGAAAAAAAAATAGCATGACCATAT
>NW_024412427.1:23879639-23913257 GCF_014898765.1 Herpailurus yagouaroundi | reverse complement strand
TTGTGCATTGTTGGTGGGAATGTAAATCGGTGCAACTACTGTTGAAACTCTTCTGCCCGTCCAAAAAAAAAAAAAAAAAAAAAAAAGAAAAAAAAATAGCATGACCATATGATCCAGCAATTCTACCTCTGGTATTTATTATTTATTTTGCTTATAACTTTATAACCTGGAGGGCATGAAAAGAGGGTAATAGGTAAAGTATGCATTCTATTATGAGTTATGGCAGAAGAGGAAGCACGTTCTTCTTTCTGTTTCTTTGAACAATGTCCATGAACAGATCAAGGGGGCTACTTTGTGATCATTTGGGACCAAAGAAACTCGGTGTTCCATGATACCCATTTACACTTCTTTCCTCAGCGATTCAGTCAACTCTTCATCTCTTGGTGTCATCTACTGTTCTACTGACATAGCACCACAGCTTGCGGTTCCCAACTACTTTGCGGCAATTTAATGGGGTAATTTTCATTTCATCTCAGGAAGATAGGTTATTTTTAGATGGACCATTTACAAAAGGAAAAAGAGAAGTAACAAAGATTATAGGAGCTTTTGAATCATAGTGTAAGTCTGAAATTAAAATGGAGAATTCCCCTCCCTGGAGATTGTAGTGAAGATTAGTATGAAAATTTAATTTCAAATCTTATAGTATGGCAATATTCAGAAACTAAAAGTTAATAATCATAGTCATTATGCATCACTCTTTGCCATTAATCTTTTGCTTCTTTCCATATTCCCTGAGGAGGTTTCAGACATTAAGCTCTATTTAACATAGAGATTTACTACCTTTGTTGTGTGTGACTGAGTCACTAAAAAATAATGTGGGATAAAGACTTCATTTCTTTTGTTACCTGACAAAATGAGATAATTATCCTGAGATAATTAAATCTCAGCATTTTAAATATTAATACCGGGCCCTAATTGACAACAGTGGAGTCCATTGTGATTCCAAACTGGAAAGGTTTTTAGAGCTCATCCAGCCTACTTCCTTAATTTCAAAAAGAATCAAGTCCAAACAGTTTGAAGGTAGTGCAAAGCCATTCATTGGAGAATGAATTGTACTAAGTTAAATGACTTATACTAAGTTAAACATTGATTTGACTTTGGTTTATTCCTAAAGCATGAATAAGTAAAGGATGTGTGAGGCAAGGATGAAGGAAGGTGGGCATGGTGCCCTGTGCTTCTCTTGTAGCTTCTCTTCTCTTGTGCTTGTAGTTCATAGAACACTCCCCAGATTTGGCTATCTTGGCAGTATTTGCAGAGTGAGATGTCAGCTAGGTCTGAAAGATCTAGAAATACAGACTTGCTGTCACTTCAATACTACAATAAACATGGTGCTTTGCTTTGAAAAAGATCTGAAGTTTGTGGATAGGATGTTGGAAGGGTTGCAGTTTGTCAGCTCTTGTTGAGGGTGGAAGAAAAGTTCTTTGGAATCAGAAAGTTCCAACAGTGTGAGTGGGTGTGGCTCATGTGTTGAACTGAGGTAGTCCGTAGATATTTGATGTGTATGTTTGTGCGCATTTTGTATATTCCTACAGTTTGGTTCAGTTGGGTGCAATTTGCTGTGTTCATGAAGTGTTTCCCAAGGATGAAATCCTATGTTTGCAAACACAAAATTGATATTATGCTTCAGTTCTTCCATAAAATATCAATGGCATTGAGACAAACTCATGTTTTCAAAACAAGCCTTAGAGCAAAATTTAATGTATATCTATGAGTTCACAGACAGGTCAAGGCATGAACCAATATACTTATTCCAAATCACTCAGCTGATTATTGGCAAAGCCAGAGCTGTAACCTATAGTCCCAGCAGTTGGGCTGTCTTACCAGGTCACCATGATAGCATGTCTTTTTTTGAATTCAAAGAATAAAGTGCAGAAGGTGACCATGCTTTGAAAGACATAAAGTGTTCAGTGTAGTATGTAACTAGAAAGGCCATGAGTCCTTTATTCTGTTCTCAGTGACAAGAGACCAACATTTCTGATCCATTAGCTTTGAAAACAACTTTGCTTAATCTTCTAAGAATCAAGTGGACAGAGACAAATTAACTAAACTTTGGCCAAGAAGGAAATGGGTGGAACTAGCAATGGGAAATCATTCCTAGGATTAGAAGCACCTAGCCAAATGAAAGGGTATGATAAAGAGAAAATGGAAAATGTGAAAGGCTAATAAAATGTGATCTCATGCAGATGAACTTGTGTCTTTGTGAAGAAAGTGTGTCTGACTTGAGAGTTCTTGTTTTTTGGAGTACAAAATCCCTAGGAAGTTTTGTGAAAACACAGATATCTGGGGTCTACCCTAGTTCTCTTGATCTAGAATTTCCAGTAGTGGGGCCCAAGTATGTATATTTTTTGTGGTCAAGCAATTTTGATGGGCCTTTTGGATAAGAACTATGAGAAGTAGAAATTGTGCCACCAGATGCATCACTTTGTCTCTCAGGATCTTGGTTTTTGGGTCCAGAACCTATCTTGCTAAACATACAGCCTGTTTGGTTAGCAAGGATTAGGTGAATCAAGAAATATGAAAATAATTCGCAATCTGTGAAATACTATACAATGTAAAGTTAAAAAAATAGAAAAAAAATCCTAACATAATTTATATTTTATTGGAAACATGGCTTTATAGTTTAAAACTATATTTATTATTGTAAACTAATTTGTTCCTGATTTCCATTAGTAAAATGCAAAGTGAACCAAAAATGCAGTATCCTTTGAATAAGGGCAATATCTTTCATTGGCCTAAAATCAGAATTGAGAATGACTCATGAATCACGATTACAGTTATGTCTCTAGTGGTCAGAATATAGGTACCAATGATTTTTTTAAATGGTTTTTTATATCCTTGCTCTAACACCCATCATTAATTTACCTTTATCCAAAAACAATTCTTTTAGTATGCTTAGTGAGTTTACTTTTATTTGAATATGTTATGTTTGAATGCATGCATCTTTAATTTTTATAAATGGGATATTTTCTGTTCTTCCAATGTTTTTTTTTTCTTTAATTTCAAGTTTTGATTTAAATTCTAGTTAGTTAACATAGAGTATAATATTGGTTTCAGGAGTAGAATTTAGTGATTTATCACTTACAGATAACACCCAATGCTCATCACAACAAGTGCCCTCCTTAATACCCAGCACCTATCTAGCCACACCCCCCCATCAACTCTCAGTTTGTTCTCTGTAGTTAAGAGTCTTTACAGTTTGCTTCATTCCCCCCGCTTCCCCTATGTTCATCTATTTTAAGTTCCACATATTCATGAAATCATATGGCATTTGTGTCTCTCTGGCTGACATATTTCACTTAGCATAATACATTCTAGCTTCATTCACATCATTGCAAATGGCAAAATTTCATTCTTTTTGATTGATGAGTAATATTCCATTGTATATGTGTGTATATGTGTATGTGTGTATATCTCACATCTTACATTCATTGGTCAAAGACCCCACTAAAAAGGAAGATTGAGGACCATCCTTAATGAACATGGATGCAAAAATTCTCAACAAGATACTAGCAAATCGAATCCAACAGTACATTAAAAGAATTATTCACCATGATAAAGTGGGATTTATTCCTGGCCTGCAGGGGTGGTTCAATATTCATAAATCAATCAGTGTGATACACCACATTAATAAAAGAAAGAATAAGAACCATATGATCCTCTCAATAGATGGCGAAAAAGCATTTGACAAAATGCAAGCATCCATTCTTCTAGTGTTTTTCACTAATTACTGTTTTTAAGATCCATTTGTATTGCTTTATGTTCAATTAATCCATTGCTTCTACTAATGAATTAAATAGTACGTACATATGGTAAATCGCATTAGTTGGTCAAAATCCTTATCTCTCCTTTTATTTATGTTTCTTGCTATGCAGATTTCAGGGCCCTCTCACAGGGGTAGGGTCGCATTCCTTGACAGTAGTCTCAGCCATGTGATTTGTTGTGTGGTATTTGCTGACCAGATATAACCAGAGGTTTTCAAAAGCATTTGTGTATTTTCAGTTGCTTTTGTACCTCTTCCATTATAATAAAAAAACATGCTCAAGTTAACCTATTGGCCCCAGGAAGAAGAAGAGACACATAGAGAAGAGCCAACCTAGAAATATGAGTAAGCCAGTTGGACTGTAGATATATGAGCAAGCCCAGCTTCTAGCAGTTGAGCCCCACAGGTACATGAGAAATAAATGTATGCTGCTGGAATTTTGCAGTTGTTGTGCAGCATGATTGTGGCACTAGCTAACTGATGTAGCGTACTGTGAGAATCTGCACTATTGCTGATTTTTTTTAGTTCAGGATTGATGATAGGAAGGCCAATCATTTGACTGAAAGAGATAAAACAACCAGTAATATGTTAATTTTTGAATGTAATTTAATTAGCAATAGATATACATAACCTGTCATAGTTGACAAAATGTTTCCTTTCTTTTTTTCTTTTTTTTTACATCATTAAAAAAAAATTCCAGTGTAGTTAACATATATTGTTATGTTAGTTTCAGGTATACAATATAGTGACTCAGGCATTCCAAGTTATTCAGTGTCCATCAAGGTAAGTGTACTCTTAACCTGCATCACCCATTCACCTAACCCCCACCACTTTGCTTCGGGTATGCATCTGTTCTTTATAGTTAGGAGTGTTCCTTGGTTTGACTTTTCTTTCCTTTTGTTCACTTATTTCTTAAATTCCACATATGAATGAAGTTATGGTATTTGTCTTTGTCTGAGTCATTTTACTTAACATTATACTGCCTGGCTCTATCCATGTTGTTTCAAATGGCAAGATTTCATTCGTTTTTATGGCTGAGTAATATTCTTCTGTGTGTGTGAGGAGCTTCTTTATTCATCTATTGATGGATACTTGGGCTGCTTCCATAATTTGGCTATTGTAAATAATATAGTAAACATAGAAGTTCATGTATCCTTTCAAATTAGTGTTTTTGTATTCTTTGGGTAAATACCTAATAGTGCAATTACTGGATCCTAGGGTATTTCTATTTTTAACTTTTTGAGGAACCTCCATACTGTTTTCTTCAGTGGCTGTACCAATTTGTATTTCCACCAACAGTGCATGAGGGTGCCTTTTTCTCCACATGCTTGCCAACACTTGTCATTTCTTGAATTGTTGATTCTAGCCATTCTGAAAGGTGTGAAGTAGTATCTCATTGTGGTTTTTATTTGCATTTCTCTGATGAGAGTGATGTTGAGCCTCTTTCCACTTGTCTTTTGGCCATCTGTATGTTGTCTTTGAATACATGTCTGTTCATGTCTTTTCATTTTTAATAGGACTATTAGTGTTTTTGGTCTTGCAGAAGTTCTTTATATATTTTGGATCCTAACTCTTTATTGGATATGCCCTTTTTATCTTAGTGGATCAACTCAAAGCCACAAGCAGAGTAGATTTTAAGCTCTTGCATTTCTCCCCAATAACTCATGTCTTTGGTTCTTCAATTATTTTATCCTGACTCTTCAGGATATATCGATTCCTCAGTGTTTAACTCTATCAGACTTACAAGAATGTTCTAAATAATTTTATACCAGTGCGCTAGTACAAAAAGCAAGTATTCCCCTAACACAGAAATCTTACAAATGTGCATATTTTAGGTGGTCTGTCTTGTGGTCACACTTCTGCACCAGTCAACTCATATTCAGGATGAATACACACACATAAAGAATGCTGAAACAATCACTTCTCAGCCTTTTGGCTAAGATCAAGTGAAGAATGCTGAAACAGATAATTCCTGTTTCCTAATAATGTATATTATTTTGGCATAGTAGGTTCACAATTCCTTGCAGTAACATAAATATGGCTCTTATGTACAAATGGATTGCCAAAAATTCTTGGTAGGGTGATGACATAAATACGGACTTGAGAAAATTACTTTGTAAATCGACAGTATAAAACTTGGCGGGGGGGGGGAGGGGGATATCCAGCTGGAGAAATGGAAGAAATCCCAGCTCTCTAGAACTGAATATTAGAAGGAAATTTCTATTAGATCTCTGCATGTCTCACTGAAAAGTAAGCAAGAGTGTCAACAGTCGCCCCCGTTTTTAGCTTTGGAGCCACAATAGGGACAGATATGACACCTAAAAGAATGTGCCTATTTCAGAGGTAATAGATGCAGGACCATTAGCTACTGACAGGGAGGCTGGCCTGGCAACCACTGGTCTAATTAAGAGGCAATGTGCCCATGCAATTCATGGAGAAGATTCGATTGAAACGGCCTTTTCCAGAGAAGCAGTATGAGACAAAAGATAAGTACTAAGTGGAAGGTTAAGAGACTAGGTTTCTAGTTCTGGCTCCATCACGCATCCTGTGTGATGCTGGGCAAGTTAGTCAACTTTCCTGTGTATCTTTTGTCTTGACTTTAGTGTGAGGGCATTGACTAGAACAAGGATGATAAATGGGCTTTTCCTAGGGTGCTGACTTCTTTAGCAAAGCCAGAGAAAGTGGAGGTGTGGGTATCTTGCCTTTGCCTTGCCTACAGAGATGATTTTTGAGATATTCCTAGTTCTACGATAAGCTGTCCTCTCTGAAATGTAGTCTGTTAATTGTTTTTAATATTACAAGCACACTTTAAATGCAAACCTTAAAGGCCAGTATTTTTCCCAACATTCCACTAACAGGATCAAAGCCAGGTGGGAATAACACAAAGAAAGTATTTTCCTGTGCTGATTGATTGCGCAATGAAAAGAAAGTCAAAATAATCAATCTCCATCAGCTTCTCAGTCTTCCTCTGCTCTCACACCATTTGTTTAAAAGCTATGCTGACCCACCACAAGGAGTTGCTTAAGAATCAGGAACTACTGATCACCTGAGCTGTTTGGAGGAAAGGCCGGAAACCCTGATTTGCTCTTCTACATTTCCAGTTAGAGCAGATTGTGTATACTTTAAAAGTGATAGTTGTGATGGGGCTGCTGCTTTGATATGGTCCTCAGTGGCCCTTGTGACAAACAGTAGCCTTGAATACCACTCCAGGGAGGAGAAGGAGCAGGGAGGTCAAGGCATGGTAATGTCCAGGGTAATGTGTCAGCTCGTAAGTCTTCAGAGTGCCCTGCTACGAAAAACAGCTGCAGCTTGCAAATGTCTGAACGCTGAGTTTTTTGTGTCTCCTTGTTTTGTCCTTGTGTGAAAAACTGTAACTAGATCTATTCCTGCTTGGCCTCAAAGGCAACCCATTTAACAAGTAGGCCCTGGGCCTGCCAGGTATTTGAGAAGAAATGCAATGTATCAACACCCTGCAGTATTTCATCTTACAAAAGCTCAGGCTGGCCTGTTTTCAGCCTCACTTACTCTGCCTCTGGCATTGGGTGTGCTGCCCTATCCCCATTAGCGTGTCATTAGTGCCATTAATGAAAATCCGGTTTTACACACTGAAAAGTGATCTGAAGCAGTCTTGAGGAAATGCTATAAAGACTGCCCCTGCTGTTAGCAGGAGCCTTTGGCACACCTGGAGTTTTGACAGGGCTCTTAAACAGTTCTCTCCCCCTGGATGGAAGGAGGTGCAGCAGGTATAAATGGTATAATAAATAGTACCAATAGCTTCATTCTGGGGCTGTGAAATCCCTCCCCTGCATCTATATAAAGTCCATGCACTCCATGATGAAGAAGTGAAATGTTAAGGTTTTGTAGTTTGAGGAAACTGGTCATTAACCCAAGGAACAGGAATTGAATGTCAAACCCAGCAGTCTTAAACAATCCTCTGTGGCATTTTCCTCCAGCAAAAGTAAAGTACAAGCTGTTAATTTAAAATAATCATCTGTTTAATAATAAACTCAAGTATAGACTCAAGTGTTAGGGAATCTGTTTTATACTATGCAGTATTATGGAAAGAAGGCAGAGCCAGTAATTTTAATTCAAAGACTCCATGTAGACTTGCTCAGTGAAATTAGAAAGCTGAAAGGAATAGTGACTTCATTGAAAAATACTCCTACATTGAAATGGAGATGGTCCCTGAACATTCCTATGTGTATAAGAATAAGGCACAGCTCTGTGACTTCTTAGACCAGCATCCCAGCACAAGGCATTTAGAGCTGTGGCCGTGAGAATGGAGAAGAGAGAATGGCTCCTTTGAGTGAGACAGTGACCAAAGACGGCCAATCTGCTAGGAACAGGACTGTTCTTTCGTAGTGCTGCCCATGGGGCTTGTGGACCAGCTCAAAGGCTGAGACAGAAAACCCAGGAACAAAAATGACAAGTCACTGAGATCACGAATTAACAAGGTGAAGCAAGGATACAAGGAAGCAAGCCACTTTTCAGTACTTTCATCCTGATTTGAAGGCTTAGTATGATTCTACATGGCTGTTCCTATGGCTGTGTCTTTGCCAAGTTCACTGTTGTCCTGGGTTCTTAGGCAGATTGTTTAACTGCCCTGACACTTTGTTTCATTTGTGGTAAGAATAAGAAACTCAGTGTGCATCTCACAGGATTGCTGTGATGATTAAATGGGACATCCTACCTCAACAACTAGACACGTGACATTTTATTTGCCATAATTATTGTTAAGTAAAAACCTTTCTAATGACAGCTTTGCCACATTGGTGGCAAAATGGCAATATGTTTAATACCTTTAATGTGTAAACCTAGAGCAAAGACTAGGACTTGTTAGATACTATATTGTGGTGGTTAATCCTAGTTCTAAAATCAGATGGGTGTGGGTTTGAAACAGATCAGAACTTTATCAACTAGGTAACTTTGAATACAATGATAAATTTATCTAAGGTGCAGTTCTTTTTTTGTAAAGTGGGATTATAGTGTCTAATAGTACTGAGTAAGATGTTGCATACACAATTTAAATTTCAGCCCAATAGCAATAGGAAATTCTCAATAACTTTTTATAATATATACAATATAAAGTTATATATGTATATTGCATATATAATTTATTTTGAAAATTATTTTAAATGCTTATTTTTGAGAGACAGAGAGAGACGGTGTGAGCGGGGGATGGGCAGAGAGAGAGGGAGACACAGAATCTGAAGCAGGCTCCAGGCTCTGAGCTGTCAGGACAGAGCCTGACGTGGGGCTTGAACTCACGAACCACGAGATGATGACCTGAGCTCAAGTCAGACAGTTAACTGACTGAGCCACCCATGTGCCCCAGAGACTTGATTTTTAAAATATGTTCAAATATAGATAAAACCACAGCTTTAGAGCTATACCGAGTGTTGAAAGAGTATTTAAAATTATGCCTAAGACTACAGGAAAATATATTTCACAATAATAGATACATAAGTCATCCCTTGAAGAAGGAAAATGAAATAAATCACAAAGGAGAGTTCTGTTTTTGTTTTTGTTGTAATCTCTAATGAGTAGCCTTTTCCACTCCCTGTTTAAAAGACTTCTTCTTAGTATTTGTCTAGTCATTGCCTGGTGGATATTTCCATTGGTACAGAACTCATTACATCTCAAGTCATCAGATTCTATTTTTCAGGAGCTCTTACTTTAAAATAGATTAACCTTGTGTTCCCCCTAAATAAGCCTATTGACCCAGTTTAATGTCTGTTACAATCCTGAATCAGTCTAAGCTCTTATCCATCGACAACTATTCACATATTTGAAGTCATAAGAGAAAAATTTTCCTCCTAGGAAATTATAACGTAGCTCATAAAGCAATGGTATAGAGCAGTGACACTACTGGCTCCCTTGTGGCAAACACATCTGGAAGTTTGTGGGGAGGACTCTCTCTCCCTGTTTCTGATATTGGGGCTTGATGGGCATGAGGGAATGATCCCATTCCAGCTGGTGAGCAAAGGTCAGCTCTGCATATTCCCTTTTTTAGGGAGGTGATTCCAAGGTCTAAATTTAAAATGAAGTACTAGAAACTCTGGCTATGACTACTACTAGGATTGGCTCTATAGTCTGTACTGCTTCTTTCTCAATATGATGAATAATTTGAAAGTGTTGATGGCACAGCATCAGGACCTTGTGGAAGTGCACAGGTGTAATGCCCATGAAGCTGGCCCTGACTATTAGTTAAAGTTATCCTTTTAACTTTATAAGTTGTAAAGTTAATATTTCCATTTCAATCTGTCTTAAAGCAATGTGTATTTCTTAATTGGCTATAAACTCAAGTCAGGTTTGGTAGGGAGAGGTGTAGTTTGTCAAGTCACTTGTAATCCTAATAGAAGAAGTGATTGATTGTCTCTTCAGAATTTTCTTTTATGTAGATTAAGAAAGTCTTGACAATTTATGGAATATAATAAGCCTTTAAATGGTTATTAATACTCTGATATGTTAAAAATTATAATGTAATGAGGTAAAAGCAAAATAAATTAAGTATAAAGTGATTTAAATTATTTAAAAATACCATAGACGTAGCTATAAGAGATGATTACACAGTAATGATACATTGGATATATTTGGGTGACAGAATTGTGGAGGATTTCTCTTCTCTGGTAAATGCCTTGAATGTTTTAAAATTGTTAAGTAAACTTCAAGCTTTAAGAACATCAAACATATACTCTGAAATCCTCAAAGCAATGAAAGAAAATGTCTCAACATTAAATAAACCATGACTCCTCAGGATGAAAAGATCTAATGAATAGGATGAATTGTAAAAGATGAATCCATTAATATATTGTGGTGATGTTTCAAAATGCAAAATGAGAGAAAACAATAAAAGCTTCTAGTATTTGAATGTTTGGAACAGGTTTGTGCAAGGAAGAAGAGGAGGAGTAAATAGATTGATATATCTTACAGTGCTGTTTACAAATGTGAAAATAAAGATGCACACTTTCAAGCATGAAACAATTCAGAAGTCTGATCACACCTAGACTTTCTCTAAAGGATATGGTACTGGATATGATCCAGGAGAGATACAAATGAATCCATTGTATAGGAAACTCTAATTAGTATGGAAATCAGGATATCTTATTGATAATCCCAAGTAAGTTGTTGAAAAATGGAATAGAAAGGAACTTTCTATAGTTGTTCTCATGTTGAATAGAAAGAAATTTTGGGGTGAGTTTAGCTGAAAGACACAGCAGTATGGTAGAGTTACTGAAGACACAGCTCTAAAACCATACTGTAGGGAACAGTGCAAGAGGGTTCCCGTTTCTCCACATCCTCTCCAGCATCTATAGTCTCCTGATTTGTTCATTTTGGCCACTCTGACTGGCGTGAGGTGATATCTGAGAGTGGTTTTGATTTGTATTTCCCTGAAGAGGAGTGACATTCAGCATCTTTTCATGTGCCTGTTGGCCATCTGGATATCTTCTTTAGAGAAGTGTCTATTCATGTTTTCTGCCCATTTCTTCACTGGATTATTTGTTTTTCAGGTGTGGAGTTTGGTGAGTTCTTTATGGATTTTGGATACTAGCCCTTTGTCCGATATGTCATTTGCAAATATCTTTTCCCCATTCCATTGGTTGCCTTTTAGTTTTGTTGATTGTTTCCTTTGCTGTGCAGAAGCTTTTTGTCTTCATGAGGTCCCAGTAGTTCATTTTTGCTTTTAATTCCCTTGCCTTTGGGGATGTGTCAAGTAAGAAATTGCTACGACGGAGGTCAGAGAGGTCTTTTCCTGCTTTCTCCTCTAGGGTTTTGATGGTTTCCTGTCTCACATTCAGGTCCTGTATCCATTTTGAGTTTATTTTTGTGAATGGTGTGAGAAAGCGGTCTAGTTTCAATCTTCTGCATGTTTCTGTCCAGTTCTCCCAACACCATTTGTTAAAGAGACTGTCCTTTTTCCACTGAATATTCTTTCCTGCTTTGTCAAAGATTAGTTGGCCATACGTTTGTGGGTCTAGTTCCAGGGTTTCTATTCTATTCCATTGGTCTATGTGTCTGTTTTTGTGCCAATACCATGCTGTCTTGATGATTACAGCTTTGTAGTAGAGGCTAAAGTCTGGGATTGTGATGCCTCCCGCTTTGGTCGTCTTCTACAAAATTACATTGGCTATTCTGGGCCTTTTGTGGTTCCATATGAATTTTAGGATTGCTTGTTCTAGCTTCAAGAAGAATGCTGGTACAATTTTGATTGGGATTGCATTGAATGTGTAGATAGCTTTGGGTAGTATTGACATTTTGACAATATTTATTCTTCCAATCCATGAGCATGGAATGTTTTTCCATTGCTTTATATTTTCTTCAATTTCCTTCATAAGCTTTCTATAGTTTTCAGCATACGGATCTTTTACATCTTTGGTTAGATTTATCCCTAGGTATTTTATGCTTCTTGGTGCAATTGGGAATGGGATCAGGTTCTTTATTGGTCTTTCTGTTGCTTCATTGTTACTGTATAAGAATGCAACTGATTTCTGTACATTGGTTTTGTATCCTGCAACTTTGCTAAATTCATGTATCAGTTCTAGCAGACTTTTGGTGGAGTCTATCAGATTTTCCATGTATAATGTCATGTCATCTGCAAAAAGTGAAAGCTTAACTTCATCTTTGCCAATTTTGATGCCTTTGATTTCCTTTTGTTGTCTGATTGCTGATGCTAGAACTTCCAACGCTATGTTAAGCAACAGCAGTGAGACTGGACATCCCTGTCGTGTTCCTGATCTCAGGGAAAAAGCTCTCAGTTTTTCCCCATTGAGGATGCTGTTAGCTGTGGGCTTTTCATAAATGGCTTTTATGATGTTTAAGTATGTTCCTTCTATCCCGACTTTCTGAAGGGTTTTTATTAAGAAAGGGTGCTGAATTTTGTCAAAGGCCTTTTCTGCATCGATTGACAGGATCATATGGTTCTTATCTTTTCTTTTATTAATGTGAAGTATCACGTTGATTGATTTGCAAATGTTGAACCAGCCCTACATCCCAGGAATGAATCCCACTTGATCATGGTGACTAATTCTTTTTATATGCTGTTGAATTCGATTTGCTAGTATCTTATTGAGAATTTTTGCATCCATATTCATGAAGGATATTGGCCTGTAGTTCTCTTTTTTTACTGGGTCTCTGTCTGGTTTAGGAATCAAAGTAATACTGGCTCCGTAGAATGAATCTGGAAGTTTTCCTTCCCTTTCTATTTTTTGGAATAGCTTGAGAAGGATAGGTATTATCTCTGCTTTAAACGTCTGGTAGAACTCCCCTGGGAAGCCATCTGGTCCTGGACTCTTATTTGTTGGGAGATTTTTGATAACTGATTCAATTTTGTTGCTGGTTATGGGTCTCTTCAAGCTTTCTGTTTCCTCCTGATTGAGTTTTGGAAGTGTGTGGGTGTTTAGGAATTTGTCCATTTCTTCCAGGTTGTCCAGTTTGTTGGCATATAATTTTTCATAGTATTCCCTGAGAATTGCTTGTGTCTCTGAGGGATTGGTTGTAATAGTTCCATTTTCATTCATGATTTTATCTATTTGGGTCATCTCCCTTTTCTTTTTGCAAAGCCTGGCTAGAGGTTTGTCAATTTTGTTTATTTTTTCAAAAAACCAACTCTTGGTTTCGTTGATCTGCTCTACAGTTTTTTTTAGATTCTATATTGTTTATTTCTGCTCTGATCTTCATTATTTCTCTTCTTCTGCTGGGTTTAGGCTGTCTTTGCTGTTCTGCTTCTAGTTCCTTGAGGTGTGCTGTTAGATTTTGTATTTGGGATTTTTCTTGTTTGTTGAGATAGGCCTGGATTGCAATGTATTTTCCTCTCAGGACTGCCTTCGCTGCATCCCAAAGCGTTTGGATTGTTGTATTTTCATTTTCGTTTGTTTCCATATATTTTTTAATTTCTTCTCTAATTGCCTGGTTGACCCACTCATTCTTAAGTAGGGTGTTCTTTAACCTCCATGTTTTTGGAGGTTTTCCAGACTTTTTCCTGTGGTTGATTTCAAGCTTCATAGCATTGTGGTCTGAAAGGATGCATGGTATGATCTCAGTTCTTGTATACTTATGAAGGGCTGTTTTGTGATCCAGTATGTGATCTATCTTGGGGAATGTTCCATGTGCACTCGAGAGGAAAGTATATTCTGTTGCTTTGGGATGCAGCGTTCTAAGTAGATCTGTCAAGTCCATCTGATCCAATGTGTCATTCAGGGCCCTTGTTTCTTTATTGACCGTATGTCTAGATGATCTATCCATTTCTGTAAGTGGAGTGTTAAAGTCCCTGCAATTACCACATTCTTATCAGTAAGGTTGCTTATGTTTGTGAGTAGTTGTTTTATATATTTGGGGGCTCCCGTTTTCGGCGCATAGACATTTATCATTCTTAGCTCTTCCTGATAGATAGACCCTGTAATTATTATATAATGCCCTTCTTCATCTCTTGTTACAGCCTTTAATTTAAAGTCTAGTTTGTCTGATATAAGTATGGCTACTCCAGCTTTCTTTTGACTTCCAGTAGCATGATAAATAGTTCTCCATCCCCTCACTCTCAATCTGAAGGTGTCCTCAGATCTAAAATGAGTCTCTTGTAGACAGCAAATAGATGGGTCTTGTTTTTTTATCCATTGTGATACCCTATGTCTTTTGGTTGGCACATTTAGTCCATTTACATTCAGTGTTATTATAGAAAGATATGGGTTTAGAGTCATTGTGATGTCTGTAGGTTTCATGCTTGTAGCGATGTCTCTGGTACTTTGTCTCACAGGATCCCCCTTAGGATCTCTTGTAGGGCTGGTTTAGTGGTGACGAATTCCTTCAGTTTTTGTTTGTTGGGGAAGACCTTTATCTCTCCTTCTATTCTAAATGGCAGGCTTGCTGGATAAACGATTCTCGGCTGCATATTTTTTCTGTTCATCACATTGAAGATTTCCTGCCATTCCTTTCTGGCCTGCCAAGTTTCAGTAGAGAGATCCGTCACGAGTCTTATAGGTCTCCCTTTATATGTTAGAGCACGTTTATCCCTAGCTGCTTTCAGAATGTTCTCTTTATCCTTGTATTTTGCTGGTTTCACTATGATATGTCGTGCCGAAGATCGATTCAAGTTACGTCTGAAGGGAGTTCTCTGTGCCTCTTGGATTTCAATGCCTTTTTCTTCCCCAGATCAGGGAAGTTCTCAGCTATTATTTCTTCAAGTACACCTTCAACACCTTTCCCTCTCTCTTCCTCCTCTGGAATACCAATTATGCGTAGATTATTTCTCTTTAGTGCATCACTTAATTCTCTAATTTTCCCCTGATACTCCTGGATTTTTTTAATCTCTCTTTTTCTCAGCTTCCTCTTTTCCCATAATTTTATCTTCTAGTTCACCTCTTCTCTCCTCTGCCTCTTCAATCCGGGCAGTGGTCGTTTCCATCTTATTTTGCAGTTCATTTGTAGCATTTTTTAGCTCCTCTGACTGTTCCTTAGTCCCTTGATCTCTGTAGCAATAGATTCTCTGCTGTCCTCTATACTGTTTTCAAGCCCAGTGATTAATTTTATGACTATTATTCTAAATTCACTTTCTGTTATATTGTTTAAATCCTTTTTGATCAGTTCATTAGCTGTTGTTATTTCCTGGAGATTCTTTTGAGGGGATTTCTTCCATTTCGTCATTTTGGATAGAACTGCAGGGCGCTTCCCCCGTGCTGTCTTGAATAACTGGAGTTGGTGAGCGGGGCCACAGTCAGGCCTGATGTCTGCCCCCAGCCCACGGCTGTGGCCACAGTCAGACTGCTGTGTACCTTCTCTTCCCCTCTCCTAGGGGCGGGATTCCCTGTGGGGTGGCATGGCCGTCTGGGCTACATGCACACTGCCAGGCTTGTGGTGCTGGGGATCTGGCCTATTAGCTGGGGTAGATAGGCAAGGTGCACGGGGATATGAGGGGCAGGCTCAGGTCACTTATCCTTTGGTGATCCCCTTCGGGAGGGGCCCTGTGGCACCTGGAGGGAGTCAGACCCACCTCCAGAGGGATGGATATGCAGAAGCATGGCGTTGGGTGTTTGCGCGGTGCCAGCAAGTTCCCTGGCAGGAACAGGTTCCCTTTGGGTTTGGCTGGGGGATGGGCGAGGGAGATGGTGCTGGCAAGTGCCTTTGTTCCCCGCAAGCTGAGCTCTGTCGGCTGTCTGGGGCTCCACAACTCTCCATCCCGTTGTCCTTCAGCCCTCCCGCTCTCCGAGCAGAGCTGTTAACTTATAACCTTCCAGATGTTAAGTCCCGCTCACTGTCCGAACACACTCCGTCCAGCCCCTCTGCTTTTGCAAGCCAGACTTGCGGGCTCTGCTTGGCCGGCGGGCCTCCCCTCTGCCCGGGCTCCCTCCGCCAGTCCGTGTATCACGCACCGCCTCTCCGCCCTTCCTACCCTCTTCCGTGGGCCTCTCGTCTGCACTTGGCTCCAGAGAATCCATTCTGCTAGTCTTCTTGTGGTTTTCTGGGTTATTTAGGCAGGTGTAGGTGGAATCTAAGTGATCAGCAGGACGAGGTGAGCCCAGAGTCCTCCTATGCCGCCATCTTCCTCTCCCCAAGCTGAAAGATTTAAACTATTAGATATCAAGACCTATTATAAAACTCTGAATATTAAAATCAGGTTTTAATATTAACACAAAGACAAATATTCCATTTGAATAAAGAGTCCAGAACAAGACTAATTTATTATACCACAGGAGACAGTAAAGAGCTGTGGTAGAGAGACTTACCATAGAATATTCACCATCACAGATGGATTGTAGATATAAGAGGCAAACTAATGAAGTTGCCAGAAGATACCATATGCAAACATCTTTATGATCTTTTGGTAGGCGAAAGATTTATTAAAGTAGGACACTGGAAATGCAAAGTGTAAAACTGAGCATGGTGAGAATGTGGTTTTGAGGTTTGGTTTACTATTTGTGTAGTTAAATATGCTTAAACATTTTAAAAATAAGAGATCAAATTGTTTTGACTGTATTCACTCCAATTTCCCATTTAGTTAATAATGTTTACAATTGTTAATGTTATTGTTTGGGGTTCAGGGTGTGAATGGATGTTTTATGGCTATGAATGTGCTGTATTAACTTGTCATAATTTTTAGTCACCTTCAAGAGCAGTTTAGTTAAGTCTTGAGAAACTATAATGAAAAATTAGGGGAAATCTTAGATGTTTGATGTAGGTCATTTTTTGATATTTACTGAATGGTGGGTAACTTAGTTTTTCAAGAAATAGCCTTTGGTGCCACCCCATAACACAGAATTCTCAGTTAAAAAGCCTACTGCTTGGGCCTATTATGACATTTCCCATGTTCTTAGAAATGTTGATGTCAACAAATTTCTGTAATTTCTTTAGATAATGACAATTTCTTATTTCTTAAGAAACAGTTCCCTATCTCATTTGAGAATCCACAATGGAATGTTTTGTAATGAGGTCTTCATAGCAAAAGACTTACTGCTAACAAATCTTTGTTCAGAAGGAACCAGACTGCCAAATTTCTGAGACGAGAGAATTACAGTATTTGATTTCTAGATTAGTGAGGAATGAGATTGTTCTTTTATTTTCCTCCCTATCTGAACAACTCCAGTAGAAGAAATTTTGCTGTTATGGTTGATTTTCTATTCATTTCCCATCTCACAAGAAGAACATGAATGTTAAAAAGCAATGGAAGATTATCTAATCCTATTTCTCATCACTAGTGGCAGCACTGTCTTCAACCCACTAACCATCTGACCTATCTCAGAACATAGTTTCCTAAGCTAGAGAGGTCTCCTAAATTATAGATTGACATCCACCACCACAGCTATGAAGAAGTAAAGACATCAGGACTTAGTTAATGATTCATACTTGTTTTTTTTTCTCATCTGTTTTTCATGTGAAAACAGATTTTTATCCATTTATGGTGGGCCTGGCAAAATAGCCCTAGTATGCCCCTGTGTTTTCATGAAAGGTTTTATCATAGTACAAGTTCTCAGTATACATTATAGTCGTTCGTGTAATTAAATAATACTTTGTGTTCTTATGGGTATCTATTCAAGTGAGATGCTACAATTTTATTAAGCCTTTTTTAAGGCTAATGGGAGTGCAAAACTGCATAGTGCCTAATTGTGTAGACTTGATGTTCCAGTCTGTAAGGAATGATAAAAAAATAAAGTTAGTCTAAGGTCAGTGGTAAATGAGATGACACATATTATGTAGTAATTTTCACAAATAAAGTCTGGGGTAAAGATTATTTGTCTGCATATATATTCATTTTTCTCTTTCCTAGGTACAGGATATCTTAGGCTTCCTTGTCCCCCTGAAGTTGGTTGGCCTTATGACTAACTCTAGCCAGTGAAATGTGAATTACAGTGAAGCATGGCACTCCTCTGTGAAGGGCAGTGCATCAGTTAGTTATTGCTGCATAATAAATTACCAGAAACTTTTCGGCTTAAAACAACACACACTTTCATCTTATATTTTCTGAGGTTCAGGATTTTGGGTACAGCTTAACTGGTGCCTCTGCTTCAGAATTTCACAGGGCTGCAATCAAGGTGTCAGTTCATCTGAGAAAAGAACAATTTCCAAGTTCACATGGTGGTTGGCAGCATTCAGTTCCTTGCAGGCTGCCAGAGGCCGCCCTTGCTCTTTGCTGCATAGCTCTCTCTATAGGACCACTTATGACATGGCAACTTGCTTCTTCAAAGCTAGGAAGGGAGTGAGTGGCCTAGCAAGACAAGTTAGACATCTTCTGTAATGCAATCACATACATGAAATGATGTACATTTCTCTACCTTTGTCCTATTCTATTAGAAGCAAGTCTCAGTCTTCTCACACGAAGACAGGATCACACAAGGGAGTTAAATTGGAGGCAAGGGTCATGGGACCATCCTAGGCCCTGTCCACAGCAGGCAGTAAAGTTCCCTGAGTGACGCACCAGCTCTCTCTTTCTTTGGCAACCCTACAAGATGGCTGATAAAATGCCAGAAACAAAACAGAAGTACACTGGATTCCCAGTTACCACTTGCAGTGGGATTGTCCTAAAGTGTCACTTCTCCCACAGTGGATTTTTGTTAAGAAAGAAATTTGAGAACTTCTATAGTCTTATTTTAGAAAAAGAGGAGAAGGAGAAGAAGAAATAGGAAGTTACGTTGTTTAAAAAGAAAGATTAAAAGTATGAAGATGAGCAAACACTGAGTCAAAACTGTTGGAAGTTCAGAGAGAAGCTTCTGGAGGGACAAGTGAAGCTTATTGAATTCAGTGAGGAAGAATGGTTAATGTAAAAAAGAAAACTTGATGTAATAAGATTCCATGTTAGTAATATAAATAAATAGAAAAATACCTTATGAAATAAACTAAAAGAATTAACATTAATAAATGAAAAGAGGAAGTATTTGTGGTCAATTTTATACTTTAATGTCAAGGTCAAATCTTTGTTAAAAAATCATTGCATAGGGCGCCTGGGTGGCGCGGTCCGTTAAGCGTCCGACTTCAGCTCAGGTCACGATCTCGCGGTCCGTGATTTCGAGCCCTGCGTCGGGCTCTAGGCTGATGGCTCAGAGCCTGGAGCCTGCTTCCGATTCTGTGTCTCCCTCTCTCTCTGCCCCTCCCCCATTCATGCTCTGTTTCTCTCTGTCTCAAAAATAAATAAACGTTAAAAAAAATTAAAAAAAAATCATTGCATAAAATCCAGTATGTTAAATTCTGGAGGAAAAACAAAAAACCTAATATTCAGAATATTGTAGAACAAGAAGAAATTTTTGATTTAAAAATTTCTTTGATACAGTTGTATCAATATCACTACCTCATTCTGTGATATAGAAACATCAAACTTCTTTAATTCTTAATCATGAAAAATCCTTGAAAAACTTGACCCTAAATCAGTGATTTACAAAGTTTCACTCATTATCATTTGATATTACCTGGAGAACTAGGGAACATGCAGATTCCTGAGCCCCACCCCTGAGGATTCTGATTTAGCAGGTCTGATATCCCACAGTTCTAAAAAGTCTCAAAAGGATACCAGTGGTTCATGGCCCACCATTTGAGTGTTGCTGCTTAAATGGTACATATGTCAGATGGTTAGTAACTAAAGTTTCTCTGAATTCCTGAAGAAATATTAATTAGAATTTATATCAAATGTCTAGTGTGGTTCAAGGGACATAGAAATACAAAATAAAACAATTGTGGCTGTTTCCCTAGCCATGTGACTTCAAAATGCAGGTTTCCAAGCTGAAGAAATAGAGCAAGTTTACTTCTGTAAGTTGGATCAGGAACGTAGATGACAGTACCAGCACATTTGAGGCACTTGATAAGTATTTGTAATGAATGAAAGACTGGAATCATGGTTTGAAATAAGCCTATGAAGAATAGTCATAAAGATAAGATAATCTGATCTACTTTGTATTATCTTTAATCTTTTATTAAAGATAGTTTGATAGTCTGATTAAAGATCAGTTTGTTAGCAAATATGTCTCCAGAGCTTCATGCCCTTTCTAATGTTACTTTGAAATTCTTCCCATCAGGGAATGGAATTTATTTTCACAAACTCTGCCTCCCTCCCTGCACCATGACCCTGGTTGTATTTGGTGTGGTCTTGTGACTTGCTTTGGCTAATAGAATGTGGAGGAGATGTTTATTTTGAGCCTAGAACTCAGGAGGCTGGTATATTTCCACTCTCTCTTATAACCTTTCCATCATCTTGTGAACAAGCTCAGAGCAGCACTGTAGGACAATGAGGAGTGATGTGTAGTAGGGCTTAGTTGTCACAGACAAGGCCATCCTAGATCAGTGTAGAGTCAGGCAATGCCTAAAATATGAGAGCGTTCAGTCAACATCAGCAGAACTGCTCCCCACCAACTCACAGATGACTACAGACACACAAATGGAACCAGACAAAACCAGAAGGATCTTCTACTTGAAGCAAAGAGGGCTGACTACATTCAATTCTTACTGTTTTATTTATGAATTTTCTTTATTTTTTTTACTTAATCCATCTATTCCACATTAGCTTTTTGAAAATAAAATTTTTATTTTGGAGTATTTTTAGATTTACCAAAATGTTGCAAAACTAGTACAAAGAGTCTCTATATACCTCACATTCAATTTCCACTATTGTTAGCATTTTACACTAGCATGGTACATTTGTTACAACCTATATACCAATGGTGATACAACATTCTTATCTAAAGTCTATACTTCATATTTCCTTAGTTCTTACCTAATCTTTTTCCTGTTCCAGGATTCCATCCGAGATACTACATTACATTCTATCTTCGTGTTTCCTTAGGATTCTTTTAGCCGTGACAGTTTCTCAGGCTGTCCTTGGTTACCATGACCTTGACAGTTGTGAGGAGTACTGCTGAAGTATTTTGTAGGAAGTCGCTCATTGGAATTTGTCTCAGGTTTGTCTCATGATTTGACTGGGGTTATGGATTTAGGAGAGAAAGACCACTGAGCTAAGGTATCATTCTCCTCGTATGTCAAAAGTACACAGTATCACTGTGAATGTTAATCTTGATCTGCCTGCAGTAGTGTTGATCAAGTTTTTCCACTCTAAACGTATTTTCTTCCTTTTCATACTGTACTTTTTGGAAGGAAGTCACTATGCAAAGCCTACAACTAAGCAGTGGGGAAGTTATGTTTCCAGTTCTTTCAGGGTGGAGTGTCTATATAAATTATGTGGAATTATTCTGCATAAGAGATGTGTGCATTCTCCCCTGCTTATTTATATTCAACTATTTATTTTATTTTATTTTTTAATGTTTTTTTTTTTTTTGAGACAGAGACAGAGCATGAATGAGGGAGGGTCAGAGAGAGGGAGACACAGAATGTGAAGCAGGTTCCAGGCTCCGAGCTGTCAGCGCAGAGTCCAACACGGGGTTCAAACTCACAGACTGTGAGATCATGACCTGAGCCGAAGTTGGATGCTTAACCAACTGAGCCACCCAGGCGCCCCATCAACTATTTATTTATATTAGCTTGGAGTCATGGATATTTTGTAATTTGAGTTATAATTCTACACTGAGTTAAATGTTATGGTTGCTCAAATTATTCTAGCTTTGGCCACTGAGAGCTCCTTCAGCTGGTTTCCATGTCCCATTAACATACCCTATCATTGTGGGGTTTTTGTTTTTTTTTTAGTACCGTTTTGCTTTTTATGGATTGAACATGCTTCACACTCATTTCCTAACCTAGTCCAAGAATCAGCTCTTTCTCCAAGGAAACCTAGTTCTTTCTTCTTTCTTTTTTTCTTGTTCTCTTTATCTCTTGCTTTCTTTTTCTTGCTCTTTCTTTCTCCTCCTCCACCCCTCCCCATTAAAAACTATGATCCATGTTTTAGATGTTTTCATTGTTAACGGGTGTCATTGCTTGTAGGAGTTCTTAGCCAACAGATACAAAAAAAAATCTGTATATACTAATTTGTATATTTATATATAAATATTTCTCCACATAATGATTTTTCTCTATATTAAGTTAAAGATTAATTCATGCTGATGTCTGCAACTCTAATGTGTTACTACAGGTAGCATTTTAGTTTTCTTCTCTTTCTTCCTTTTTATCTGCCATTCTAACCATGAGGAGCATGCCATACATTCATCAACCAGTGTGACATCTGCCATGCATTTATGTAATTGTTCATTTTCAATATCGTGAATAATTTCAGTATTAGCCCACACTCTGTGGAAAGTGACTTTATGAACTAGGGTGTATTTATGCACATTTCCTGTTGTACTTGGTCTTACAGCCTCCACTCATTTTCAGAGTTACTTAGGTCAACATATCCCTCACTGCTAAATACTTACTGTTTTTAGTCACTGAGTTTTAGAGTAATTTGTTGCACTATGATAGCTATCTAACATAGAGGAGGAAATAGTAAAAATATCTGCAGGTCAGTTATGTGAAAGTATTTTGATATACTAAAAGTAGTTAAATTATGACTAAATTTCTGTCATAGAATGATAAAACATCCACTTAACCCTTAGCATTGTAGAAAGATCTTTAAATCTGTTATAATTTTGAAAACATGTTTGGAGTTCTAATGAGATTCTTTTTAGATATGAGAAAAACATGGAGTTAAAAGCTGTCATAGTGATAGATAGATGTCACATACCTTTATCCAAACCCAAAGAATTTACAACACCAAGAATGAACCCTAATCCAAACTATGGAATATTAATGGGTTTGATTTATCAGTGTAAGTTCATCACTTGTAAGTAATGTACATCATCCTATAGATGATGTTGATAATGGGGGAAGCTGTGCATGTATGAAGGAAGGGGTGTCTGGAAAATCTCTATACCTTCCCCTCAATTTTGCTCTGAAGCTAAAGCTACTCTGAAAAATTAAAGTCTTAATTAAAACAAGCAAATAAAAAGGCTATATGCTTCCAAGTATATATTTCTAATGAAAAAAAGTATTTAAAATAGAAAACAACGTTGTGATGTAGGTAGGGCAGACATAATTGTTCCATTTGTCATTAAAGAAATGGAGACCAAATATATTAAAAGCAAATACATTATTAAAATATTTTACAGATAAATCTGTGACTTCTAAATAGGAAAATTATCAGGGATGTCTTGGTACAATTTTGTGTCATTCAGTTATCAAGCAACTATGTCATCAGTCCTGTACTGAAAAACAAATCTTAGCTCTCCAATGCCATCCCCATTCATAGGGAAGTACTTTAGGGCTTAATTGTCTTAATTTCCTGGTTGTCTTTCATGTTTTCTTTACTTTGAAGTTCCTAACTCTTATCACACTCAATATAAATTCAACAATTATTCTGTCACTGTGACTCAAAAACTGATTAATTTCTGAAAACTCTAAAAATTGTTCTTAGTCTTGAAAAAATGCAATGGCTAAATGCAACTTGAATTTAAAAATATTTTTTCAGTGATGTGTTATCTCTAATTGACTAAAAGAGCAGTGAAATCAGGGAGCCATTCAGGGACCTAGTGAATCCAATATTAAAGAGCCAAATGTAATAATCAGTTTATTTTATATAATAATAATCTTAAAATATCTTTGTTTATGAAATCCCTAAAAACATGGAAAACTCAGTGCTTTCATGCATTTCAAAGTTAACTATAAAACTATTCAACCTAAGTTGGATGAGTTGAAAAAGACGAGAAATATGAAATTACATGTGTGTATATATATATATATATATTTTTTTTTTTGAGGGAGAAAGAGAACACGTGTGAGTGCATGGGGGAAAGGGAGAGAATCTTCAAGCTTTCACACTCATAGAGTGCAGAGTGGGGCTCAATCTCATGATCTCACCCTGAGATCATGATGTGAGCCGAAATCAAGATGCTTAACCAACTGAGACATCCAAATACTGTAAATTACACACATTTTAAAAGAAATTGAAATTCTAGAAATGAACGGTACAACCTCCAAAATTAATAACTCGGTGGCTATGTTTAATAATAGCCGATAGGACATACAGGATTGGGAATTAACAAAGTGGAAGCTAGGTTACAAAGAACAATCCAGAAATAAAGCAGAGAGGGGGGAAAAGTGTGGTAAATACAGAGATGGAGAAAGATGATACATCAAGAAAGCTTACAATGTATTTAATTGAAGTACTAGAAGGAAAGGAATGAGTGAATGGGACATAGAAATTATTTGGAGAGGGAGCAGTTGAAAGTTTAAAACATCAATACACATATTCAAGAAGTTAAAAAATTTCAGGCAAGATAAATAAGAATGGTCTCCTATATATAATCATAAAGCAAAACAACAATAACCAGAAAGTCAGAGTAAAATATTATAATGAAATAGAAGTGGAAAAAAGCTTATCTCCTTCAAAGGAAAGACAGGCTTTAAAATGATTCTTCAATACCAGTATTTGGCCAGAAGACAAGGAAAGTCTTCTCAACTTAGAATTCAGTATTCAACAAAATTATACACCAAGCAGGAAGGCAACATTGAAACATTTGCAGACAAAAACTGAGAGTTTCCTACCAGCGGACCTGCACTAAGGAAATTTAATATATAATATACTTCAGGAAGTAAAAAAATATTAGAGCAAAGCAATGAAAAGCAAAGAAAGTGGTAAATATTTGTCTCCTGAAAGCAACAATAATTGGGATTTAGTACATGTTTATGTAAAAAAAATTTCACACTAACAGCATGTAAATAGTAAGAATATGTAAAGCGTTCTAATTCCCTTGTATTTTCTGAATGAGGGTAAATGTGTTAACAGAATTTAAATTTGGTAAGTTAAAGATACATGGCTTATTTTTAAGGGGGGTAGCTACTGAATGATTAAAAAAATAGTGTTTTAGTTATCTGTCATTGTGTAACAGTATCACCTCAAACTTAGTTGTTTAAAACAATATTGTGTCTCATAGTTAATGTGAGTCCGGATTTCAGCATGTTATAGCTTGATTCTTTGTTTGAAAAAGGATGAATGATTTAGATTTTAAAAATGAATTAAAAACCAGGGGTGTCTGAGTGGCTTGGTTGGTTAAGTGTCCGACACTGGATTTTGGCTCAGGTCATGATCTCGCTGGTGTGTTCAAACCTCACATCGGGCTCCATGCTGGCAGTGTGGAGCCTGCTTGTGATTCATTCTCTATTTCTCTGCCCCTCCCCAGCTCATACACAAACACACTCTCTCTCAAAGTAACTAAACTTAAAAAAATGAATTAAAAACCAATAATACACTATTTATGAGATATTTCTAAAATATGAACACACAAAAGAAGGTGAAAACAAAGGATGTGACTGGGGAGCCTGGTGGCTCTGTTGGTTAAGCCTCCGACTTCGGCTCAGGTCATGATCTCATGGTCCGTGGGTTCGAGCCCTGCATCAGGCTCTGTGCTGACAGCTCAGAGCCTGGAGCCTGTTTCAGATTCTGTTGTCTCCCTCTTTCTCTGACCCTCCCCTGTTCATGCTTGCTCTCTCTCTCTCTCTCTCTGTCTCAAAAGTAAATTAACGGTAAAAAAATTAAAGAAAACAAAGGATGTGAGAGGTATGCCATGCAATTATCAATCAAAAATTGGTGTGGCTCTTTTATCAAGAAAAAATGGACTTTAAGACCAAAAACATTTTAAGAAATCAAGAGAGTCCCTTCTTAATGTTAAAGATATTGTTTTGCTAGGAAGGTAAAACAATGGTCAAGTTTAAAAATGTATAAAATAAAAGTTTGATAAAAATCAGAAGAAAATGGAGGAATTCATAAACCTATTTATAGAATAAACCACTCTTGGTGGGAAGATGGCGGCGTAGGAGGACACTGGGTGCACCGCGTCCTTCTGGTCACTTATATTCCACCTACACCTGCCTATTAACCCAGAAAACCACCAGCAGACTAGCAGAATGGATTCTGTGGAGCCAGGTGCAGACGAGAGGCCCACCGAAGAGGGTAGGAAGGGTGGAGAGGCAGTGCGTGATACACGGACTGGCGGGAGGGAGCCGGGGCAGAGGGGAGGCCCGCCAGCCAAGCAGAGCTCCCGAGTCTGCCTTGCAAAAGCGGAGGGGCCGGACGGAGTGTGTTCCGACAGCAAGTGGGACTTAACATCTGGAAGGTTATAAGTTAACAGCTCTGCTCAGAGAGCAGGAAGGCTGGAGGACAATGGGAGGGAGAGTTGCTGAGCCCCAGGGTGACAGCGCTCAGTTTGGTGGGGAACAAAAGTGCTCACCAGCACCATCTCCCTCGCCCATCCCCCAGCCAAACCCAAAGGGAACCTGTTCCTGCCAGGGAACTTGCTGGCACTGGGCAAACACCCAACGCTGTGCTTCTGCATATTCATCCCTCTGGCAGTGGGTCTGACTCCCTCCCGCTGCCACAGGACCCCTCCCGAAGGGGATCACCGAAGGATAAGCGAGCTGAATCTGCCCCTCACACCCCCGTGCACCTTGCCTATCCACCCCAGCTAATACGCCAGATCCCCAGCACCACAAGTCTGGCAGTGTGCAAGTAGCCCAGACAGGCCACACCACCCCCACAGTGAATCCTGCCCCTAGGAGAGGGGAAGAGAAGGTACACAGCAGTCTGACTGTGGCCCCAGCAGTGGGCTGGGGGCAGACATCAGGCCTGACTGTGGCCCCGCTCACCAACTCCAGTTATTCAAGACAGCACGGGGGAAGCGCCCTGCAGTTCTATCCAAAATGACGAAATGGAAGAAATCCCCTCAAAAGAATCTCCAGGAAATAACAACAGCTAATGAACTGATCAAAAAGGATTTAAACAATATAACAGAAAGTGAATTTAGAATAATAGTCATAAAATTAATCACTGGGCTTGAAAACAGTATAGAGGACAGCAGAGAATCTATTGCTACAGAGATCAAGGGACTAAGGAACAGTCAGAGGAGCTAAAAAATGCTACAAATGAACTGCAAAATAAGATGGAAACGACCACTGCCCGGATTGAAGAGGCAGAGGAGAGAAGAGGTGAACTAGAAGATAAAATTATGGGAAAAGAGGAAGCTGAGAAAAAGAGAGATTAAAAAAATCCAGGAGTAAGAAGGGAAAATTAGAGAATTAAGTGATGCACTAAAGAGAAATAATCTACGCATAATTGGTATTCCAGAGGAGGAAGAGAGAGGGAAAGGTGCTGATGGTGTACTTGAAGAAATAATAGCTGAGAACTTCCCTGATCTGGGGAAGAAAAAGGCATTGAAATCCAAGAGGCACAGAGAACTCCCTTCAGACGTAACTTGAATCGATCTTCTGCACGACATATCATAGTGAAACCGGCAAAATACAAGGATAAAGAGAACATTCTGAAAGCAGCTAGGGATAAACGTGCTCTAACATACAAAGGGAGACCTATAAGACTCGTGACGGATCTCTCTACTGAAACTTGGCAGGCCAGAAAGGAATGGCAGGAAATCTTCAATGTGATGAACAGAAAAAATATGCAGCCGAGAATCGTTTATCCAGCAAGCCTGCCATTTAGAATAGAAGGAGAGATAAAGGTCTTCCCCAACAAACAAAAACTGAAGGAATTCGTCACCACTAAACCAGCCCTACAAGAGATCCTAAGGGGGATCCTGTGAGACAAAGTACCAGAGACATCGCTACAAGCATGAAACCTACAGACATCACAATGACTCTAAACCCATATCTTTCTATAATAACACTGAATGTAAATGGACTAAATGTGCCAACCAAAAGACATAGGGTATCACAATGGATAAAAAAACAAGACCCATCTATTTGCTGTCTACAAGAGACTCATTTTAGATCTGAGGACACCTTCAGATTGAGAGTGAGGGGATGGAGAACTATTTATCATGCTACTGGAAGTCAAAAGAAAGCTGGAGTAGCCATACTTATATCAGACAAACTAGACTTTAAATTAAAGGCTGTAACAAGAGATGAAGAAGGGCATTATATAATAATTACAGGGTCTATCTATCAGGAAGAGCTAAGAATGATAAATGTCTATGCGCCGAAAACGGGAGCCCCCAAATATATAAAACAACTACTCACAAACATAAGCAACCTTACTGATAAGAATGTGGTAATTGCAGGGACTTTAACACTCCACTTACAGAAATGGATAGATCATCTAGACATACGGTCAATAAAGAAACAAGGGCCCTGAATGACACATTGGATCAGATGGACTTGACAGATCTACTTAGAACGCTGCATCCCAAAGCAACAGAATATACTTTCCTCTCGAGTGCACATGGAACATTCCCCAAGATAGATCACATACTGGATCACAAAACAGCCCTTCATAAGTATACAAGAACTGAGATCATACCATGCATACTTTCAGACCACAATGCTATGAAGCTTGAAATCAACCACAGGAAAAAGTCTGGAAAACCTCCAAAAACATGGAGGTTAAAGAACACCCTACTTAAGAATGAGTGGGTCAACCAGGCAATTAGAGAAGAAATTAAAAAATATATGGAAACAAACGAAAATGAAAATACAACAATCCAAACGCTTTGGGATGCAGCGAAGGCAGTCCTGAGAGGAAAATACATTGCAATCCAGGCCTATCTCAACAAACAAGAAAAATCCCAAATACAAAATCTAACAGCACACCTCAAGGAACTAGAAGCAGAACAGCAAAGACAGCCTAAACCCAGCAGAAGAAGAGAAATAATGAAGATCAGAGCAGAAATAAACAATATAGAATCTAAAAAAACTGTAGAGCAGATCAACGAAACCAAGAGTTGGTTTTTTGAAAAAATAAACAAAATTGACAAACCTCTAGCCAGGCTTTGCAAAAAGAAAAGGGAGATGACCCAAATAGATAAAATCATGAATGAAAATGGAACTATTACAACCAATCCCTCAGAGACACAAGCAATTCTCAGGGAATACTATGAAAAATTATATGCCAACAAACTGGACAACCTGGAAGAAATGGACAAATTCCTAAACACCCACACACTTCCAAAACTCAATCAGGAGGAAACAGAAAGCTTGAAGAGACCCATAACCAGCAACAAAATTGAATCAGTTATCAAAAATCTCCCAACAAATAAGAGTCCAGGACCAGATGGCTTCCCAGGGGAGTTCTACCAGACGTTTAAAGCAGAGATAATACCTATCCTTCTCAAGCTATTCCAAAAAATAGAAAGGGAAGGAAAACTTCCAGATTCATTCTACGGAGCCAGTATTACTTTGATTCCTAAACCAGACAGAGACCCAGTAAAAAAAGAGAACTACAGGCCAATATCCTTCATGAATATGGATGCAAAAATTCTCAATAAGATACTAGCAAATCGAATTCAACAGCATATAAAAAGAATTAGTCACCATGATCAAGTGGGATTCATTCCTGGGATGTAGGGCTGGTTCAACATTTGCAAATCAATCAACGTGATACTTCACATTAATAAAAGAAAAGATAAGAACCATATGATCCTGTCAATCGATGCAGAAAAGGCCTTTGACAAAATTCAGCACCCTTTCTTAATAAAAACCCTTCAGAAAGTCGGGATAGAAGGAACATACTTAAACATCATAAAAGCCATTTATGAAAAGCCCACAGCTAACAGCATCCTCAATGGGGAAAAACTGAGAGCTTTTTCCCTGAGATCAGGAACACGACAGGGATGTCCAGTCTCACTGCTGTTGTTTAACATAGCGTTGGAAGTTCTAGCATCAGCAATCAGACAACAAAAGGAAATCAAAGGCATCAAAATTGGCAAAGATGAAGTTAAGCTTTCACTTTTTGCAGATGACATGACATTATACATGGAAAATCTGATAGACTCCACCAAAAGTCTGCTAGAACTGATACATGAATTTAGCAAAGTTGCAGGATACAAAACCAATGTACAGAAATCAGTTGCATTCTTATACAGTAACAATGAAGCAACAGAAAGACCAATAAAGAACCTGATCCCATTCCCAATTGCACCAAGAAGCATAAAATACCTAGGGATAAATCTAACCAAAGATGTAAAAGATCCGTATGCTGAAAACTATAGAAAGCTTATGAAGGAAATTGAAGAAAATATAAAGCAATGGAAAAACATTCCATGCTCATGGATTGGAAGAATAAATATTGTCAAAATGTCAATACTACCCAAAGCTATCTACACATTCAATGCAATCCCAATCAAAATTGTACCAGCATTCTTCTTGAAGCTAGAACAAGCAATCCTAAAATTCATATGGAACCACAAAAGGCCCAGAATAGCCAATGTAATTTTGTAGAAGAAGACCAAAGCGGGAGGCATCACAATCCCAGACTTTAGCCTCTACTACAAAGCTGTAATCATCAAGACAGCATGGTATTGGCACAAAAACAGACACATAGACCAATGGAATAGAATAGAAACCCTGGAACTAGACCCACAAACGTATGGCCAACTAATCTTTGACAAAGCAGGAAAGAATATTCAGTGGAAAAAGGACAGTCTCTTTAACAAATGGTGTTGGGAGAACTGGACAGAAACATGCAGAAGATTGAAACTAGACCGCTTTCTCACACCATTCACAAAAATAAACTCAAAATGGATACAGGACCTGAATGTGAGACAGGAAACCATCAAAACCCTAGAGGAGAAAGCAGGAAAAGACCTCTCTGACCTCCGCCGTAGCAATCTCTTACTCGCCACATCCCCAAAGGCAAGGGAATTAAAAGCAAAAATGAACTACTGGGACCTCATGAAGATAAAAAGTTTCTGCACAGCAAAGGAAACAACCAACAAAACTAAAAGGCAACCAGTGGAATGGGAAACGATATTTGCAAATGACATATCAGACAAAGGGCTAGTATCCAAAAATCTATAAAGAGCTCACCAAACTCCACACCCGAAAAACAAATAATCCAGTGAAGAAATGGGCAGAAAACATGAATAGACACTTCTCTAAAGAAGACCTCCAGATGGCCAACAGGCACATGAAAAGATGCTCAATGTCACTCCTCATCAGGGAAATACAAATCAAAACCACACTCAGATATCACCTCATACCAGTCAGAGTGGCCAAAATGAACAAATCAGGAGACTATAGATGCTGGAGAGGATGTGGAGAAACAGGAACCCTCTTGCACTGTTGGTGGGAATGCAAATTGGTGCAGCCACTCTAGAAAACAGTGTGGAGGTTCCTCAAAAAATTAAAAATAGATCTACCCTATGACCCAGCAATAGCACTGCTAGGAATTTACCCAAGGGATACAGGAGTGCTGATGCATAGGGGCACTTGTACCCCAATGTTTATAGTAGCACTCTCAACAATAGCCAAATTGTGTAAAAAGCCTAAATGCCCATCAACTGATGAATGGATAAAGAAGATGTGGTTTATATATACAATGGAATACTACTTGGCAATGATAAAGAATGAAATCTGGCCATTTGTAGTAACATGAATGGAACTGGAGGGTATTATGCTAAATGACATAAGTCAGGCAAAGGCAGATTCCATATGTTTTCACTCATATGTGGATCCTGAGAAACGTAACAGAAGACCATGGGGGAGGGGAAGGGGGAAAAACGTTACAGAGAGGGAGGGAGGCAAACCATAAAGACTCTTAAATACTGAGAAGAAACTGAGGGTTAATGGGGGTGGGGGAGAAGGGGAAGTGTGTGATGGGCATTCAGGGGGGCACCTGTTGGGATGAGCACTGGGTGTTGTATGAAAACCAATTTGACAATAAATTATATTTAATAAAATAAAATAAAACTAGAAAAAAATGAAAAAAAAAAAGAATAAATCACTCTTCGCAATTCATAGAAGAGGCAGCCGGAGAAACCAGCAATAATATGAAAGACTGGCACAGAGTATTGGCACACACTTGACCTCATAAATACAGGACATGTAGTCAAAAACTGAAGAATACCCCTTACTTCCTAGCATATGGAACATTTGCACAAAGTGATTATATCCTGAGGCATAAAACTAATCTGAACAAATTTTAAAGCATATAAATTCAAGAATGTTCTCTAGCAAGAGTAGATTTAAGGAAGAAATCCATAACAATAAAAATAGAAAAGAATTTAGTATACATGTGGATAAAAAAAAAAAACCTTACACCACTTTTTTCTTTTTTTGAAGTTTTTATTTTAACTCCATGTAGTTAATATCTAGTGTTACATTAGTTTCGTGTGTGCAATATAGTAATTCAACAGTTCCCTACATCACCCTGTGCTCATCATGATAAGTGCACTCCTTGATTTCCATCACATATTTATTTAACCCATCCCACCACTCCCTCCCCTCTGGTAACCATCTGTTCTTTATAATAGTGTTTATTACTTTGTCTCATTTTTTCCCTTTGTTTCTTAAATTCCACGAGTGAAATTATATGGTATTTGTCACTTAGCATTGTACTCGCTAGCTCCATCCATGTTGTTGCAAATGGCAAGATTTCATTCTTTTTTATGGCTAAATACTAGTCCATTATAAGTATATATGTGTGTGTGCGCACATGTATATATACATACCATGTCGTCTTTATATATTCATCAGTTGATGGTTACTTGGACTGCTTCCATATCTTGGCTATAGTAAATAACACTGCTATAAACATAAGGGTACATGTATCCCTTTGAATTAATATTCTTGTATCCTTTGAGTAAATACCCAGTAGAGCAGTTTTTGGATTGTAAGGTAGGTCTATTTTTAGGAACTGTTTTTGAGGGACCTCCATACAGTTTTCCACAGTGGCTGCATCAGTTTGCATTCCAACCAAGAGTGCAGGAGTGTTCCTTTTACCCACCTCCTCTCCAACACCTGTTGTTTCTTGTCTACACCTTTATTTTCACTCACTTCTAACTAAAACTAGTAATTTCTCTTGGTTTTGGAGATAGGTGACAAGCAACAGGATTTGCAATCCCCATGACTATCACACATAGAGATCTTAGGTGTTTCCTTGTCCTATTACTATTGTATATTACAGATATCTCAAATCTCTTTCACATTCATCATTTCTTTAAAATTATGAAATAAGTAGATTTGGTCCTTGATCCTTTAAGGTGTGAATAAAGAAGCACCTGTGTGACTTTATCTCAGATGTGTTAATTTTTATGTATTTAGGTAACTTTAACTGGTTTCCTTTATTTTTATCTATTTTACTTTACACACTGAAAACATTATTCTGAAAAAAGTTTCTATGAGTGGGATCCATGGATTATAGAAGATCAAGGACTTCTTTATGTGAAAGAGTATTTATACTTTTTCTTGTGGGGTTTGCTCCTCTCCTGCTGCCTCCCCTTCCTATAGTCTTATACTGCAGTGTTCTTCAGTACTCTCTGAGCCTCTCCTCTTAAGAAAAACAGGCATAAGGAAAATGGAGAGAGAAAAAAGAGGGACTCTCCTCAGCGTTCTCTAATTCACTAGAAGGTAGGAGGATTTTCAGAAAAGGGCCATATGGGGATACCAAGGGAAAATGGCAATTGAACAAAGGAATGTGTGTGTGTGTGTGTGTGTGTGTGTGTGTGTGTGTGTGTGTGTGTGTG
>NW_024412427.1:23732096-23879629 GCF_014898765.1 Herpailurus yagouaroundi | reverse complement strand
GTGTGTGTGTGTGTGTGTGTGTGTGTGTGTGTGTGTGTGTGTGTGTGAGAGAGAGAGAGAGAGAGAGAGAGAGAGAGAGAGAGAGAGAAACTCTGAAATAAACAATATAATTTCTCCTCTGGAATATCTCCCATCACTGATAACACTACCACAACATCAGAGTATGCTGGGTGTGCCTGCATTTTCTCAGGAACCTGGCAAGAACCTGATTCTGTAGCAAGCCAATATGGCAAGAGAGGTCAAGCAGCCTGAACTGTTATGGAAATAGAGGAAGGATCTGACTTTGGTCCTGTTGTTTAATCTGAATTTTGAGCTTAAATGACCTCTGCCTCCAAAAGTCGGGACACTTCCAGCTAACATGTCATCCAAGTGTAAATACAGAGAAGAAAGCTACCTACTAGAATAGTATAAAGGGTAGAATGTATAAACTAACCATGGCATAGTCACATAGTGGAATGTTCTATACAATGAGAATAAGCTTACTGCAGCTCCACACAGTATAGATAACTCTCAAAACACAGTGTTGGGGGAAACAGTCCAGACAAAAAAACACAGACTGTAGGATTCCATGTATTAAAGTCCTAAAACAGATGTACTAGTCATTGGTAATAACATTCAAGATAGGGTTTACCTTTGGAGCCAGCGCAAGGGTACTTCTGGGAACAGGTAATATCTGGCAATTGGCTGCACAGGGGTGTTGAGAATGCAAAAATCCACTAAATTTTATCCTTATATACTCTCTTCATTATTTAATCTTTAAAAAACTGACATGAAAAAGGACTTCCTCATTAATGAAGTTCATGCTTCAAACTCCTGTTCCATTTTTCTGTCTCAGTTCCTTTATTTTTCACTGCTCTTTAGGTAAGGAGAGATAAGTCAACTTGGACGGATAAATTCAGGGAGAAAAGTTCCTCTCAAAGAAAAGGTGGGAAGAAAGCAGTACTCAGCATGAGACAGAAAGTCACTTGCATTAAATGGTTTCTAGCTTCTTTTAGTCAAAGTATAACTTGAAGCTATAATTGTTTAAAATGGTGTTATATCAGTGCATTAAAGAAATGGTGGTGTGTCATAAAGGGGAAAAAAAGACAGAATTATTACCTTTAAGGAAAATAACACACAATTTAAACAGATATTTATCGAACCCTCAGTACCAGACATTGTTCTAGGCAGTTGGGATAAATTGAAGAACAACTCTAATAAAGATCCTGCCTACGTAAAGTTTATACTCTAATGGGAGAAGGGTGTGGGTAGGAAGACAATAAAAAATAAATGTGTAAATTACGTTGTAGTTAAAACATAATCATAATTTTGAATATAATCCATAACTTTGGAAAAAAATAGAGTAGGCAATAGTGATCAAGAGTGCTGAAGAACTGGTTATAAGTTTTTTTTTTAATGTTTATTTTTGAGAGAGGGAGCACAATCGCATGCCAGTGGGGGAGGGGCAGAGAGAGAGAGAGAGAGAGAAAGACATCTGAAACAGGCTCTGTGCTGACAGCAGAGAGAGCCTGATGCAGGGCCTCAACTATAAGCTGTGAGATCCTGAACTGAGCCAAAATCAGACGCTTAGCAGACTGAGCCAGCCAGGCACCCCAGAACTGGTATAAATTTTAAAAGGTGGTGAAAATCTTACATTTGAACAAAAACTTGAGGACAATAGTGAATGATTTGTATTCTTCCTCTCATTTGATTATCATGAAAACAAAGTTATCTTCTGACCCTTGGGAATGCTTATTGCTCATCCAAACCCAGGATGATCAATGCACAAAACTGAGTCAGTCTTAAAGTATCACCCAAGCATATGTGAGCCAATCCCTGGAGTGTCCCCAGTAATGATAATAAAATTGGCCAAGATCTAGCTCCTTGTCATTTTATTTGCTCTGTTATAGTTTGTTTCCTATGCTAGTTTTATTGTTAACTGAGCCTGCTGAAATATTTTTCAGATATGACAAAGCAGAAAGAGAACTTGATTCTGAGTGTTTCTCAGTGTAGCTTTTGTTATTTATTAACAGGTTGCTTGATGTTGTCATTTTTAAACATATATTTTAAATAGACTTTAGTTTTAGAACAGTGTTAGGTTCACAGTGAAATTGGGCAGCAAGTATAAAATTTTCTATATACCATTTTCTATATACCATTCCCCGCTTCCCCCCCACCACCTGGGCCCATACATCCACCATATAGTATCATGCACAGTAGTTTCACTGCCCAAAAATCCTTTCTGCTATTTATCTCTCCCTCTTTCCATTTTAACACTTGGAAATCACTAATATTTTACTGTTTTCATGATTTTCCTTTTTGAGAATGTCATATAGTTGGAATCATTCAGTATATAGCCTTTCAGATTTGGTTCTTTGACTTAAGAATGTATATATAAGCTTCCTCCATGTCTTTTCATGACTTGATAGCTTTTTTTTTTTTTTAAGTGTTGAATAATATTCCCTTGTCTGGATATACCCTTGTTTACCCACCCACCTACTAAGGGCATCTTGGTTGCTTCCAAGTTTTGGCAATTATGAATAAAGCAGCTATAAATATCTGCACATTTTTGTGTGGTTGTAGGTTTTCAACACATTTGGGTAAATACCAAGACATGTAACTTCTGGTGAGAGTATGTATAGTTCTGTAAGAAACTTCCAAACTGTCTTCCAAAGTGGCTCTACTATCTTGCATTCCCACCAGCAATGAATGAGAGTTCCTATTCTACATCCTCACCAACATTTGGTGCTATCAGTGTTTATTTAATATTCTAATAGGTGTGTAGTGGAATCCCACTGTTGGTATTAGTTTGCGTTTCCCTGATTACATTTGATGTGGAGCATGTTTTCATATGTTTATTTATCATCTGTATATTTTCTTTGCTAAGGGGTCTGCTGAGGTGTTTTGTCTGATTTTAAAATGAAGTTGTTAGTGTTCATATTGTTGGGTTTTAAGAATTCTTTGTATATTTTGGATGTTATTTATCAGATTTTTAAAAATATTTATTTTTGAGAGAGAGAGACAGAGTGCGAGCAGGGGAGGGTCAGAGAGAGAGGGAAACACAGAATCTGAAGTAGGCTTCAGGCTCCGAGTTGTCAGCGCGGAGCCTGATGTGGGACTCGAACTCATGAACCGTGAGATCATGACCTGAATTGAAGTCAGATGCTTAACTGACTGAGCCACCCAAGTGCCCCTATCAGATGTTTTTTATAAATAATTTTTCCTTGTCTGTGGCCTATATCTTCTCATTCTCTTGACATTGTCTTTCACAGAGCAGAAGTTTTTAACTTTTTCTCCTGTGTGTCTTTTTGTGTGTGTGTGTGTAAATACAATTTTTTGTCAAGTTCACTGACAGTGCATACAGTGTGCTCTTGGCTTCAGGAGTAGATTTCTATGATTCATCGCTTACATACAACACCCAGTGTTCATCCCAGCAAGTGCCCTCCTCCATGCCCATCACCCATTTTCCCCTCTCCTCCCACCTCCCCCATCAATCCTCAGTTTGTTCTTGGTATTTAAGAGTCTCTTATGATTTGCTGCCTTCTCTGTTTGAAGCTATTTTTTTTTTTTCCCTTTCCCTTACCCCGTGGTCTTCTGTTTATCAGGGGCACCTGGCCGGCTCAGTTAGTAGAGCCATGTTACTTTTGATCTCAGGGTTGTGAATTTGAGCACCACATTGGGTGCAGAGCTCACTTAAACACATACACACACACACACCAAAACAAACAAAAAAAACCCTCAAGCTTATAAATTATATATTTCATGGAACATGCCTTTGGTTTTGTATCTAAAAAGTCACCACCATACCCACAGTCATCTAGATTTTCTCTTATGTTCTAGGGGTTTTATAGTTTTACAATTTACATTTAGGTCTATGATCCATTTTGAGTTACTTTTTTCATGAAGGATGTAAAGTTTATGTCTAGATTCATTTTCTTCTTTTGCATTGTGCGTGTCCAGTTTTTCAACATCATTTATTAGAAAGACTATTTTTTCTCTATTGTATTACCTTCACTTCTTTGTTAAAGATCAATAGACTCTATTCATGTAGGTCTAAATCTAGGTTCTCTGTTCTGTTCAATTCATTTATTTCTCTATACTTTCACTAGTACCACACTGTCTTGATTACTGTAGCTATATAGTAAGTTTTGAAGAACATGGTTTCAGTCCTCTGAGTTTGTTCTTCTATTTCAATATTGTGTTGTGTATTCTGAGTCTTTGGCTCTCTAAATTTAAACTTTAGAATCAGTCTGTCGATATCCAAAAAATAACTTGCTGAGATGTTGATTGGGATTTCATTGAATTTATAGATCAAGTTGGGAAGAACTTGGCATCTTTACAATATTGAGACTTCTTATTTATGAATATGGGATATCTCTTATTTAGTTTTTTCAAAATTTATTTCACCAGAATATTGTAAATTTCTTAAATATATCTTATATTTTGTCAGATTTAACCTATGTATTTCTTTTTGGGGGGTGGCTAATGTAAATGGTGTTGGTTTTTTAATTTCAAATTCACATGTTCATTGCTGGTATATAGGAAAGCATTTGAATTTTGCATGTTAACCTTGTATCCTGAAATCTTGCTATATCGCTAATTGCAGGAGGTTATTTTTGACAGTTATTTCAGATTTTCTACACAGACAATCATGTAATCTGTGAAAACACCATTTTAATTTCTTTCTTCCCAGCCTATATACTCACTTGTTTTTACTTCATTCAAATATTGAGTAAGAGAGAGGGGTAGCTTCAAATCAATTTTTTAGACTTTTCTAAACTTTCAGAAATTATCTCAATCTTAATATTTTAATACCTTCATATAAAAATGTTGATTGACTGAATTTACCACTAATATTACAACTCATTGCTTTAAATTTGATTCAACTTTTCATTGTTTAGAAAAGGAAAATATACATGCTTTGGAGTGTAATAAGATGTTAAATTAGAGGTTTCACCTAATGTTGAAGGTTATGTTAAACATCAGACTCCAGTGGAAGTGCCATACTGTGGGTAAAACTTTTATTTATATATTTTTTATTTAAAAAATTTTAAAAATATTTGTTTATTTTTGAGAGAGAGAGAAAGAGAGAGAGACAGAGCACGAGCAGGGGAGGGGCAGAGAGAGAAGACACAAAATCCAAAGCAGAATTCAGGCGCTGAGGTATCTGCACAGAGCCTGACGTGGGGCTCAAACTCAGGAGCTGTGAGACCATGACCTGAGCTGAAGTGGATGCTTAACCTTCTGAGCCACCCAGACACCCCAGGGCAAAACTTTTAAAAGGAATGATTGAGAACCAAATAATGTCTTTTGAATCAGTCACAGAAATAAGGCAAAGAGCCCAGTGTTTGGGATTAGTGATATTTCTTTAGTGAGAAGTGCTGAATCCCCTAATCCTCAAATCAACTGAGAGTTGCTTCACCAGAACCACTTGAAGAACATGGCAAGTTTTGATCCTTAGGTAAGAAAAACACAGTAACTGGAGTCTGAACTCCACCTAAGTATTCTAAACCCAAGGGTCTTTGCTCTAATATCAAGAAGGAGTGAGAGTGGAAGATCAAGTTTAGGAAATTACTGTACTCCCAGTGAAGGTGGGACAAAATGGGAAAAGGGTGCATATGTCTTCTGTGATCCATTTGTGGGTTATACCGAAGGATATGGGTCTAAAGCTACTTTAATTCTGGCTCAAAGTGACTCTTTGTAGGCTGTTAGGAATCCAGTAGTGTCTGTTGAATGAGTATCCAGAGAATTGAGGACTCACGGTGGCTGAGGGCAGAGTGGCAGCTAGAAGAATAGAATGTATTCATCACAGGAGGTAAGTTAGTGAAGCACAGTAGGATAATCAGCAAAACCAATGAAAGAGTCCATCAAAATGTACTTTGAATCTCCACCAGACCCAAAGAATATGCATGCATGGTAGTTATCAGTCAGGTAATAATTGTCTGCTCCCACTGTCTTGCTTCCTGCCGCCTCCTGGCTTATTCCAATAAGTGTTTGTGAAATGGCTAGTAAGGGAAAAGGGTAAAAGAGGAAGACACAATCAATCATAGTTTCTTTTCCAAAAGGAGGTGGCCAGCCTGTAGCAGCATAGGGAGGACGTGCATGTTGATTTTCAGTCTGGTTCAGAGTTTCAATTATTTTCTAGAGATAGACATTTTTAAGTACTCAATTGTGACTAAGTGGCTTGAATGACACATTACTTTGTATTAATCTCTTTCACCTGAAGGGAGAGGAGGTATCTGCCACTCTCAATCACCAGGCAGGTTTAAAAGGGACAATGGGAAAGGAAAATAAAGCTCCTCTGATGATCACATTCTATGAGTCATGCTTGTTTAACACGTTGACCCATGAGTAAGGCTTTCTGGGCCCTTATATGAAGACCAATATATTGTAGTTATGGTAGCAAAAATAAAAGTGAGTTGTTTTTAACTCTATTCCTTGTTTCAGTATGCAAGGCCCATAACTCAACTCACAGCATTTTACCCTGTAATGTTGGCTAAGCTCTTCAGAACAACCTGAGCAAATGTTCACTAAACCAATCATAGATCTAGGATTTTCAGACTTTGGTTATTGTGCATAAGATTCAATAGCTGATCTTGTTAAACATGAAGATTTCTAGGCCCCACCCAGGAGATTCTGATTTATAAGATTTGGAGAAGGCCCTGTTAATTGCCACCCCAAGTCGTTATGATGTAGGTGGTATAGAACTTCTCTTTGGGAAACACTGTTGTAGGGCAGCACTTCTTAGAGTTTTATAGGCACATGAATCCACCTGGGAATTGTAGTAAAATGTATTCTGACTCATGGACTTGAAATGTGTGAGATCGTGTGTTTCATTCCTAGGTAATGCTTTTGTGCTGGTTTGCCACAATTTTACTAACAATGGTCAGGGCATTGTTTCCCAGATTTGCCTTTTTAAGAATCACAGATAGTGCCTGTTGTTTTTGAAATACAGATTTCAGACTTTTACCTTGATCTGATTGACCCACAGTCTTTAGGTGAGGAATCTGGGAAGAGAGGAAGAATACCCTTAAATTGCAGCTGAAGTTGGGGAGCAACCCAGTGCCCTTAGACTACATCTAATAGGAGCTATCAAGGACCACCTAAGACAGAATGAACAAAGGAATTGTTCCTCTGTTCTTCCTGATCACTGGGCCCCAACAGGGAGAAAGAAGAAAACTGCAAGGCCACTAGTTCTGTTCCATAGTCCATAGTCTGGACTATGGAAGACAACTGAGTGTCTCCCTGGGTGTCTTGTTAAACGAGCCTGGCCTCGCAAAGGCTCTTAACCCTAGACCAGTGTTTTTCGAATTTGACTGCACGTGAGATCCATCTGGAGACTTAAATATCAGTGTTTAGTCCTCACTCTCTAGACATTGTAATTTAATTGGCTTAGATATTCAGGTTCTTATTTAACTGGCTTTTGTACTGGGATTCTTAAAAACTCCCCAGATAATTCCAGTGGGCAGTGAAAATCTAGAATCGGTGCTTTTAAAGATGTGGTCTGAAAGACTCCTGCATAAAGAAATCTTACCCGTTATTTTGTAACTATGGCTAAAATCCTGTACTTCTAGTTATTTGAGGTCAATTTATTGTTTCCAAAAGTTTGCTGTCAAAACTCTATGGCCCAGAATTATTCTCATATGCACAATTTAGTGTCCATTATAATGCTGGCTGATGGGGCACCTGGATGCCTTATTTGGTTAAGCATCTGATTGCAGCTCAGGTCATGGTCCTGCAGTTCATGAGTTCAAGCCCTGCATTGGGCTTTGTGCTGAAAGCTCAGAGCCTGGAGCCTGCTTTGGATTCTGTGTCTCCCTCTCTCTGCCCCTCCCCTGCTCATTCTCTCTCTCTCTCTCTCTCTCTCTCTCTCTCTCTCTCTCAAAATGAATAAACATTAAAAAAGTTTTAAATGCTGGCAAGGGTTGGTCAAACAAGCCAACAGCCACTGGCAGAAAGCTTGATGCTGTTGTTTGCTCTTGTAACAGGTACTGAATTTGCTTGCATCTTACATTCCCTTACTACATCGTTTCTGTTCTTACAATGATCTGTAGGTAATATTTTATTTCTACAAGAAGATGAACACACTATTGCCCAAGATTGCTTATCTGATCTCTCTTTTGAGCTCTAGTCCTACAGAGCTAACCGACTAGTTCACACTGAGAATGTTAAATGCACTTAAAACTGAACATGACTGTAAATCAATCAGGAACTTTCTCACTTAGACCTCTTCCAATGTCAGGGTCCTCCTTCCAGGTTTGTAATACAGAATCCTAGACTTACCCTTGAAGCCATTCCTTCTATTTTGTTCACTTCTACTTATCCTATAATTTTCAAATTAATCACTTTTTCAGGAAAGCCTCCTTACTCCTACATGATTTTCTAAATTACCACAGTTATCAGAGCACCAAGAATCACCAGTTTGGGTGTCACAACTTGTTACCACTTGTAATTTATTTATGATCATTGGATTAATGTTTATGTCCTCCAGGAGACTACATGCTCCAGGACAAAAGGAGCCATGTCTTTTTTGCTTCACATCAAATCTCCTGCCTAGCACAGTGGCTGGTACATATAGGTACAAAATGAAAAAGAGAAAAAGCTGAATGAATGAATCAATGCAGTGCAAGAGTTAATGTAATAGAAAAAAATACTATGGAAAGAGATCAGCTATTGTTTTAAAATTTAGAGAGGGAGGGAGCCAAATCATAAGAGACTGTTAAAAATTGAGAATAAACTGAGGATTGATGGGGGTGGGAGGGAGGGGAAAGTGGGTGATGGGCATTGAGGAGGGCACCTGTTGGGATGAGCACTGGGTATTGTATGGAAACCAGTTTGACAAATTTCATGAAAAAAAAAACCATTTTTAAACAAAGGGTTTCTTTTTCTAAGTGAAATCTTATGTGGAGCCTGCCTGACCACATTAGTCTGATAAGGCAGAGGTGGGTTCTGATTAAACCAAGAGTGAAGGCCCTAGAGCCTGGCCCAAGGCTTCCTAGACCCTTTACCAGCCCCTGGTGTACACTAGGCCCCTCCTCTCAAAAACCTTGGGCTCTATAGGTCACTGTTTGCCAAACACTGGTTTGGTGTAGACTGTGCATTTAACCATGGAAGAAGCTGAGTGTGAGTGGTTGGGGGATTTTCTCATGTAACTGGCTAGCTTTGAACCCAGCTTTGCTCCCTCAGATTGCTCTGTGGATCACAGGGCATATATTTCATGCTGATGTCTACCATACATATTCTATGCTCTATGTCTCAGAAAACGTCTTTGACTTCTTGAACATCTGTTTATATACACTATTTCCTCAGAATGAACTTTTGCTGTTCTTTTGGTGCTCCCTGAATCTTGGCAATTTTCAGTTTATCTTTTAAGACCCCATTAAGCACTATCCTTTCCCATCTTCTCCAAACCCCTGGATGGACTTTAGTTCTCTCATGGCTCTTGCAGCATGTTGTTCAAACCTCTATGTGATGGACAGAATTCTAAAGTGGGCTCCCAAGAACCCATCCTCTTGGTGTGCACATCCTGTATAATCTTCAAGACTACAACTTTGATGGTCTTCACTCCTATGGTTAGGTTATGGCAAAGTTAACTATATAAGAAAGGGACATTAATGATGACAGGGCAGCAGGGTGGGAGGCGGCTGACCTTTCACAGGAGTCTTTTAAATCTGGATCTAGAAGTTGGAGAAAACAGGTGGCAAGTACCCTCAAGTGGCATTTAAGAACTGAGATTAACCCCAGTCCACAGCCATCAAGGAAATGTGACCGCAAGGAACTGAATCCTGCTGACACCCTTAGAGCTTGGAAGAGAAACTTGGTCTCCAGATGTGAACACAGCCCAGTTGACATCTGATGGCTGAGGCCCTGAACAGAGAAGCCAGCCAGGCTCACTGGGACTTGTGACTTTCAGAACTGTGAGATGGTAAATGGGAGTTCCTTTAAGCCACTGCTTATAGGTGATTTGTTAAGACAGCAATAGAAAAGTAACACACTCTTTAATCCCTCTCAGTTTGTTCTGCTATTGGTTATTTCATCTCTACCTCTCCCAACAGATTGGAGTCCCTTCAAAACTTACTATTTTAGCCTTCATATCCTAGTGAATACTGGACTTTCTAGTCCTCTCCTACTGAACTGTTCCTTGCTACTCAAAGTATTATTCCGTCAGAAGCATCTTAATAATCTGGGGACTTGTTGGAAATACAGAATCCCAACTCCACTGAAAATTTAACCAGAAAGGCCCATTGGGGACCCTGAATTTGTGTTTTATCAAGTCTTCTGATTTTATATACACTACAGATTGAGAAGCTCTGCTTTGGGGCAATATTGATGGTTGGAAACCTGTGTATGGAGGAGGTGAGTTTAGGGTTAGTCGCAGGCAGGAGAGAGAGAGAGAGAGAGAATATATATATATGAGAGAACAAAAGTGTGACCTTGGAATCCTTTCTATACTTTCCATTATAATTTCTAAACCCTGTTCTGAAAGGGAGGTTGATGTTACTACTCAAGGGAACAAAGTTCCTGCGTTGCAGCAGCTCAATGTATAGACAGTGAACGTTTGAAATAAGACAATATACTAATTAGAGAGTTGATGCACTTCTTTTGTGAAAAGTAGAGATCACAATTATGAAAGTTTAACGAAATGAATCATTTAAGTGTGATCAGGTAGAATAGAGAAGAGTTTTTTTCAAGCGTAAATAAGTTTTTATTTGAATGGGTAGAACTTTGTTCTGGGATTGGAGGAGTTAAGAAAATTCAGACTTTTTTAACCGGTCACTTTCCAAGCCCCTTGAGTGGAACCGTATTGTAGGAACTACAGGAAGGCTAAGAAAAGACACAGACAATTAAGCATGATAACAACATTGCAAATATTTCAGTGTATATAAGGTTTTTTTTGTTTTTTTTGCTTTTTTTTTTTTTTTTAAATCTGCCACATCCATTGTTTATGTATTGTCCATCCCTGCTTTGTGCTCCAAGGGCAGTGTTGAATGGTTGTGCAGAGACCATAATGCCCACAAAGCTGAAACTGTTTACAGTTTGGCCCTTTACAGAAAACAAAACAAAGCAAAACAAAAACAACAAAAAAGTGTTGAACTCTGTGCTAGATTATCTTAAAAAAATATTTATGTATTTATTTTGAGAGAGAGAGAGAGAGAGAGAGAGAGAGCAAGCATGAGCTGGGAAGGGGCAGAGAAGAAGAGAGAGGGAATCCTAAGCAGGCTCCGAGCTGTCAACGCAGAGCCCGACATGGGGCCGCATCCACAAACCATGAGATCATGACAGGAGTGGATACCGAGTCAGACACTTCACTGACTGAGCCACCCTAGTGCCCCTGTGCTAGATTGTCTTAAAGCAGTGCTCGCACTACTACAGGAGATTGCTACAGGATATAACCGGAGGTGGGTAGCTCATGTTCGTCCACAGCGATCCCTCAGAAAACCGAGGTTTTATTTGCTCACTTCAGTCTTGTATCTGAGGAGAACAGGGTGGCTCCCAGCAAGCCTGTTAGGCTATTTCCATGGTGGTGGGTGGGCTTTAAAAATTAAAGCCTTTTAAAGGAGATGTTTTTAGTTTGAAGATGAAGGTTTAGTTTCACCTCATGCAATATATTAAAGAAGATTCTTTTCCAAGTGTGCTTCTTGCTATTAAGGAGACATTATTTAAGCATATCATTATTATATATGCTCTAGTACCTTTTTTATCAAATGTGTTAAGAAATAATTAAATACAGTAAATGGTACCTATTCAGATGATACTGATAGGTTTTGACAAATTGTTTCCACAATCAAGATTTAGAATACTTCCATTATATCCTAAAGTTTCCTTTGCTCTTTTGCAATGCCTCACTTCCTCTATCTAGTTCTGGCCCCAGGAGACCACTGATCTTTTCTTTCTGTCACTATAGTTTGTGTTTTCTAGAATTTCATGTAATTAGACACAGATAACATGTACATTTTTTATGTGTCTAACTTCTTTCATATAGTATATTTTTAAGGTATATTTTCTTTTTTAAGAAAAATTTTTAATGTTTATTTTTGAGAAAGAGAGACCAATAGACAGAGCATGGGCAGGGGACAGGCAGGAGAGAGGGAGACACAGAATCTGAAGAAGGCTCCAGGCTCTGAGCTGTCAGCACAGAGCCTGACACAGGGCTCAAACTCACAAACTGTGAGATCATGACCTGAACTGAAGTTGAATGCTTAACCGACTGAGCCACCCAGGTGCCCCTAAGGTATATTTTCATACAGTATATTTCATACAGTGTGTGTATGTATATGTGTGTGTGTGTGTGTGTGTGTGTGTGTGTGTGTGTGTGTGTATATATATATATATATATATATATATACATTTATTTCATACAGCGCTCATATATACCAACTAAACATCTACTGGCCAAAAGAAGTTAGTGAAGACCATTAAAAATGGAAGTTGTGACGCCTGGGTGGCTCAGTCAGTTGAGCATCTTGACTTCAGCTCGGGTCATGATCTCTCAGTTCCTGTGTTTGAGCCCTGTGTCGGGCTCTGTGCTGACAGCTCGAAGCCTGGAGCCTGGTTCGGATTCTGTGTCTCCCTCTCTCTGCCCCTTCCCCGCTCATGCTCTGTCTCTCAAAGATGAATAAACATTAAAATAAATAAATAAGTAAGTAAATAAAAATGGAAGCCACTCTAATCAACAGTTACAGATTTTTTTTAAATAAACTTCTTATTCATAAAATGAGGTTGCTGTTAAGCAAATTTACCGATTATATATAATAAACATCTCCTAATGATAATTACTGTTAATGGTTAGATGGACAGTTAAAAGACTCCCTTCAGAGAACCTAAGTTTCAGAGAATTTTGAGTATTGAATTGATTTTGTAGAGGCATCACACTCAAATGTGTTAGGGGAAAGTAGCAGACAAAAAGGAATGAGAGTGAAAATGCAACATTTGCAAGAGAGAGGAAGAATACACAGCTTGTAGAGAGAGGAAAACTGCACTATTTTTTATAAGCTCAGAGTTGAAAAGTTAATAAAGATATTAAGCTGTATTATTTTCTGATGTCTGTAATTATTTTTTCTGGCAGACATAGAGGAGGACCCCTCTTACCATTCTGGGTTCATTTCTAAATAATAGAAATAAACACCTTGTTTCTAAATAAACAGTGAACATTTTTCACTAATTAGAATTCACTGTTTAGTTCCTTTGATAAGCACACAGAGGGATTTTCCATTTCAGAGAGAAACACACTTTTCTTACACTCCATTTTGTTTGTGTATTCTTATTTTATTTTGCTGAGGAAATATGCCCCTCTATAATAAGATAGTGTGTTGTGGTCATTGGTTAAAGAAAGTTAGATTTTTAATAAAATGGTAGATGTTAATACGCTACTGCACACACACACTGACCCCTTTCTAAGGAATGTTACCAGTCATCTCCCATGTAATCTCTAATAAAATCTGTTTTCAAAAGCTTCCCTCTGTTCTAGTATCATGAGGTCAGTTCTTCTTCCCCTGAGGACTACATGGTCTCATTTCTGTTAGCCGGGTATCACCAAGCCCCTGTTTCCTTGCTGACCACAGACCGACACTGGGAGAGGGCTTTGGGTACACTTGGGTAAAAAAAATGAAACTTTGGTGTTTGGAAGGATGGAGTTTGTGTGTGATCATTAGCTTCCAAAGTGCTGCTGGTTGCCTTCTCTCTTCAGTTGATCCTGCATTGCACTTCTCATATCAACAGAGTCTCACTTTAAAAGCCTGTATTCTGTTTTTTACCCCACAGCATTTAGTTATCAGGATTGCCTGGCTGAATTCTTAAAAACTAGAATTTGCAGTTCCCTAAATGTCATTTTTCATTCAGACTTATATGTACATTTTTTCCTTATTTTGCTAAAAGTGAAATTGGAATATATCTTAGAAAAGATCTTTTCATTCATTCATTTATTTATTGACCAGCCAGCAGGTACATATAGTAACTGCCTGCAAATATTTAAAATAGGTCCTGTAATCTTCATATAGCTTGAATTATGTTCTTTGTCAGATTACACATTTGAGTTTTAAAATATCTTTAAAATATCTTCAAAAAGATTAAAACATGATTCGGCATTGAAAAACGTTATTAAATACACAGAAAGGCATGGAAATAGAGCAGCAAGATTTAAACTCGATGGTAAATATTCATTGTTGGAGGAATTACCATAGTATCTTATGTTTTTGCAAGGCAATAACCGAGTTCACCACAGAACTCAAAAAAGTAAGAATGTGAGGTTCACAAAGCTGAGTTATATTTTATTACTGCAAAGAGATTGTCTGTTGCATGCCAAGTAAGAAAGCACCAACACTAGAGTACCAGCTACTTGGAAGAAAATCCCAGAGAAGATAATGGAGCAGTCACTTAAGAAAGACACATCCCCAACACTTTTTTTTTTTAAATTTTTTTTTTCAACATTTATTTATTTTGGGGACAGAGAGAGACAGAGCATGAACGGGGGAGGGGCAGAGAGAGAGGGAGACACAGAATCGGAAGCAGGCTCCAGGCTCTGAGCCATCAGCCCAGAGCCCGACGCGGGGCTCGAACTCACGGACCGCGAGATCGTGACCTGGCTGAAGTCGGACGCTCAACCGACTGCGCCACCCAGGCGCCCCATCCCCAACACTTTTGATGGCCTAAAGGACCATATTGCTTGGGAAAATATGGAAATAGTCTGCTGTGATCATCATCCCACTCTGACTGTAAAGATGTCTCAGGAACGTCTTTAAAAATGTCTCAGGAAGTCTTAAAACAATTGTTAAAATTGATTTTGCTTATATCTTTATTTTCACATATATGTGTGTGTGTGTGTGTGTATACATATATATATGTATGTATGTATGTATGTGTATATATACACATATGTATATAATAAGTCTCAAAAAGACTTTTGGAGTGCCTTGGCAGATCAATTGGTTAAGCATCCAAATCTTCATTTCAGCTCAGGTCTTGATCTTAGGGTTGTGTGTTCAAGCCCTGCATTGGGCTCCATACTGGGCACGCAGCCTACTTAAAAAAAAAAAAAAAGATCTTCAGCAAGTATAAAATATTTCTTGTCAAAAATACGAAATCACTGTTTTATAGATTATTAGCAGTTTTTCCTTAGTGGCATGTAAAATAATAGTATATTTTATAATTTAAGGCAGTTTAGATACTGTGAAATATGGTAATGAAATTACAGCTGCACGAGAAGGAAAATGTATCTTTGAGGGAGCACTGAGTAAATAGCCAACTGGTGGCATATCTGTCAATTAAAATGACAGAGTGCTCTTTCTCGTTCTTTAGTTTGGGACATTGCCAGGGTGGGAGGTGGGAGATGGGAGATGAGAAAGGCATGGAAAGCAAGAGGATGTACAAGAGGCCTTCTTAGATTGATAGTCTCCGTACCTTCTGTTAATTATGGTTTACTTGAATTACTTCATTCCCCATTTAATATATGGAGACCTTCCTGGAAGTTTTAAATTGGCCATTCACCCTTTAGGGAATTATTTCCTTAAAGTAATACACACTGAACGTTAGCATGCATCATCCAAGCTGAGAGAATAGGATTTCTAACAAAAGAGGTAAGGAGTAGGATGCATGGAAATTTGATTAAGCGACAAAGTTTTCAGAGAGTATACACAGTTAGACTTCCAGTAGCATGATAGATTGTTCTCCATCGCCTCACTTTGAATCTGAAGGTGTCCTCCGGTCTAAAATGGGTCTTTTGTAAATAGCATATAGAAGGATCTTTTTTTTTTTTAAAATCCATTCTGATACCCTACATCTTTTGATTGGAGCATTTAGTCCATTTACATTCAGTGTTATTATTGAAAGATATGGATTTAGAGTCATTGTGTTATCTGTAGGTTTCATGCTTGTGGTGATGTCTCTGGTCCTTTGTAGTCTTTGCAGTGTTACACTCACAGAATCCCCCTCAGGATCTCTTGCATGGCTGGTTTAGTGGTCATGAATTCCTTCAGTTTTTGTCTGGGAAAGCCTTTATCTCTCCTTCTATTCTGAATGACAGCCTTGCTGGATAAAGGATTCTGGCTGCATATTTTTCTCGTTCAGCAGAGAATGTACATAATTAAAAGGCACTGTGTACCTAGAAAAATAATAGAAGAGAGAGTGTCAAGCAAGGGAAGCAGGAAAACACCTAATTAATCATGATTGTGGAGTCAGTAAGAGCAGTGATTATCAAACATGGCCCCTCAACTTCTTTGACATTCCTCCCTACACAATTAGTAATCAAATTAATGGCCCCCAATCTAGGTGGTTTATTACTGCTTCAGCCAATCAGGGTGGTGGGAGTTTATGTGATTTCCGAGGATGGATTGTAAAAGGTCCTAGAACCTCATTCTGGGGTTTGTTTGTTTGAAATATTTGCTGTCTGGATGCTGCTTAGAGTACTTACTCTTGGACCAATCTTAATAATAATAATAAGCTGTAATAAGCCAAACCAAAAGAAACCATAAGGAGGCACTTTAAGAGACAGACATAGCTGAGCCCAGCCTTGAGGTCATCCCAGCCCAGGCTATAGACATGTGAATGAAGAATCTTAAGAAAATTCTAGCCCCCAGCCATTTAGGGTGGCCCCTTCCCTAGCCATTTGAGTCCGTCCATCTGGGGTCTGAACGATCATGGAACAGAGATAAGCCATCATCTCTGTGCCCCTGTACAAAGTCCTAATGCACAGGATCCATGAGCATAGTAAAATGGTTCTGGTTTTCTGTTACTAAGTTTGGGGCAGTTAAACAGCACTAACTAGAACATGGTGGTTTGATGGAGAACACTTCGAGAGACCATTCTCCATGGGGTGCTCACTTTTCGGTATGTTTTGTGAGCACAGGCACTGACTCCACTTAGTTCTAGAATATCTTTTCCAGATATTTGTACAGAGAATAGACTTGGGAGATAAAGGCAGGGTCTCCCTCTGGAGCAAACGGAAACTTATAGCTTTGGAACAGAGATGGTATCTCCCTTTAGATAAAGCGAAGTCCAGGCGTGTTTACTGCTCATTATAAAATTTTTGGGTTCCTTCAGCTTAGGGTTCTTTTTGCTTTAAATACAACTCATTGCATGTGTAGGCATATATCTGGCCCCATCAACATCACCGCATGTGACGTGGAGGCAAAAGGAACTAACACCGTTATACTGATGTGCATGCTTTTTTCTGTGCCATATATAATCAAGCTCTTTATCTCTGACCTAACAGACTCATGTCTTCTGCCAGCATCCAAAATATGGCCACAAACTGCTTGCAAATAGGGTAAATTTTCAGACACTTCACAATTCTTGACAGACACATGGTTCTTACAAATAGATTTGTATCCAAATCCTATTTTTACAGTATATCTCTGTGATTTGGATTAAGTTATGTGACCTCTTTGAGTCTCCGCTTCCTCACTTGAGAATTAAGAAAAGTAATCATATATATCTTAAAAAATTTCTGATAGAGCCAAGTGAAGAATTGTATATAAAGTACCGAGAAGTACCTGGCCTCTTGTAAGTGTTCATTAAACAGGTATATTGTCTTCTTTAGTGATCATTCTCCCTAAATTTTCCAGAAACCCTCATGTCAAATGGTGCTATCTGTTCACCCAGGCATCTCTCATTTAATGAGCAGCAGGCATTGTTCTCAATTCTGGAGAAAGTCTCTTCTTACTCATAGGTTGAAGGTATACTCATATTATCATATATTCTGTCTTTTGACTCAGAAAAGTATCATCACTACTATATATATAATATAATATATATACATATATATATTTGTAATATATATAATATATAATATATATACATATATATTTGTAATATATATAATATATAATATGTATATATTATATGCATTAATCGTGTGTCAAGGATCATGATCTACTTGTATTTGTTCATTTGATACTTACCAGAAAAAATCTTGTAAGGCTGACATTATTATCATCTTTTTACAGATGATAGGTTAGCATCATAGAGAGGTTCCACACAATAAATGCATTCTTCAAATTAGCAGAAGAGGCTTTTGGAAAGATTAAGAAGTGGCAGATGTAAAGACCTGAAATAGTATGGAGGACAAATAGTTCCAAAGATACTGATTTTTCAAATGTTCGCATTTAGTAACAATTAAAATTTTCTTAAAAGGCAAAGCTTACTTTATTCCAAAAGATAGTGCTGTTACTGATTTTAGCCAATGTCATTATATGATTTATTGTCTAATTTGGGACACTTCTAAGAGTGAAAGGGAATGCTATTAATAATTATGGCAGGACAACAAGCATAAACTAAGACTCCCAGGGAAATCGGGACATGTGATCTCATTAATTTGAGGGAGAATCATCCTCTCAAGAATAACTAAATCTGAATTAGCCTCTAAGCTTATCAGAAACAGGGGCATATGTTAAAAAGTTATTTATCACCAACTGAATTGAAAATTATAGACCTATTACCTTTAAGCCACTGTACTATATAAAGTTATCAATTCTTATATTTGGGAGAAAACATTTCTGAAATTTAAACACAGTAACTCTTAGAACATTTAAATCATGATCAAAGTTAAAAAAGGCATCACATAAAGTTTCATTGCATAGATCATCTTTTTTCATAGCTGAAAACTATACATCTGTGTCTCATCTTTAGGTCTAGGATAATGGCTCTACTACTTTGCTTTCTTCTTAAAATCTTTGTGTACATGTCCCTGTGTGTGATCGATGATTAATATCAGGTTTTTCTGCCTCACAATTCTAGACTGGTGCTTCTCAAAATTTACCTCAGCTAAGAATCACACAAAATAATTTGTTAGAATATAGGTTTCTGCTCCGATGCCCCTTCCCCCAATTCTGACTCAGCAGATCAGGGGTGGGACCTGAGATTCTCATGTTCTAATAAGCTCCTGGGTGAGGCTGATGCTACTGGTCTATAGAACACCCTTTGAAAAATACTGTCAATCAGTAATTCTCAATGCTTATGTCTAAGCACTACTCACAGAGATTTTGCTTTGATTGGTTTTCAGTGAGACCCATAATTGGTATATTATTAAATCTCCAGATGAATCTAATGTGCTGACAGGATTTAGAACCACTCTTTGTTTTTCTCCTCCCTGTCATTTCAGTTTCAGTAATTTGAAATACCTGCCATCTCTGATAGACTCTAAGATACCTGAGGCCAGGGATCTGTGGGGTTTCCTACTTTATCCCCATCTAGGTCCCAGCATAACTATCTCGAATCTCATTGGTTTCCAGTATACATTTGGTCATAGTAAGGATGCCAGTGTCTTAACTTCCTTACCTCCATGGGATGTAACTGTGATTCTTAAATATCTTCTTTAAATATTTATATCAGCTAAGTATTAATGTTAAAAAACCCCTTCAAAACTCAGGGGCTCCAAAGAATAGGCATCTTTTATTGCTTATGAGTTTACATGTAAAGCTTCTAGTCATCAATTCCAGTATTTACATAACCCACCTTCCCCCCTGCCCCCAAGAAGTTCTCACACACTAGCTGGGTGTTCTACAATTCAATTCAATGCTGACACTACCCAGAGGTAGCTTCAGATTCCACAGGTTAAGGACTCAGCCTCACAAGACTGGCCTCCACCTCAGATGCCAGTAACAAGTCCAAGTTGTTACCTGTGCTTCTGAGTGATTGACTATAAATCAGAGGTTCCCACGATCCCCTCTGGGAATGGAGCTGAAGGTTCCAGCCCCCTATTCACATGGTTGGTTCTTCTGGCAACCAACCCCTCCTTAGGTGTGGCCCAAAGTCACCTTATTAAGGTAACAAAAGATACCTGTTTTTACTCTCATTACTTAGGAAATTCCAGTGGTTTTAGAAGCTCTGTGCCAGAAACTGAGATGAAGACAAAGTATGTATTTCTTATAAATCACAATATCACAACATGCCAGCAGGTGGTTCTCCTGCCCTTGGATGAGCTTATTTTTACATCTGTGGTCAGCCGTAGGTTGGGAGGCAGCTCTGCTGATCTTTGCTGGGGTCTCTCAGATGTCTGGGGCCTGGCTGATTCTAGCCTGGTCTATATTGGCTTTGGCTGAGACTACTGAAATCTTGTCCGGGTGTCTCTTACCCTCCAACAGGCTAGCCTGGGCTGGCTAACATGGAGGTTGCCGAAATTTCTGAAACAGAGAAGGGAAACATTCAGGGCCTTGTTCTGCCACATTCTGTTGACAGAAACAAGTCACCCTGCAGTCCCAATTCAAATGGAGAGGGAACAGATCCTACCCCTTTTTGGGAAGAGATTCAGGGTCTTAATGCAAATAGCATGGCTGCAGGGAAGTCATGAATAGGATCAGAAGTGCTCTTAGTCCACCACAGTACCCAAGGCAAGGCCCCCAGGCTGTCTCTCCCCACATTTCAGCCTTGGAAGAATTGCCAATAAGTCTAATTGAAAAGTGAGCTAAGGGGTGCCTGGGTGGCGCAGTCGGTTAAGCGTCCGACTTCAGCCAGGTCACGATCTCGCGCTCCGTGGGTTCGAGCCCCGCGTCGGGCTCTGGGCTGATGGCTCAGAGCCTGGATCCTGTTTCCGATTCTGTGTCTCCCTCTCTCTCTGCCCCTCCCCCGTTCATGCTCTGTCTCTCTCTGTCCCAAAAATAAATAAACGTTGAAAAAAAAAATCTTTAAAAAAAAAAAAGAAAAGTGAGCTAATTTCAGCTCAGTTTTTTAGCGTTAGCTATTTAGTAAATGAAAAGTGCATACAATTTAATTTCAAATGTTTGAAAGCTGGAGGTACAAATATCTAAAAAAAAATAAATTTTCAGTTGCTACTTGTTTTTATTTAAGAACAGGTTATGAGTTCTCAGTGGGAAACTTGGGTCAATGAACCTGACAAATGAATCACCACCAAACTTAGCAGAAATTACAATATACAGAAGGCTGAAATGTAGGAAATTAAAAGAAAATATACTCTGAAAGTTACTTTTGAGTTAAATAAGCTGACATCTGCTCTCATTGGTTCCCAACTTCCTTGTAAATGAATATGAATGAAGAGGATTGCAGTAAGGAATTTAAGAAAGGATCTCATCACTCCCAAAGATAATGATTGGATGTAAACCTGAGGCTATACCCTTGGTTTCTTTCTAAATTACCCTGACTGGTGCATTTTCTTTGGGAGGTAAAATTCCATCTTCCCTGCTCAAGATCTCTTTGCTGCCAGGAGTTCTTTTTCCCATTGGAAGAGACCTCTGGGTAAGAAATTTAATATCTAAGCTTCTGGAGGACATTGTTTCTGGGGTACATGAGAGCAAACCACATGAGTTCAAAGGCTCTTCCGTATGCAGCAATAAACATTTGATCAACTGCTTTTACAAGACACATCCTACTCTGCCCTAAGGGTTTCTCATCACTAGGCTCTCTGTCTTGAAGGTAACTAGCCTCTTTTAAGTTTATCCTGCCTATCCTTACTGCCTATATTTCAACTTGTTTTGAAATTGTGTCTAAACAATAAAGTTTAGTTTTTTAAACATATTCCCTCTATTGCCTCCTTACCACCACAACCTATACTCACTCAGCAAAGCACACAAAAAGGCAGAGATGAAAACAGGGTGGACTTCTGAACGGGAGAGGGAGGTATGGGCTGTGTGGTAGTTTTCTTCTTGAGAAGGGCCCAAACATACCAGCTCGAGCTGACCAAAATCCTTCTCCCAAGAAAGCCAGTTCATTGGTTTCCAAAGGCCTTGTTTATGTAACTCTTTAATTATAGCATAACCAAATCACAAGTATTTTGCCATGGGAAAATGTAAAGTCATTAGGCAACTTAAATACCACCCCGCCCTTTTCAAGCAGACAGTACAACCATTAAGCAATTAATGCATGTTAAGACATTTCCAATTTTTTGGCACTAATGCCAGTTCAATCATTTTGGGCTGGAGAGCATAGGTGAAACCTACTCATTACACTTCTTGATGGGAAGCAGAGTATCTTATATGTTTCTTTTTAAAATGGAATTCAGTCTCCAGCCCCCACAACGCACAGAATATTAAATTGGTTGCAAAACAAGATTGGATACTGTTGACATTGCCTGGCATCTCCAATATATGTGTGAGTCATATTTGGACTTTAATCTCTATTAATTGGGTATCTTCCTGTGCTTGTGAATGTTAGGCCTTCTAAATCCTTGGGTTCTGCTGAAATATTAGGCTGTGGTTTGTTGTGGGTCTCATGGAATGGAAAACTTCATCTCCTTCTGTTTCCCACAAAAAAAGTGACCTGTTTTATTGTGAAATTTAGTCAGCACTGGTGACAGACATGTTCTCTTAGTGTGATGGTAAAATTATGAGCATATAAAAAGATAAAGAGTAACCAGGGACGTTTGTATAATTTCTTCCTGGAAAATATTAGACCATTAAAAATCTTATACTTTTGCTTTTTTCATTTACTCAAAAATCAACAGCTTCAATTTAGTCATTGATAGGGGATACTTTGTAGATAAATATTATTTTATCCCTATGAGAGGCTAGAATAGAAAATTCATTGAAGACCTACTAATCTACTAATTTATCATGGGCTGGATACTGCTTTTAGTACCAGGAATACAACAGTGAATAAGAAGCAAGAAGTCCCTAATTTGTCTCTCCTGTGGGGAGAGACAGACTATAAAGAAGAAACCAAAAAAATAGACTATGATATAGCAAAAATACTAGGAAGAAAATAAAACATGGCAGTGTGATAGGTAGATCTTTGAGAGCTCTTGTAAATTGGCTCATCAGGTTGGGCTTTCCAGTGTAAAGGTGGAGGTTACTGGTTTGGTACTACCCCCAGCAAATACTAGAGTGTGTATATGTGTGTGTGGTGGGGGGGGAGGGAGGATGGAAATATATGTGTATATATATATTTTTTTCTTACACTATCAGGATATATTTCTGTGTGAGTCCTTACTGATTTTTTATTCCCATTTGAAAGCCAATCGATATTTTTATGTTTTCTTAGTGTTTAGAAAAAGTGCCATAGAATCATCATAATTATCATAATGTTTTTCTTTCCATAAGTAGTTCCCTTCTGTTTTTGTGATTGGGGTTTGTGGACAATACTGAGACAGTCTGGCTTTGAAAACAGAGAACAGGGGTGCCTGAGTGGCTCAGTCGGTTGAGCGTCTGTCTTCGGCTCAGGTCATGATCTCATGGTTCGTGAGTTTGAGCCCCATGTCAGGCTCTGTGCTGACAGCTTACAGCCTGGAGCCTGCTTCGGATTCTGTGTCTCCCTCTCTCTCTGCTCCTCCCCCACTCACACTGTATCTCTCTCTCACAAATAAACAAACATTAAAAAAAATAAAACAGAGAAGAAAGAAGGAAATCCTACCATGGAACCTATAGGCCCACCTGTTATAGGTGTACCTGTTAGCATTTGCTGTGTAGTAAACCACTCCAAAATATAATGGGTTGAAATATCACAGACATGAATCTGCAGATGGGCCATTTGTGCTGGGCCTATATGAGTATTCTTTCAGTCTTGATCAGGTGCAATTATACATCTGTAGGATGGATACAGTGTCCCTTCTACAGCATTCTGTGGATCAAAACAACTCACAAGACCAACCCAGACTCAGTGGCCAGTGAAATGGGTTCTTTTCTCATCAGGGAAAGCTGCGGTCACCTTGAACAGGAATTGGATTTAGGAAAGGGTTAAGAAATGGTCATATTTTTAAAATCCATCCACCACAGTAGGCAAATAAATACTAACACTGCAGCCTAGAAATGCCTATATTACTTGGGTTGGCAAACATTTGTAAAGAACCGGATAGTAAACATTTTTGGCAGTTTAGGTCATATAGTCTCTGTCACAACTACTCTATTGTGGAAAGCAGCAAAAAAGTAAATGAATGGGCATGGCTATGTTCCAGTGAAACTTTATTAACAAAGTAGGTAGCAAGCTGGATTTGGCCCAAGGAGCTGTAGTTTGCTGACCCCTTGTCTATATAAATTTTGCTTACCTTTCAAACAAATAGGCTGGAATATAATGTAGCCTCTAGCAGCTTCTGTCAGACACTAACAAACTCTGAGAGGAACAAAGTTGACTCACACATCAGACGACAGGCCAAAGTATGGATGAGTTTTTGTTCTCATATTGGGGAAGAGGGAGGCATTCCATCAGCTTTTAACACAGTATTTGTTTACTGAGCTACTTGCATAAACTAAGATATCTATCATTAGTAGTGGTTCAGCCTGATGCCTGGATGTAATAATTGCTTATTTCCTTTTGTTTGTTGTGGTTAGTTCACTTTCAGGGAAGAAAGACAAAAATTTCTAAGTAGAGCAAATGCTAAGAGGCAGGTGAAGGGAAATAGTAAAGCAATTAGAGAGCTCCTCAAGGGCAGGGATGGGTCCCAGTCCAGGAAGCCAAATTCTCCAGCTGGAAGTGATCCCGAGCCTCCACATGCTTGTTCTCACCCTTGGGTGCACCTTAGAGTCACCTGGGGAGCTTTGCAAAATCCCGATGCCCAGGCCACACCCCAGGGCAATTAAATCAGACTCACTGGGGGCGGGAGTCAAGCACTGTACTTTTAAAACCTTCCCATGTAGTCCAGTATGCAGCCCAGTTTGAGAACTGACATTCAGAGCCCTAACCTTGGCATTTCTCAGTGACTCCCCCTGTAGTCAGGACCATCCCACACATGCATGTCCTCTACTCACTTGAACTAATCTGAGAACGCATCAGTTCCAGGCCTGTCCTTTCTAGGAGCTCCATAATATGTAATTACATGATAAACTTTCTGAATTGTGATACATAACTGGGCCCGGAACTTCAATATTTGTCAGCTTGAAAGTTCATTCCTCTTTTCAAAATTTCATTTCTCCTTTCAGCATTCAGCTCTATGTTTATCATCCCTGCTCAGAGTATTCTATTTTGGAAAATCAATACTATTCTCAATTGAAGTATTCTGCCTGCTCAGGATAAAAAAAAAAAATAGCCAGAATTATCTTAATGCAGACTTCGCAAAGAACATATTCAACTTTCTAATAGATAAAGTAAACTTTTAATTAAGTATCCTCTGGACATGCCACTAAAGTCAATATTTTAGTAATTCTACCTTAGATTGCTTACAGCAGCATGGCAAACAGCCTTAGAAACTCTAATCGTTCTTTTATGTTCTGCTGTTACTTTGCTCAGGTGATGGGTAGAAATTTAAGCTACAAAGAAGTTGAGAGATCATCTGGTCTCATGCCTCCTTCCCTTTTCATGAAACAAACAAATAAGCAAACAAACGAAAAAAACCACTAATGGCTTAAAAGTTAAGTGGCTTTTCCAGCAAGGTAGGGAAACACATTTCTCATAATTTGCAGTGTAGAGAGGCAGGAGGCTTGTTTTTGGGTGGAAGGCTCTGGCACCCTGAGGAAATCATTTCCAGGCTGTACAAATAATATCCTCAGTCCTGTCCTCATAGCACCCTTACTTTTCCTGTGTCCACTTCAGGGACTGTGGCTTCTGAATGACAGAAGCTCCTCTTCAGAAGTGACTCCCTCTAGGCATCTCCTCAAATCTGTCATCATGGAATCCTAGTTTTCCAGTTTACCTGCTAGTTGTCCCCTTTGCCCAGCTCATTATCGAGACTCATCTGCTTGTCTTGGAATATAGAATGTCCAGACGCTAACCTTCTCCTGGGCTTCCCCACAGGGAATTCCTGGGACTCACATACCAGGGAGAAAGCAAGCATATCTCTTATGGAGCAGGAAGCCCCAGTGCTAGAAAAGGGCAGCTGTTTCTTACTATTCTCTGTTCAAGTCTTCTCCTTCTCCCATGATGTTCCTCTAGAGCCCTTCAAGTAAAGTTGTAAGTATCTCAGCGACCAGTAGGAAGACAGTCAGGCCATCCATCTGTCCTGAGGCTGATCCTACACCTGGAAAGGAGTCAGCACCTAGATTTTTACAGCCACTTGAAGTTTAGAGCCAGCAAGCCTGAGCTGGAACCTCTCCATTATTGCTTCTGATGAGGGATCAAGGAGCCACGACCGCTGGAATGTAGCTGCAAAGAACGCCTTTCACAAAGAAACTTTAAGGGGTTGTCCCAGCATTTGCTACTTTCATGCCACAGATGAACTCTGCCCATCCCATACTTGAGGAAAGGAGAGGCTGTAAAGCAAGCCCATCCAGATTCCAATCAAAGGTATGAAGTACCACCGAGACAGGGAATAGACCAACTATTAAGTTTGGGCTACTTAACAAGTTCAAAATCACATTAGCCAATAATCTTAGAACCAACAATAAGCAGTGACTTTAATACATAGTTATTTTAATGGGTATTCAAAAAATAGAACTAGATCATCAAACCCATGATTTTAGTAGACTATTGCTTCTCTTGTTTACTGTTTAATTTTGAAAATTTAAGTATACTGAAAAGCAAAGAGGATAATATAGTAATTAATGCACTCATCACCTTGATGTAATACTTTTTAATATTTTGCCATATTTGCTTCATCTTTTTTTGGCTGTAGTAATAGAAATTTACAGTTATGATATTTCCCACTCATCCCCCAGGTACATCTCTAAAAAATACATTTTTTCTACATGACCAGAGTATCATTGTATTACTCTACACAATTAATAATTCCTTAGCATTATCTCATATACCAGTCCAGTTTCTCTAGTTGTTCCCATAATATTTCGGTAACTTGTTCATTCAAATCCAGATTGAATCAAGGAAAGAACATCTTGGATTGGGATGTTATGAATGGACAAGTATCCAGTCCTTTGTTGGTCTGTGAGGGGAAGAAGTTGTTGGGTACCACATCAGTCAGGGAAGACTGTGTAGAAGACACTGAGATTTGAGAGGGAAATAAAGGACAGTATTCAGGCAAGGTAGGAAGCACAGATAATTGGGGAGAGCTTTTCAGGAAGAGATAGCCAGAAGGATGATATATGGGCAAGGAGAATCCAGTGGACCAGTATCTAGAAATATTGATATAAATTATTTACTTATGCATGCTGGGCAGAGAAAAAGGTCACAAAGCCAATTCCTGGACATTTCATGGTTTGGGAAGAAAAGGACACAGGAAGGAAGAGAGAATGTTGGAAATGAGGCTGGAAAATGACAAATAATAATGTAGAAAGCCAAGGGAAGACTGATCCCCAGCATGTTTCTAAGCTGAGTGCTGCAGACGAATGGAGACCGAAAGTCTGCCTGAACCACATTATTTATTGGAAATGCAGGTTTCTGAGCAGCCCTAGGCCAAATCCATCAGAATATCCAGGAATGCGGGGCTTGGGAGTCTGTGATTTGACATGTTTTCCCAGAGATTCCTGTGCACACTGAAACTTAAGAAGCATTGGTCTACATCTTGTCAACTTCTGATTTCAGCACTTATCCTGCTCCACAGAAGTACATTCAGTCTTTCCTCTTATTTTTTGTCCATAGCACAGATTTTCCCTATTCTTAATAAGAAAGGAAAGCAAGGAAGCCAGACACAAACATCAATTAAACTGGGGGAAAAATACTCCTGTTATCTGCCTTAGCGTTCTTTTTGATGTCTCAAGTTATATGTGACCTACAACCTACTCCACATAGATACATAAAATGCATTATTTAAGAATCTGAAGTCCATCTTCTGCAGAACCCCACTCCACAGCCTCAAGCAGCAGAATACTCTAAAATCACCAAATGCTCCACTAATCAGTAGTTTCTCACTCCTTATTCATGATAATCAACAGAATTCTTGAGATTTAACGCTTTGGGCTTCTTAATATAACAATATGATACTGTTTAAATTCTCAGGTCCTATCTGTCTGACCCTCCATTCCACTCCCACTCCCAAATAAATGCATTTCCCCAGATTCGGTCTCCAGCATTTGCTCTTGTTCTTTTCTCTCTCTGATACAAACAACACCCAGTATTTCATTTCTGTACCTACCTGCTGCTAAATGAGTATGGTTATGCAGGTACTGCTGGGCTCAAGTCACACTGTCAGCTCACCAGTTGGACAGTACAGGTTAGATGCTCTTCTGTCACCTGGCATCCATGTATTTTCTCCAAATCCTCACCCCTCCCAACCTGTTATTTTCTGACTTCCTTTTATCTGTGAACAGGCTCCCACAACTCAAGCCTCAAACCTCATGTCACCTCAGCCTACCATTGGTCTTTCATATTTCCTCATTTACCAAACCCTACGTCTTTCATATGTACATCTATTTCTTTCCTAGCTTGCTTCTTGCCCCAGTCCAATTACACCAGTCAAAATTTTAAACATATAGTAATGATAATACTTTTTAGTGGACTTGAACAATTGGTCTGTCTCTCAGAGGCAGTTTTCTTGCCTGTAAGATGATGGCTTGAGAACTTTATAAGGCTGTTGTGAAGAATGCAGACTTAAATCAGCACTTTAACGTTATATTAATAATTATTCTGTATCCTAGCCCTTCCCTAAATTACTCTTGATTCTCCTTTATATCAAGATATGAACGATCAGGGTTGAGGTTTGAGTAAAAATATGAAATAAATGAAGGCAAGTTCCCCATCTTGTTGAGCCTGTTTGACTATCTTTCTTCCCGTCAAACCCATGGTTTCATGATGATCTTAATATTGGCTGGCCAATTGTGGAAGTGAAATTGAGAATGTGACTTTTGTGTAGTAACAGAATGGAAACATTGTGCTTTATCTGGGACAGTAAATGCAATTTTAGCCATTTTCCACAGCATGCAGAAAGAGAAACTAATATGTATTGGGCACAGAGAGCCATATACACATCTTAAAATTTAATCCTCATGAAGACCATAATATTCAATTATCATCATTGTGCAACTGAAATTGGGGCTCAGAGAAGTCAAGAAAGTCATTCAAATCCACACAGTAGAATTGGGTTTGAACTCAGATTTATCTCATTTCAGAGTTCTGTCTCCTTTTCTTAAAAAAACTTTTCACTGAAGCGTCATATTCACAGCAAAAAGTATGCTAGTCCTACTTGTAAAAAGCTTAAATCTTTACTTAGTACTTGCTTCATGTAAGCAGCCCCCAGATCAAGAAACAGCACTGCCATACCCCAGAAGCCTCTTGTGTGCCCTCCCACTCCCCCTGCCCCTGTAGAAAACCACTGTTTGCTTCCAGTGCCATAGATTAGTGTTGCCTGATTTTGAAATTAAATAAATGGAATCACATAGCAAGTCCTCTTTTGACTTCTTTTGCCCAATCTTAGGTATATGGAATTGATCCTGTCATTATAAGTAGTTGTGAACCATTGATTCTCACTGCTGTGTAGTATTTTGTCATCAGAACACAAAATGATATATGTTCCCATTTTATGCTGAACAAACATGTGAGATGTTTTCTCTTTGGCGGTTTTACAAATAATCCTTCAATGAACATTCTTGGTCAACCTATTTAACATTTATGCTAGGTCTGTATCTGGGAATGGAATCACTGGGTCATGGAATGTATGTGTATCATCAGCTTTACTGAATGATGTCAAATAGTTACCCAAAGTCGTTGTATCATTCTACCTTTCCATTAATTATTCTATGTCTTTGCCACCATCTGTAATTTTCCTTTTCATTCAGCACATTTTAGAAGTGTATTGATATCTCATTGATTTTAATCCATATTAAAATTCTTTGCTCTCTTGACTTTCCTCTTCCACCTGTCTCCATTGTATTTGATGGCTTGCATTTTTGAGGTAGCCAACCAGAGCCCCTAAATGCATGTAGATGTATCTAGCCTAGAAAAGCAATAAGCACACGAACAACAAAATGGACTCTTTAGGTGTACTAATAACTGTTTCAAAAGAGAACAGATAAGAAGCAGTTAGTAGGAGTGTGGCAGATTACAAATAAGCCCCAATTCTCCACCCTGTATTCATGCCCTTTTGGCAATATGCCCTTGATGCTCCTCCAATCAAGAGGTAGAGTGTGTTTCCCCAGCTTTTAAATATAGACTAGCCTTTCAGTTTGATCAGTAGAATGCAGCAGAATTAGCAGTATGCCAGGGTGGCTTAGGTCTCTTTTGAGTGTTTCCATTCATTTTCTTGGAATTCCATTGAGCCACCAAGGAAACAAGCCCAGGCTAGCCTGAAGGAGGATGAGCAACACATGGACCAGAGCAGAGTTGTCCCAGCTGAAACCATCCTGGTGACCTGGAAGGAGACTCATGAGAGATTTCCTTAGGATCAGCTAAGCCTGGGTCAGGTGAGCAAACCACTGGTCACCTGCATATTTGTGAACTCACACATGGCTGTTGTTTTGAATCCCTACATACTGGGAGGTTGACAAAGTGTCCTGTGTTACACATTTCCACAAACATGGGCCTCTGCTTCAGTGTGATACTCAGTTTCTCTGTCCTAGATCATCTCTTCCTCCTGGGAAAGAAACTACTTTTTGAATTTGTAGTGTTCCCCAAAATCCAAGGGATCCATGATTTTTCTCTTCCTTAAACTACCAGGTTGAAGACGCTTGCTGAAGATTTTTTGGAGCAATCCCTTAGTAAAAGCAGGCTCTAGGAGGGAAAGCCCTGCTGTGTAATCTAACTGACTTCTGGCGATGGTTGCACATCATCCCAAGTCCAGCCCAGGAAAGCCAGGAACTGCCTGTGTCAGCACATGCAGCTCCCCTGAACTCTGATGTGCTGCCAAGTAGTCCTACTCCCAGAGCAATCAAACTATCCCTTTGCTGGTGATGAAAATGAGTGCCTTTGATGTCTCACTGGGTCTGTGCTAAAGCATTTCCAATAAAGAAAATGACTCTGCAAAAATCCTTCCTTGCTAGAGAAGCAGTGTGACAGAGTGGGCCCAAGCCTTGCCCTAAGAGTCAGTGGAATCACCTGGCATTTTGTTAAAACAAAGACTCTGGCCATAGGGGTCAGCAGTTGGGGCTTCACATGCAGCATTTTTAAATAGTTCCTAAGTGATGGTGATGCTGCTGGTCCGTGGGCCACACTTTCAGTAGCTAGGATCTAGACAGATTTTGGACAAATAGGTCTGTGATCCAGTGGTTTACCATTACCACTTTCTCATCTGCTAATGGGGTTGGTATAAGATTTATATGAGACTAATATATAAAGGACTAATCACAGCCCCTAGCACACAGGATACATGGAGGATATAGAGATGGAGCGTTGTCTGGTATTTCAAGTGAAGTCTCTTTCTTACAAAATGAATCTTGATTATTGTCAGAATTTTCATCGGCTCAGTGCTAGGGAGATATCAGTGTTTTTGAGCCCCATGTTAATGTTTTGGCAGCCTTGGAGGCAGTCCTAAAGTACAAGTTACGGAATTTAGGTATTGCTGAAGGAGTCTTATTTATGATGCGAATGTTTCAGAGTGTAGATCATAGGTTATGGTGAGTCAGGTCCCCTGATTTAAAACCTATGTTGTTTACCCTCTTCCACAATTCTCATTCATATCCCAGACCTATGCAGGTTTTAGTTCTTTGCATTTGCCCTTATATTGTAAGGTTAAGTTGAAAGCAGAATGAATCTGCTCAAGCAAAAATACTCAGCAGTTTTCCAGACTCATTGGAAATCAAATCAAATAATCAGCAGAAAGAAGTCAGGTTTTATGAGACTTTTTCATTAGATGTGCTCACTAAATGCTTGCTGCTCAAAGTATGGTCCAGAGACCAACATCACTGACATCATATGGGAGTTTATTTCAAATGCAGAACTCAAGTGCCCTACTATACTTACTAAATCAATATCTCTGGGATGGGGCCCAGGGATCTGTGTTTTAACAACTTTTACAGGTGATTCTGAGGCATGTTGAAGTTTGCATGGCTTTAGGGTCTTGAGCCAACAGCATCAATCTGTTCCTGTTTCTTTGTTAGAGTATAGGATCCCAGGCCCTAACCAACAACCTACTGACCTAAAATTTGTACTTTCACAAGATCTTCAGGATATAAGTATACTTACTAAAGTTTGGGAAACAGTGCTTAGGCCTAAGCATACCTTAGGTCCAATACACCCTCTGGGGAAGTGATTAGATAGGTTGTAGACTCAGGCAAAGCACAAATAAATTATTGGAAAAATAGAAAAATCTAGGTAGTTCTGCCTTTGTATTGTACTGAAGCAAAGAGGAAAGAATAAAAGCTTCAGGGATTAATGTTCTGCCATGTGGGTTGCTTAACCAAGATCTGGGATGCACTGGACTTAAGTGAATTATAGACTGTGTTCTTGCTGGAAGACAATTACAACAATTATCGTATTGGCATCAACAGTGGAAAAAAAAAAAAGAGTCCTGTTTTTTCTGCTCCCTCCCTGTTCAACTCGGATCAGAAACCAGCAGAAGGGAGGAGGGGGTTTTGTTTTGGTCTTTGGATGTGGATGAGGCATTCTTTCCCAAATTTTTATTCAGTGCCTTGGGTTTAAAACTGAATGCTTCTGCCAGTTCTGATTTCCTTGAGGCCCTAGGTAAAGAAAGAGACTTCTGTGATGGTGATGGTGATGGTGATGATGATGATGATGATGATAGTAATAATCATAATAATAAAGCCTTCTGGAAAAGATGTTTCAGTGGCACACATCAACCACTGTCTTATCTTGCCCGCTATTTGTACTGTACAGGGCTGGCCCATCAGTCTAGGTCAGCCATGATGCCTAGGCTCATCTTAAATTTTTTTTGAGATGTGATAAATATGGTGAAAGTTGGTATCTGACCAAGATCTGGTACTCGAACCATTATCAGAGGATATGGTAATTTTAAAATTTATTTTTAATTTCAAAGTTATTTGTATACACATATATAGCAGCTGCTGACTTAAGTATATAAAAGTTATCTGCTTCCTTGTCCAAGTCCTTCCAGAAGTGGATACCAACATGTGATTAACCATGCAAAGATATTAGAGGAAATGCTTGAGAGAAAATGGGGAGCAAGCCAGGGAAAGCTGGGAGAGCTGTCAGACCATGCAGGTCTGCCTCTGTGGAGGAGAAAAGGGACGAAAGAAGGTTGGGAGGAAGCATCCAAGACCACTGTGCAGTCTAAGCAAGGTTATCAGAGGAGTCCCATGTTCCCAGAAGTGGGTGTACTTTAATATTCCTACCATGCTCAGTTACTGACTAGGAGTAGCCTCGGTGCCAAGAAAGTAGTGGATGTCAGGGGCCCCTGGGTGGCTCAGTCAGTTAAGCGTCCGACTTCAGCTCAGGTCACGATCTCGCGGTCCGCGAGTTCGAGCCCCGCGTCGGGCTCTGGGCTGATGGCTCAGAGCCTGGAGCCTGCTTCCAATTCTGTGTCTCCCTCTCTCTCTGCCCCTCCCCCGTTCATGCTGTGTCTCTCTCTGTCTCAAAAATAAATAAAACGTTAAAAAAAAAAATTAAAAAAAAAAAAGAAAGTAGTGGATGTCTGTAGCAGGAGGGACCCTCCATCAGTGTCTCAAAACCATTACTTTCCTCCTCTTTCTCCTCATCAAAAACATTCAGCGGTGACTAGTACTTGAAAACCATAGACCACTCTATTTAGCGTCTCATGGAGGGTTTCATAAATATGAAATATAGCCAATCTGCATACTCACTTCAGACATTCCATGCTATCAGAGCAAATTGTCAACTTCATATTTGCATGAATGTTCTATGTTCTCCTTGGAGAAGTAACAGTAAGAACTTGGTAAAACTTGAACAGTGGAATTGTCATTTTTAACTAAAGTGTTAAGTGTTGTTGGATAGTCTTTAAGAAGGCAAGAGACCAGTGTGATATAGACAGTGTGAAGTAGTATGTATCCTGCCTTGAAACATCAACAGACTTGGCAGTTAGGCTTTTTTGAGCAGTTCTTTGAGGTTGCCTTAAACTCTCTTTGGACATAGTCCCAGAGGAGATTATTGCACACTTTTTCAGTTAAGGGTATTGAAAGAGACATACTGTGTGTATCTCACTAAAGATGTCCAATTTCAGTTTTTAAAAAAAACCCTAAAGATCCTAGGACTTGGAAGCAAGAAAACTGATTTAAATTTTTTAACCTTGCTCTATGACCTTGAGCAAGTCACTTAACCTTCCTTCAAGGCCATAATTTTCTCTCTGTGAAATAGAAATAATAGATGAAATGGAAATAATAATACTTGATGGCTATTAACTTGGTAGACTAGTTGTGCTTGTTGAAGACATCATTACTTTGAAATATTTGAAATGTCATTCAAAGTAAAGGTGATTGTGTGAGTTGGGCTCAAGTCCTGTTAAGAAAAATAATTTAAGGACACAAATGGATTAGAACTGGAAACAGAACAACCGCCCCCACCCCCACCCCCGGTCCCATCCAAAACCGAGTAGAACCAGAGGTTGGCTATTATGTTTCTTCTAGTTTCACCTTTCACTTTCTTCAGACTGGCAGATCCTTGTCTCTTTATATTTACCAGTTTAACTTCTGGCCCAGTGTGGGAAATCACCCCTTGTGGAAGACCCCTCTGCGAAGAGGAGCCCAGGGCCATTAAGAAGTGGCTTTGGACCAGGGTGTTTTAGTAAGAAAGGAGAAAGTGGTCATGACTGGCCCTATACAAATCCAACAGATGCAGATTATAAACTGGCAAGGTGACATCATTGAAAGAAATCCTACTGTTGAATAAAAGTCTCAAAGCATCACCTAGCCCTTCTTCCTGCAGTCCACATGACCTGATATGAAATCACAAAACTGTTATAAACCCTGTACTCTTCCTGGGGATAATGGGTTAATAGGAAATTCAAATCAGATAATTTACATGAAAATATGTTATGAACTCTGAGATGTAAAGAATGACCACTAGAGCTTTAAAAAGAATAGAAGTAAGCAAGCAAGCTTAGTCACTAACCTGCTAGGGAAGTGAATATACTCCTGTGAAGAAATTCACTCAATGGTGAGTAAAAAACATGCCACATTCAAGCAGGCTTTTTTATGATAACATGCAAAATTTTTGACAAATTACAAACAGATATAATAATGGTTGATTAAATAAGCAGTACTGTGGTGATTGTAAAGGCTATCCACTAATCGTTTCATAAAAGATAAATGGCAAAGTCGGGATTCCTTTTAACAAAGAATTGAGTGAGCCTTTAGAAATAAAAAAATCAGAGTGTAAATTCGGAAGCACTGGTCTCTGTAAATGTAATCTCGTTTCTTAAAGCTGTGATTTCAAAGGCTTGCTGGTTGGCAGACAAGCAAAACTCAGAGCATATTCATGAAAGAACAAACTGAGCACTTGAAGACAGGAGGCCCGTGTCCTGTGCTGCTCCTCACTGGCTGTCTGATGCAAGGTTATTTTTTTCCCCTCCACCTGGCCTCTGATTCCTCAGCTGTAATACTGTCTATAGCCGAGGACTAGTGCTAATGTTCCTTCCATCTCTAATATACTCTGATTCCTGGGAACTTAATCTGATCATGGCCTCAAAAACCATTTTTCCCTTCAGAAATGTTAAATAACATTAAATATGTTAAACATGATAATGTTGGGATAGCAGTTATTTATTGTCATGGCAGTGTTGTAACAAGCTTGATTGCTTAAAACAACCACTATTTATTTTTTTTTCCCCCACAAGTCTGTAAGTGGCCTGGGAAACATGGCTGACATCACCTGGGCTTGGTTAATTGCAGCCAGTCTCACTCAAATTTCTGTAGTGAGCTGGTGTGTAGCTGGTGGGGAGGTGGGGGGTGGCTGGTCTGTGTTGGCCTCAGCTAGGGCAGCTAGAATGGCCTAGGGCCTCTGTCCAGTGGCTGGTGTCACTGATCTTCCAGCAGGCTGGTCCAGTCTTATTCACATGTCAGTGGAAATTTCCATTAAAGAACACGCAAGACCTTTTGAAACTAGATTCAGAATAGCACATTATCACTTCCACTGCATTTTTCTGACCAAAGCAAACCATAAGGTCAGTGCACATTAACACATGAGGAAGTAGACTTCACCTCTTGATAGGAAGAACTTCAAAATCGTGTTGCAGAATACTTGGAAACAGGCAGTAATGAAAGAATCGGGGAAATTTTGGCCACTAAATCGTAGCTAGGTAGCTCTATATGATTCTTTCTGAAAAAAATTGCAATATGTATTTTCAAGTTAGTTGGTTTAAAGCTTCACTCACTGGTGGCCAGGAGAATCATAAGTAGAAGCAGACTGTTCATCTTTCTGGAAGATCCTCAGAACAAGCATAACAAAGACATGGCATTTGTCTAAGGAGCAGCAGGTTATTGGCTTGTTTATATCTTTTCAAAAGAATGGTTAGCTTCCCTGGTGACCCTAAAGTCTCTTTGCTTTTTTTCACAGCTTATAAATGACAGTCCAAAGTTTTTTCTAGTGCTGCCTTCCCTGAAAACTGCACCCGATGCAACTAACTTTATCAGAACAGGAGGCTGAGAAACAGCCACCATGCTAGCTGTCCAAACAAAAGCCCTGAAACTCCTTTTCCATGTTAAACCTTAGTAATCACTATGCCCTAGTATCGAAGACCTCACACTTGCCCCAGCTCTCCAGTCACACCATCCCCATTTCCAGTGCTCAGGAGGCAAGGGTGCCGAGTAGACAGTGCAGATACAGAACACCTCTGCCATTGCAGAAAATACTGTTGGATGAGATGGTTGGGTCTAAGTCTACCTGAAGAGGGCCAGCCCAAGTGGGGCACTAGCCAACTCCGAACCTCAACTAAGGAACCAGACACCTGAGGGAAAAGAAGATGACTGTCCAGAGTAGACATCATGGCTCATGTAGGTCTCCCAACTACAAATTCACTCATTGACCTTAGACAAACCATTTCCTCGAGCACTAGTTTATTCTTCAGGAAAATAAAGGTTATATCAGGGCTGAAACACTCATGTGTGCATAAATCATCTGGAGATGTTATTAAAATTATAAATTCTGCTGCAGTAGTTGAGGCCTGAGATACTGCATTTGTAACCAGTTCTCAGATGGTAGCAATGATGCTGATGCTTCTGGTCCCAGGACCTCTCTGACTGGCAAAGAATTAAGTCACAGAGGCATTGAATACTGCCTGCCACAGAAAGGATCCTTTCAAATTCCTTCTTTCAATCTTTTGTCTCTAAGGTACTATCTAGCTCCTAGAATTCCTGAGGTTTGGAGAAAAGTCCCTTTCACATTACTAAAGGGGCCCTAGTGCCTATGGCTCTGTAATAATTTAATAGTCATTTGAATTGTTCTACAAACCAACAGAAATAACTTCAGAGTAACTTCACAGTTTCCTTATAAGGAAAGGTTTGCTCCTTGTCTAATGGTGTGGATGAAGTGAAGAGCTCTTACAGCTCATATATTGATCACTCAGGAGAGACTCGGTAGTCTTTACATTTTTGCTTTAAATGACCTCATAAGGCTACTTTCTTCAGGTGTTAATTGTATACCGTAAAATATGGCTATTCCTAATACCATGGCTATTCTTATTTAAAATTGGCAAGTGAAACAGCAGAGAAGCAGCACAAAATCATCTACTGGTGAGACTGCCCCAGAGGCAATAGCTGGGAGACTCTAGATTTCTCCATGTGGCTGAATAAAGTGGCTAGTAGGAAAATATACTATATATGTATACCATGTATATATATTAAACATATACTAAGATGTAATATCATGCAGCTCGCTTCCACCAAGTCCCACAGTATGCTCTCCAGCTCATAGATCATTAGTCTTGAATCTAAGACCTGCCCCTTTCTCATGAACCAAGTAATGGGTGCTTTTAGTGAGCATTACTACCAGATGTGGTGCTATGGCCTCTTTAATGCAAACCATTGAGTTTGTCCTAAATGGGTGGGCATGTTTTCTGCATTTCAACTTGGATTTCAAGGCTGGGAATGGTAATGCTGAGGAAGCCAGAGTACAAAAGAAAAGAATAAAAGGGCAAAGGACTAAAACCAACAGGGAAAGGCAATTACAATGTGTAGTAATGTACACTATACAGAAGAAGGGATTTATTACACTTTCAAGGTTGTGTTTTGTTTTTGTGTGTGTGGTTTTTTTTTTTTTTTTCATGAAAGGTAATGGGGAATGAACTGATATTTGTCAGTCTGAATTGGATAAGTGCAACTGCAAAGAATAAAGCGAGCTTTTAGAAAGTGGACAGCTGCGGCAGAGCCTGAAGCCATGGTACTTGATACTTCAGTATACTCTTAGTGATTCTGGGCAGCTTTTGAGAACAGCAGGCGAGGCATTCAGGGCAGAGAACAATGGCAAATGTCAAGAATGAAAGAAAGAATCTAGAGTTTAAAAGACTATTGATTGACAAGTAGGACAGATCAAAGAGAGAAATTCATATCAAGTATGTATAATTCTAATAGAGCTCAGTAATCATAAAAAAGGAAACAACAAGAGGAAAGCTGATGGCTTTCAATCTTAGAAAAAAACAGGAGAAACTGGTCTGTGACTCAAACCTCATCATTTCATCCATTCTGATTTTTTTCCCACTGTGCATATTCTGACTCAACTAATCATTGAAAAGGAAGTTTCTTCCATGTGTTTGAATTTCTTTGCCTTAAAAATGATATGGTGGAATATTTTTGGAGAAGCACGAGATAGGGTACATGTATAATCCACTGCAAATCAAGCATCAGAGTCAAAAGTACCAGCTTTTATGATCTGCAGGTTGTGTTTCAGGAGAAGCAGCACTCTGAAAATGCATCACCTGGGTCCATTGGGCTTGCTTTCACTTTCTTGTTATTTCCATTCTGTGCCCCATAGAGGTATGGATCTGCAAACCTTTCTCCTGGCAGATTAGGAGGTAGGGCTGAAGGAAAAACCCAGTTTTTGGAAACTTGCTTGGGCTTGCTCAGGGCCAGGGTGGTTTAGAAGCCCAGAGAGAAATGTTGAAATCAGTCATTGCAAAATAGCTTTTGCAATAAGTAATGAATAAAAACTGAAAATCTTTTTCCTCCCCAAAGTAAAAATCTACCATAGAACTTGTCTAAACAGCTCCTCATAATAGAACTTTAAAGGCAACATAAACTAAAGTGCTTCCCACAGCCAAGGCCAGAACCTCCGGCCATCATTGATTGATTCATCCATTCAGTAAATATCTGTCAAGACATAGTATGTGGCAAGCACTGGACAGTGCTGAGGAACAGAACATGATGACTCCCTTCATAGTCCTCAGACATCAATTCAGATGTCACCTCTTTAGTCGTTGTCTGGCAGTTCAGTCTCACTTCTCCCCACCTTAGTCATTGTGTTCTATCCTTTGGCTCTGATTATTTCCATCATAGCTCTTGTTTTGCCAGAATTCTGTTGTTTTTTAATAACACCATTACTGCAAGGACCCATCTGAATTATTCACTGCTTTGTATCCAGCATGTAGAACAGTGCCCATATATAGTAGCATCACACCCCCCCCCCACGTTTATTAAGGAAAGGAAGAGCATGCAAACCATCCCACAGCCTTCCTGTTCAGATACAATATTATACACAAAAGGAAAACTAAAAAGCAGTGAATGAAAGATATTTAAGAAAAATTAATAGATTTCTATAGGAATTAAATGTTTAAAAGATCACTTCTGAATAAGACCATCAGAGACAACTTTCCCTGACTCCTAAAACCTTCTAGTTGTTTTTGGATTCAGATCAGTGTAAATGAACTCAAATCATTGTGAAAGTAATAACTAACTCTTTTATTAAAATGACATTCTGGCAATAACTTGTTCTAATCAATAGAAAATATCCAAAATGCACAGAGAAATTGAATATTTATCAAAGGAGGCATTTGAAGTCAGTAAAGAAGTGCCAGCTTATTTAATCAAAAGTAACATGAAACTGTTCTCTTTGTGAAATAAAGTTTGATTCCTTTCTGAGATAAAGTTTATTCTAAAAAAATGCACACTAAATTACTCTTTAATATAATTAAAAATAAAGTTATAGAAGAGGACATTGGTAATTTTTAGTGGGATACTTATATTACTTTATAATCAAGATTTCAATATCTAAAAAAGTCAAATAGATAATCAGCAGGGAAAGTGTAATGTGTATTATACAGAGGTAAATTCTTCAATGTAGAAAGAAGTTTTAAAAATAAGAAACATAAATTAATATAAAAGTGAAGCAAGTTGCTAAGCAGGAAAATAAATACAAAAGGTTTACAATAAATGAAATTGAATCTTAAACATAATTGAAAAATGAAAAATAACAGTGAGATATAGTTTCCTACCTTAAAAATGGTGGGAAAAATGAGTTTTTTGTTATACAGTATTGATGAGGCTAATGGGTAAAATATGCATTCAAACACTAAGTGTAAAAATGAATTGCTATGATCTTTTTGGAAGGTAATTTAGTAACATCTATGAAAATCAAAGCAGGTGTCCTTAGGCCCACTAAACAGCTCTACATTTTTCTTACATATGCTTCCATATGTACAAAAGCATGAGAATGGTGAGAGAGAGAGGAAGAAGAGAAAAAGGAGATGAAGGAAAAAAGCAAGAAGTAGTAGTAGCTGCTGCTAACTGTTCATTTATCGAGACCCTTCATCCACAGAGTAGAATAATACGCAACAGTCAAAAGAAGTAGATTTGATGTAGAAAGTCATCCAAAATACCAGAAAAAGGTAAGATAGGAACTATGTTAAAAACCGTATTAAAAAGAAAATATCCAGGGGCGCCTGGGTGGCTCAGGTGGTTGAATGAATGACTCTTGATCTCAGGTCAGGTCTTTATCTCAGGGTTTTGAGCTCAGGTCCCACACCGGGCTCCACAATGGGCATGAAGCCTACTTATAACAAACAAACAAAAACCCCAAAAAACAAACAAAAAGAAAATATCTGTGTATATTTTGGAGGAATGTATAAGAAATTATGCTGAAATTACGTGATTGTTGTTCACCTAGAAATCTATCCTGCCATACTCTGCTCTCATGCTGGAGCTGGGACACTACAAAGCATGCTTCTTCTTTGCTGTTTGACTCCCTGTTAAATTCTGGTGATAGATCACTGATCATGGTTATCTTTGGGAAAAAAGACTGGATCCTGGGGTTGAAGGGAAATGCTTCCTTTAAACATAACTAACAGTGGAAGTTCAGAATGCTGGAAACCCAATAATCCTCTCTGGGAAACTCCTAATAGGTGTGTGTGCAACACCAGTATTCCCAGTTCCCAAACCTAGTAGATACCCATGGCATCCTCTTATTAGGGATATTCCTCAAATTTCCCCAGATTTGATATCATCCTAGGCATACCAAGTGGATAAGGTGATAAACAGGCTGGACTTGTGAAAGAACAAGCTTCCAGTTTAAGAAAATGAGTTAATCTGAGAATGCCAATCAAACATTTTAGCCATTAGAAGACAAATAATAGGTAGTAAGGCAGTATTTTTCAAATATTTTTAACCCACAGGGAAAAATATGTATTTTGCATTGAACTACTGATGTTACACACAAAAAGAAACAAATTTCCTCAAACAATACCTTAAACTTATTACATGTAATTCCCTTTGATATTTTCAATCTCATTCCATTCCATTATAATTAGAAAGAAAAGTGACCGCCAACTTTATTTCACAATTTTTAATGGTATGAAACCTTCAATTTGAACAACACTGGCATGAAAGAATACATGTAGACTCTCTAATCAGATTGACCTTGGTCCTGAATCCAGGCTGACCCACTTAAGATTGTTGCTGTGGTAGTTACTTCTCTGAATTCTGCCTCATCTGTAAAATGGGCCTTTTAATACCTAGATGGTTGAAGAATGAATTTGTACAATGTGTGTGAAGTGTGTAATGTGCTTGGCCCCTGGTTGGTATCAGTGGTCCACTTTTCCATTTATTAAACTAAGATTCACTGAAAGAAACAGACATGGTTCTTGTCTTCGTGTAGCTTATCCTCTCAATGTGAATTCAGTAAGCTGAAAACTGCTACTTGATCATGCCATCAGGCCATACAGTGAGAGGCAAATTCACTATTGCTTCCAACAATTTGTCAAAGAAACTGAGGAACCTGTTAGCACAAATCCAGTAGAGAGGAAGCAATGTAGACAGGAGAACCCATTTGTCATGGAGCCTGATTCTTTTATGGCAGTGGCTCTTAAACACAGGTAATTGTGTCCTCTAGGGAATATTTTTGGTTGGGGGTGCTACTAGGCCTCTACTGGATAGAGGCCAGAAATACCACTAAACACCCTATAATGCACAGGATAGGTGCCCCAAATCAAGAATTACCTGTCCTCAAGTTTCAATAGTGCCTAGGGTGAGAAAGCATGTGTTATAGGAACTCAACCACTCTGATTGCTGGTGATTTGAGGTGTTCTTAAAGTGTTGGTGGGAGTCATTCTCACCTGCTTGGGCAAGTCTCCAAAGCTCCCAGTTTCAATTTTCTCATCTGCAAAATGGGTGTAATAATATCTGCCCACCGCTATAATTGGTTGAGATGTGCAAATCAATCCAAAGATGAAAAGCTTTAAGAATTAGAACGAGGTGGGTAATTTCAAATGGGTACTTATTATTATTATATTATCATTATTATTATTATTAGTCTTTTCATAAAATGAAAAAATGGCCAGCAAACATCAAAGATTTTGTTACTTAAAAGAGATGTTTCAAAAATATAACATTGGTATAATTGTGGCACCAGCATCAGATTTTCATCATTAAGAATTGGCTTATTTGGGGGCTTTGCATTATAACATCACAGCTTCAGAAGGGAATCAAAATTAAATGAGTGTCTTAATAGTGCCAACATTCCAAATACCTGATGTAAAAATAAACAAAGGATATATTATGATTACACATTATTCATTCTGTTTATAGATACTTCCCTTTTAAATATTGTCCTGGACCCAGGGAGCCAGTAAAACAAACCATGCCAAGATTGTAAATTGTGTCTTGCTCAGTACTTGACTAATTTTCTAAAGTTATCAAGGTTCACTTAAAAACCAACTTTCCAGTAGCTGTTATAGAACATTGTGAGGATAAGTCAGTAATTTATTTTTCTTTAGTATGCTCACAACTCAGTCTTGGTGCCTCTCTTAGAGAACAATTTGTCTTGTAGTTTCATTCATTATGCTAGTCTGTTCATCTCTTTTGTAACCCAAGAAGATACTCTGATTGTGAGTCCAGAGAGGGGAAGACCTTGCCTTATTCCTGTTGTAGCTTTGCAAAGAGTGGGTGTGCCATGTAACCAAGTGAACTGAGTTCTGTGAGCATTTCTCAAGAGAGCTCTCCTCATCACTTGCAGTCTTTTCTTGCTTTCTTCCATCTCTGCAGAGATTCTTGGTGAACACCTGGAAGGAAACAAATATGGTCCCTGCCCTCATATAGGTTGTAATCTCAGTGCCTCTAGTAATTTGAAAACTGTTGCTGGAGTATGCCATCAGGTTATAATCAAAGCCAGATTTCCCGTAACTCTCTCTCTCTATTTTTTTTTATTAAAATTTTTTTCAACGTTTATTTATTTTTGCGACAGAGAGAGACAGAGCATGAACGGGGGAGGGGCAGAGAGAGAGGGAGACACAGAATCGGAAACAGGCTCCAGGCTCCGGGCCATCAGCCCAGAGCCTGACGCGGGGCTCGAACTCACGGACCGCGAGATCGTGACCTGGCTGAAGTCGGACGCTTAACCGACTGCGCCACCCAGGTGCCCCATCTATGTATTTTTAAAACTGAGGACCTCATTAACGTTTTCATTAGTACATTACAGGATCAGAGAAGACCCCATGTTGCAGAGCAAGTTAGAGTGATTTTCTAAGTCTTTGCTGCAGAAGGAACAGGACTGTGTGCTGTGGGATTTGGAGCTTGAAGAATCAACATGAGTGAGGATGGCAGTAGAGCAAAACTTAACAAAAGAGATGATACATTGGTGACTTTTAAAAGTTACTTAAGCCAAAGGACAGTATACTTAGTAGAATTAAGCCATTCGTGGAAATCCTTTCCAAAAATCTGATTAAAATAAAAACAAAGGGGCACTGGAGTGGCTCAGCCGATTAGGTGATCAACTCTTGATTTCAGCTTAGTTCATGATCTCACAGGTTCATGAGTTCAAGCCCTACATCAGGCTCCCCACTGACAGTGCAGAGACTGCTTGGGATTCTCTGCCTTCCTCTCTCTCTGCCCCTCCCCTGCTCATGCACTAAATAAATAAATAAATAAATAAATAAATAAATAAATAAATAAAATATATGCATAGTTTATATATATAATGTATATATATTTACATATATATGTTATATATAAGATATATATCTAAGATATATATCTTAGATATATGTGATATCTAAGATACATATCTAAGATTATATATATATATATACACATATCTATATATATATCTATCTATATCTATATATCTATCTATATCTATCTATCTATCTATCTATCTATCTATCTATATATCTCTCTATATATATATCTGTAGATATAAACAAGGACAGTCTTGATCAGTAGAACCAAGGTTTCCTTCAGTGCTTATTAAGCACTAAGTCTTGTAATATAGTGGATTCTGGTTTTATAGGGATGAAGGGGCGCCTGGGTGGTGCAGTCGGTTAAGCGTCCGACTTCAGCCAGGTCACGATCTCGCGGTCTGGGAGTTCGAGCCCCGCGTCGGGCTCTGGGCGGATGGCTCGGAGCCTGGAGCCTGTTTCCGATTCTGTGTGTCTCTCTCTCTCTGCCCCTCCCCCGTTCATGCTCTGTCTCTCACTGTCCGAAAAATAAATAAACGTTGGAAAAAAAAAAATTTATAGGGATGAAGAAAACTTGGCCCCTATCCTTAAAAAACTCATAATCTATTGAGGATTCAAGGATGTCTACAAATAATGACCTAGAAGTGGGAATAAGTACTAGTAGAGGGATATGTGTTCACTAACTATCTGAGAGTATCGTAGAATTGGTGATGTTTGGAAGGAGACTTAGGACAAGGAATAATTAGCACACAGAACATGATCATGAATTGCAGTGACACAAACTTAAAGGCCTAACTCTTTTCAGGGACTCTTATCTGTACATAAGCTTGGAGATGTTGTCAAGGTCAGAGCTTAAAGAACCATATATCCCAAGCTTTGATGTTTAGGATTCATAGAAACTTAATGCATCCATAGTTTACAAACTTTGACATTTTATGCAGTGACAAATTATCCCAAATTAAGTGGGGTGCTCACATAGGGGGGTCAGTTTTTTCTTTTGTCATTTCATGGAATTAGGAAATTAATTTGCCATCTTCTACCATAACCTGTAATAAAAATCCCTACTGAATAATATTTTATACCTTGTTCTTACCTTCCTGGACACACTTAAAACTATACTTCCCAGTGTCCTTTAATTTAGACCAGGCTATGTGACTTAGCCAATAGTCTGGGCTACAGGTCACTTCAGGGATGAGACATAATAGCTTTAGTGTATCTTTTGCTCTCTTCACAGTGACCCTAGGCTATATATTTTAGGTGACATTGCTGTAATGTGTAAGCAAGTACAAGCATATCTTGGAAATATTGTGTGTTTGGTTCAAGGGTATTGCAGTAAAGTGAGTCAAAAGAAGTTTTTGGTTTCCCAGTGCATATTAAAGTTATGTCAATACTATACTGTAGTCAATTAAGTGTGTAATGCCATATGTTATTCATTGGTAAAAAATCTAACCATCATCTGAGATTTTAGTGAGCTGTAATCTTTTTGATAGTGGAGGGTTTTGCCTTGACAGTAATGGCTGATGACCAACCAGGATGGTAGTTGATTAAGGCTGAGGTGGCTGTGGCAATTTCTCAAAGTAAGAAATCCATGAAGTTTGCATTGACTGGCTTTTATTTTCATGAACAAGTTTTCTATAACATGTGATGCTGTTTGGTAGCATTTTAGCCATGGTAGAACTTATTTCAGAATTGGACTCCTCTCTCTCAAACCCTGCTACTGCTTTACCAACTAAGTTCACGTAAGAATCTAAATCCTTTGTTGTCATTTCAACAATTTTCATGGTATCTTCAATAGATTCCATCTAAAACTCACTTTCTTAGTTCATCTAAAGAAGCAACTCCTCATCCATTAAAGTTTTATTGTGAGATTGTATCAATTCAATCACATCTCCAAGTCCCACTTCTAATTCTCATTCTCTTGCTGTTTCCACCACATCTGTAATTACTTTCTCCACTGAAGTCTTGAGCCCCACAGAGTTACTTTTGATAACTGCAATCTTCTTCCAGACTCCTGCTCATGTTGATTCTTTGACCTGTTCCCATGAATCAGAAATGTTCTTAATGGCATCTAGAATGATGAATCCTTTCCAGAAAATTTTCAATTTACTTTGCTCAGATCTATCAGAGGAATCACTGTCTATGGAAGCTATAGCCTTATAAAACATAATAATAATAATAATAATAAGATTTGAAAGTTAAAATTACTCTTTGATGTATGGGCTGCAGAAAGTAAAGTAAGACAACAATAATCTCATACATCTCCATCATTGCTCTTGGATGACCAGGTGCATTGTCTAATGTGTGGTAGTATTTTGAAAGGAATTGTTTTCTGAGCAGTAGGTCTCAACAGTGGGCTTTGAGTATTCAGCAAACCATGCTATAAACAGATGTGCTGTCATCCAGACTTTTTTGTTCCATTTACAGAACACAGAGTAGGCTTAGCATAATTCTGAACAGTCTGAATGGTGAATGAGCATTCACTTCAACTTCAAGTCATCACTAGTGCATTGGCCCCTAAAAAGAGAATAGATTGTCCTTTGAAGCCAGGCATTGACTTCTCATCTCTAGCTGTGAAAGTCCTAGAAGGTATCTTCTTCCAATATAATGCTTTCATCTACATTGAAATCTGTTGCTTAGTGTGGCCACCTTTATCATGGCTAGATGCTCTGGATAACTTGCTGCAGCTTCTACATCAGCACTCATTGCTTTACTTTGTACTTTTAAATAATCTACAATTAAACATTGGTTTACAAGATAATCCATTCTGGAAATATGCTTGTAATTCAGAGCATTCATATATCAAACGAATTTCAAGAACCATTGTCTCAATTGTGATCATGTGACATTTGCCGTCACATACTACTTGTATTGCAAAACATCACTCATTTATCAAGTTAAAATTAGTAGAAATGTTTGCTCATCTTGTGGAAACATTCACAGAGCAAGTTACTCACAATCCAAGGTTTTACTGTAATTTTATTTAAATTCAAATTAGTTAACATATAGTATAATAATGGTTTCTGGAATAGAATTTAGTGATTCATCACCTACATATAACACCCAGTGCTTATCCCAACAAGTGCCCTCCATAATGCCGATCACCCATTTAGCCCATCCCCCTACCCACCTCCCCTCAGGAAACCCTCAGTTTGTTGTCTTTATTTAAGATTCTCTTACGGCTGGCCTCCTGCTTTGTTTTTATCTTATTTTTCCTTCCCTTCCCCTATGCTCATCTGTTTTGTTTCTTAAATTCCACATGAGTGAAATCATACGATATTTATCTTTCTCTTACTGATTTATTTTGCTGAGCATTATACATTCTAGTTCTGTCCACTTTGTTCCAAATGGCAAAATTTCATTCTTTTTCATCATCAAGTAATATTCCATTGTGTATATATAGCACATCTCCTTTATCCATTCGTCAGCCGATGGACATTTGGGATCTTTCCATAATTTTGCTATTGTTGATAGTGCTGATATAAACATTGGGGTACACGTGCCCCTTCAAATATTTTTTTTTGTAAAAAATAATACAGCTTTTTGTATCTTTTGGATAAATTCCTAGTAGTGCAGTTCCTGGGTTGTAGGGTAGCTCTTTTTTTAAATTTTTTGAGGAAGCTCCATACTATTTTCCAGAGTGACTGCACCAGTTTTTCATTCCCACCAGCAGTGCAAAAGCGTTCCCCTTTCTCTGCATCCTTACCAACATCTCTTGTTTCCTGAGTTGTTCATTTTAGCCATTCTGACAGGTGGGAGGTGGTATCTCATTGTGGTTTTGATTTGTATTTCCCTGATGATGAGTGATGTTAGCATCTATTCATATGTCTGTTAGTCATCTGGGTGCCATCTTTGGAAAAGTGTCTGTTCTTGGCTTTTTACCATTTCTTCACCGGATTATTTGTTTTTTTGTGTGTGGTGAGTTTGATAAATTCTTTATAGATTTTGGATACTAACCCTTTATCTGATAGGTCATTTGCAGATATCTTCTCCCAGTTCATCTGGTGCCCTTTAGTTTTGTTGATTGTTTCCTTTACTGTGCAAAAGCTTATTTATTTTGATGAGGTCCCAATAGTTCATTTTTGCTTTTGTTTCCCTTGCCTCCAGAGACATGTCTAGTAAGAAGTTGCTAGGGCTGAGGTCAAAGAGGTTGCTGCCTGTTTTCTCCTCTAGGACTTTGATGGTTTCTTGTATCCATTTAGGTATTTAACCCATTTTCTGTTTATTTTTGTGTGTGATGTAAAAAAGTAGTTCAGGTTCATTCTCTTGCATGTCACTGTCCTTTTTTCCCTAACACCATTTGATGAAGAGACAGCCTTTTTTCCATTGTGTATTCTTTCCTGTTTTGTTGAAGATTACTTGGCAATACATCTGTGGGTCCATTTCTGGGTTCTCTGTTCTGTTCTATTGATCTATGTGTATGTTTTTTTGCCAGTGTCATACTGTCTTGATAATTACAGCTTTGTAATAGAGCTTGAAGTCCAGAATTGTGATGCTTCCAGCTTTGGTTTTCTTTTTCAACATTACTTTGGTTATTCAGGGTCTTTTCTGGTTCCATACAAATTTTAGAATTGTTTGTTCTAGCTTTGTGAAGAATGCTGGTGTTATTTTGATACAGATTGCATTGAATGTGTAGATTGCTTTGGGTTGTATTGACATTTTAACAATATTTGTTTTTCCAGTCCATGAGCATGGAATGTTTTTCCATTTCTTTGTGTCTTCTTCAATTTCTTTCATAAGCTTTCTATAGTTTTCAGTGCACAGATCTTTTACCTCTTTGGTTTAGGTTTATCTGTAGGTATTTCATGGTTTTTGGTGTAGTTGTAAATGGGATTGATTTCTTGATTTCTCTTACTGCTTCTTCATTATTGGTATATAGAAATGCAACTGATTTCTGTATATTGATTTTATATCCTGTGACTTTGCTGAATACACATATGAGTTATAGCAGTTTTTTTGGTGTAGACTTTTGGGTTTTCCACATAGAGTGTCATGTCATCTGTGAAGAGTGAAAGTTTGACTTCTTCCTTGCCAATGTAGATGCCTTTTATTTCTTTTATGTTACAGAGATGCTTTTTTCCTTAAACCTCATGAACCAACCTCTGCTAGCTTCAATCTTTTCTTCTGCAGCTTCCTCACCTCTCTCAGGCTTCATTGAATTAAAGAGAGTTGGGGCCTTCCTCCGGATTAGGCTTCAGCTTAAGGGGATGTTGTGGCTGGTTTGATCTTCTGTCCAGACCACTCATACTTTCTCCATATCAGCAATATGGCTGTTTTGTTTTCTTATTCATATGTTCACTGGGATAGCACTTTTAATTTCCTTCATGAACTTTTTCTTTGCATTCACTACTTGGATAACTGTTTGTCACAAGAGGCCTAGCTTTCAGCCTGTCTCAGCTTTTGACATGCTCTCCTCACTAAACTTAATCATTTATAGCTTTTGATTTTAATTGAGATATGTTATGAGACTCTTGCTTTTACTTGAACACTTAGAGGCCATTGTAGGGTAATTAACTAACCTATTTTCAATATTGTTGTATCTCAGGGAATAGGGATGCCTGAGAAGAGGGAGAGACATAAGGAAAGTGCCAGTTGGTGGAGCAGTCAGGACAAATATATTTATCAGTTAAACTTGCCATTTTATATAGGTGTGGTTTGTGGCACCCCTGAATAATTACTATAGTAGCATCAAATATCACCTATCACAGAGAACCATAAAAAATATAATAATGATGAAAAAGTTTGAAATATTTTAAGAATTACCAAAATTTGATACAGAGACACAAAATGAGCAAATGCTGTTGGAAAAATGACACCAATAGACTTGTTGGATGCAGGATACCAAAAACTTTCAATTTGTAAAAAATACAGGATATATGAAGTGCAATAAAGTGAAGCAAAATAACACAATGTTATTTTGTTGATAACAGTCTGAAGTCCAATAGTCTGAAGCCCTGCATTCCTGCTTGGAAAATTAGTTCCTGGGAATGCCACTATATCAACAGCAAACTTTTTATAAAGGATCAACTTTCATGTTAAACCTCTAAGATTTGGAGGTTTGTTTGTTACTGTACCTGAGCAAGCCTTTCCTGATTAATACACAGTAATTTTATAAAGGCAATGCACTTGCAAATTTTTTAAACCAGAAAAAAATAACCCCAGAATAATGTGTACTCCTTTGAATTCAGTAAGTTTAATATGATAAAGAAGTCTTTATATTTTATATTTTCTTCATCTGACTTTGAATTAAAAAAACTAAGACCAACATTATTTATTAAAATAGAATATAGATGAAAAGGAGGGTATTAAAGGGCTTGAGGTGGGAGGTGGTTGTACCATGATTAGATTTGTATTTAAAATGACCAATCTACTGCTTATCAAAGGTGAGTTTCAGATACCGATGAGAAAAGATGATGTCAAATGTGTTTCAGAGGAGCCATGGACGAGATGTTTCAGAGGAGCATGGATGAGTGCAATGTAGTGTGTAGAAAGAGCAAATGTGGCTTACTACTAGGAAGGATTGGCTCCACGTCTATCAGTGCTGGTGTCTTGAGGATGACAAAACAGTATTTTTTCCAGAAGATGCAGAATTTTGAAAAATTGCCATTTTGTGTGCTGCCACTACCACCTGGATGGCTCACTGAGTCATTGGATGCCTTCTTGAGTCATTTGAATTAAAAAAACTAAGACCAACATTATTGGTCTTCTAAGACCAACGTCTCACTGGATGCCTTCCTGAGTCATTATATCAATTGGTGTCATTCTAAGCTCCAGTCCTCTCAAAGAACTGCCTAATTTGATATACAGTATGGATCTAAGTCAAAAGCTTCTAGAATCTGTGTTTTACCTGTGGATTCCAAATTCTGGCTCTCCTATATAGACAATCTAGTTTTGAAAATATTTTGAAAGCATGAACATAAATGTATAGAGTTTTAATTGCAGGGTTTTTTTAAGATTATTTGAGAGGGGAAGAGAGAGAGAGAAAGAGAGCAAACAGGGGAGGCGCAGTGAGAGGAGGAGAGAGATAATCCCACCTTATGGGGCTCGATCCCATGACCTGGGCCTAAATCAAGAGTCAGACGTTTAAGCAACTGGGTCACCAAAGAACCTCCAGAGTTTTGGTTTAATAAAATACAAATATTATTCTCCAAGTAAGAAAGCACTTATAAAACTGATTTAATGTCTTAGAGTCGTGCTTTCCAGTGGCAATCAAATAGCAAGTGGTTTATTGGATACAGAGTCTAACTTCTAAACTCCAGAGTTTCGAGCATATGGGGACTTAAGTGAAAAAAGGGTATGAACACCAGGAGGAAGCCATATTTAAGCAGATGTAACCAGGTTGCCTCTTCACACGTAGTACTCTTACCTTTCTAGCTGAGTCCGATAGAGAAGCAAAATCCATTCCAGTGGACTGGACATTTTCCCTTGCCACCTTGACAGCCAAAATTCTGTACAGGATGGAGTTATGGATGGGAAATCCTGGCTGCCTTAGGAGTTCTAGCTTTATTATTTCATTTTAAGCAGGCATGGCCAGCATTTAGTCAGCACTGCCAAGAGATCTTAATCTCATTGTGAAAATAGAAACTGTTAGAGAAATTTTACCAATTGGAAATTTGGTTTCAGTGCATCCTTATCACCTAATTCCTCTTACATTCTTTCATGTATACTTTGCTCCTGCTAAACAGAAGGTCTTTTCCATCTGTATATCTTTACACATATACTATAAATGGAGCTCCACCCTACTGTCCTTGCCATTAACACTTACTGGCTTATCTTCCAACTGTTTGTGCTTGCCTCTGTTTGCCTGAGGGCTTTCTCTGGCTATGGAGCCTATTCTGACCTTGCACAAGTAAAGAGATAGTGCCAGAGAATTAATACCACGTCCTTCAGGAACAACCTCAAACTCAGTGTCAGGAATGGTATACAAAAAAATGGCAGCTTCCTCATCCTTTGGAGATAATTAATCTAAGGTACTTGCTCAGGATGCTTCCCAGGGCTTCTCACTGGGACATAAGTTGCCATTGGGCTAACCCTCTTACTATCTATCTTTTATTGACTGCCCTCCCTTCCTGTAGCACTTCTATACCTCTCTTCTGGTGTTTCCTCTACCTCCCAAATAAATTACTTCTACTTGACTCTTATATGTATCGAGCCTACTAATGGAGGAACTCAAACAAATATACATACATACACAGTTTAATTATAACCTCTGTGAGGAAGCTTCCTCTGATGACTCCTGCAGAAAAAATTTTCTTCACCATCTTAATTCCCAAAGCACACTGTATGTGTACTGTTCTGTCTGACATTTTATGCATTTTTTCCCATGCCAACTTCTCTGTAAGACTGCAAGTTCTTCAAGGGCATTACCCACACATTCTAATATGTGTGTTCCATAACACCTTCCTCAATATATATTGGTAAAGAAAAATTAGGTAACACTTGATTTTGAAATTCAAATTCTACCCATGCTGCTACTGAAACTCAGTTGACAATGAGTTCTTTCAAACAAATTTACTATTTTGGTGGAGGGGTAGATTCTTTCTAAAATAGTGCATCTTGATTTCTTTAAAGGCGTTTGACAATGTTGTACATAATAAATTTATGGGAGATTTAGTGAAATGTGGGACAAGTAAGATTTCAGTTTCATAAACATGTAGTGAATTGAACAATAGTATACTGTAAATTACTCATTGCCAACCTGAATAAAGATTTCTAAGGATGCTTCAGGTCTCTGACATTGATCTTTGCCTATCAGAAACTTTTTAAACTTTTTAAAAAAGTTTATTTGCTTATTTTGAGAGAGAGAGAGCTTGTGCATGCAAGCAGGGAAGGAGCAAAGAGAGAAGGAGAGAGAGAGAATTCCAAGTAGGCTCCATGCTGTCAGTGCAGAGCCCCACATGGAACTCAAACTCACAAAGAGGCCCCTGCCTATTAAAATTTTTAATAAGAAATATTTTTCTCATCCATTAATCCATAGGCTGTTTGTGGTTTAGCTGAGCTTGACTAAATTTGGCTCTAAGGTGAGGCACTTACAGTTTATATCAACAAATTATGTAAAGATTTGGTGAGTCTGTTTATTAGATTTGTAAATTGTAAGAGCTGGGAGAGAGAGCCAACATGTTTGCTAGTGGAATCATGAGTCAAAATGTCCTTCATTGATAAGAATAACTAGATATGTTTAAGAGACACCAGTGTAGGGGTGCCTGAGAGGTTCAGTCAGTTAAGTATTTGACTCTTGATTTTGGCTCAGGTCATGATATCACAGTCATGAGATAGAGCCCCGCATCAGCCTCTGTGCTGAGCATGGAGCCTACTTGGGGCTGGCTCTCTCTCACTCCCTTGCTCGCTCTCTCTCTGCCCCTCCCCACCCATGTGCATGCATGCTCCTTGTCTCTCTCTCCCTCCCTCCCCTTCTCTCAAAACAAACAAACAAACAAACAAACAAACAAACAAACATTTAAAAGACCAGTGTGAATGTCTATGTCTGGGATCAAATAATCATTTATATTGGAGTACCATGACTGACTTTATGTCTAATCATATAAATAAAGATTTGCATAGTTGAGTCATTATTATTCAATAAGAACCAAGATAGTGGTTAAAAAGAGAAACTAGTACATTTTTAGAAGATATCAATAGACATGGAACCCATTCTTTTGAGAGCCAGGTTCTAGATATTAGTAACATACATATTTCTTTAGCTCTTTCCAGCTTCTCCATTTCCATAAAAATTGTACTGGACATCCTGAGAGTCTCAAGGTGCACACAGCAGTGATTAGAGTCCACCATTTTTCTGTTGTTCACTGTTCGATGTTTTCTGGGGCATCCATTTGTAATCCATAGTAATTTTATTAAAACTATATTTCTTGGAGAAAAAAGAAGTACTGATACTATGAAGATGACCATCACTCTGGTGTCTCTGTTGGTCATTATATCTCTAGAAGATTGTTTCTGGAGCCATCTAAGAAGCCACAACAAGGTAGTGAGAAGTTATAAGAGGGCAGCATTACACTGTGTCCCAAGCTGAGAGATCTGGGCATTTTTCTGAAGTAGTCCAAGTAGATGAACTATTTCTATATAAAAAGACTTGGATGGACTCTTTATAGATACAGATGGTTGATTCTGGACAGGCACATAGAAATCATGAGAATAAATTACTAATTATTTACTTTGTCTAAAAATAGAATGGACAAGAGTGTGTATTGAGGAGACAGTCCCCTCTCCATCCCTAAACTGGAGCCTGCTCTCAGCTGCCAGCACCCATAATACCCACCCTCTTTGCTGTTTCCAAACCCCTTCAGAAGCAGAAAGACACACACTGGGACCACCAGTGAGGTCATCTCCACAGCTACATATGTGAGCCCAGCCTCAGCCACAGGGGAACACTGATGGATCCCTTTCCTTGTGGGCACACCCCAGGGCTCTAGCAGTGTGACAAGAGGTACTGTATAGGAAGAGTTTAATAAAAGCTCTTCTGAAAACAACAAAAATAAAATAGAATGTACTGTTGTACAAATTAATGCTCTTTAGACTGAAAAGGAACCTTTCAGTGGATATACTTTTTTGCAGTTTAGGATGCAAATCCAGGCAGGCTAAGTGATCTCTGGTTCCTCTTAGGAAATATCAGAGTCAAAACTAAGAAAAAGTCCCCAACTTACTGAATAGTACTCCTCTCCCCACAACCTAACCCTACTCCTTTGCCTCAGTCATGGTCCATCAGGCAAGGATGTTAAATCATTTGTAGCATTCTTAAATTCTGTGGTGAAGACCATTTTCACCCCCCATATCCCTAAGGAATTAAAAAAAATTGGTATAATTATTTCATTTTAAATATTTTTGTTCTCATATCTTTGTTTTTTATCCACTTAATGAGTCCAGTGATCATGCACTTGCTTGAGCAATACCAAGTTTCTTGAGTTCTTGTGTTCAATTCCTGTATACTTCTCTCACATAGACCAATAGAAGTTGTGTGTATGTATTTTTTTTAAGTCAGTGAGTGTCTAAAAGTTGGATATCATTCTAATACAAGTTCAGTGTGTTCTACAGTGGTTTTCTTCTTTAAATTTCTATAGGTATACCTGATTGATTGTGTTTGGGGATAATCCTAAGGATTTCCCTTTGAAGATGTTTTTAATCTCCTATATTGTAGATAGCACCTAAGATGGCTCCTGATGACCCTCATCTGCTGGCATTCAAGCCTCGTACAAATTCTATTTCATAGAATGTTGGCCGGACTTACTAACTCACTTTTAAGGAATAGAGTACAGCAGAAGTGATGAGGTATCATATTTAAAATTAAGTTATAAAAAGACTTTGACTTTAGTTTTGTTTTTTCTCTTTCTCTTCCTCTCTCCTTCCTTCCCTCAGATCCTTGTGCTCTTGGGGTAGCAGCTTTCTAACTTATGAGTAGTCCTACATATAAATCCATATAGACAAGCAACTGATGTATCTGGCCAACAGACAGTAAGGACCAGCTCCCATGTGAATGAACTTGGTAGCAAATCCTCATGCAATCGAGACCTGAGGTGACAGCAGTCCTGGTCAACACCTTGATTTCAGCCTTTTGAGAGATCCTGAATCAGAGGCATCCAGTTTAAGCCATGCCTGGATTCCTGATTCAGAGAAACTCTGAGATAATAAATGTTTCAGGTTATTTGTTACACAGCAATAGATAACTAATAGACCCTGGCCAGGCAAAGCTGTAATCAGCATCAACAATTAGGATAAATAAGTGTAGTTTCAGTTGAAATACAGTTGAAATATAACAGAGCAAATGCAAAGCCCTATTCCCATAGAAAATGTGTATGGGATACTCTTCAGGAGTGATGTACCCATTCCCCAGATGCTGGGAACAACACATACTAATGGCTCATAGCTTTCCTCCTCATGAGAATTTCCCTCAGGGAACTGCCTCTGCCAAGAACATGACAAATTAATGCAGGGACACAAGAGTCTGGCTCCTTGCCTCAGTTGAGACAACTTAGAAGACTATGCCAGTCCCAGAGCTCCTCATAGAGTTAGTTGAGGCCTCTGTTGTTAACTGTATTAAGGGGTCAGATTTCCTCTCTACCCAATCCTCCTTCCTCATTTCCTTACATATATATCTCCTGTTGTGTTTCTGGTTGAATTCTTTGTCTAGGGCATCATGTGATAAAATCTTTCTGAGTAGATTGATTTATCACAGAAAACTCAATTGATCTATTATCTTTCCAGGATAAAACCCAATTCAACCTTCTGTATCACTACCAGCATGACCTCCACCCACACCCACATGCTTGTAGCCCCAGCTTGTTACACACACTGGTTAGCTTCACGCGGAGCTGTGGAAAGGAAGTGGACTGGTGGATTTGGAGTCTTTTTGGTTTGTAAGAGTCACTGAGCCACCAGCTTCTTTATCAGCCTCTAAAGCAGCTCTCACAGCTCCAGTCATGTCTGGAAGAGGGTGTGAACCATAACTGACTCCATGTTTGTTTGACTGGGCCAAACAAGTTCCCCACCAACTTGGACATTACAAGCAGGACTTATGTTGGACAAAAAAAAAAAAAAAAAAAAAAGGTTGCAGACAAGTTGTCCTTCACTCCTGAGCCTCTTGCTGTTTAAGTGTGTTGGCATCTCTCTACATCTTAATCAAATAGCCTTGTTTTCTCAAACAGACTTTGTGAGAAACAGTGTGAGATAATTTCTCACTTTTTGACTGAGAATAAGAATAAAATGGGGGTTGGGAGGAATAAATGTCTTTGAATACTAACCCACTGAATACTTATAATACTCTAAAGATTCCTGAAAATTATCCCCATTCAAAAAATGAGGAACATAAAGCTGATAAAAATGAGCAACTTGGATAAGGTCCTATGAACTAGACATCATCTAAGGGAAATTATCCCAAACTTGGAGATAATACAGAAGATCACTATACATCCTTTCAAAGTCCTGCTACAGCATTCTCTAATAGGCCCCACTCAGGATTATTGAATTCTTTTTTTTAATTTAATTTTTGTAAAATTTACATCCAAATTAGCATATAGTGCAACAATGATTTCAGGAGTAGATTCCTTAATGCCCCTTACCCACTTAGCCCATTCCCCCCTCCCACAACTCCTCCAGTAACCCAGGATTATTGAATTCTTTAAGGCACGGGTTGGTGAACTGTGGGCTGCCAGCCAAACCTGACCTGTAGCATGTTTTTATAAATAAAGTTTTATTGGAACACAGCCCTGTACATTTGTTTATATGTTGTTTTTGACTACTTTTGTGCTATAATGGTAGAGATGAATAGTTGCAAGAGATACGCATTTGGCTAACAAAGTCTCAAGTGTTTACTATCTGGCAGTTTACAGAAAAGGTTTGTTGACCTCTGTTAGAATTACTATTTACTGCTAATTAGGGAGCAGACTTGAAGTTACTTGTTAACTCATAGTTTTATCTGATAGAGATGTAAATGCCTTGTGTGGTTAAAAAGATAATAATAATAACCCCCACAGGTTTCAGTCTTTTTGCCAGTTATGCATCTAATCTAGCAATTTTATCTCCATGTTCCTTCAGTGTCTGTGTATACTCGGTCCCTCAAGTTATCTTTGAGCCAGATTTACCACCCTGATGGTTTCTTCATTAGTGAATGAAATACATTTCCAACTCATGCTCACTATATATTTGTATCAGATTAGTATTCTTAAGTTTGTGCAAGTTATACTTAAATGTAGGCAGAACTATGATTTGGGGGGGGAAGAAGGTGTCTGATTTTAAAACCCATTTTCATTCTGCTGCCTCCTCATCTGTGAAAATTAAAAAATAGACCTGTTGATGAGCCCTTTCACTGTGATGTTAAAATGGTAGGGCCAGAGATCATCCAGATTATTGCCCCTTCACTTCGGTTTGAGTTCTTTGGGCAAGAGCTCTTATGTAAGTCTAATAAACACATCTTAACAAACAGCTTCATTCAGTGATGATGAAAAACTAAGCAAGTTTCCTTTCAAGCCTCAGCAAGCAGGAATAGATTTGGAAGACAAATCGAATGGCTCAGCTTTTTGTTGTTTTACTTTCCATACTCGCAACATTACCAGGTTCTACAATCCTTCCAATCTCCAGGGTTCACCTCATGAGAGGGGGCAAAATAAAAAAGCCTTTGCCAGAACGCAACTTTTGTGCAAGCTACTTGTTTTTGAACAATGTGAGGAGTTTGGGGAGCAGCAGATCAGACAGTCTCATAGCCAGGGCTCTTCTTTAATGTACCTTTGACTGGCATCAAGTGAGACACAATTTTCTTCTTCTATAAAATGAGGATTATAATCCTTACACTGGAGACTTGGTGAGGCATTGAACGATTTATTCACCTTGCCCACAGTTCAGTAGATGTTCAATAAGTGTAACTACTACAGATTTTTCTCTCTTATTTAATTGGGTACTTTAATGTGCACAAGTATACATCATCTTGGTATATTCCATCAGAGTGGGAGAGCAAATGTAACTTCAGTAGGAATTCTAAAATATACTTGAACAGAGAGGACTTAGGTACACTCACTAGTGTCTTCTATTCTTCTAGGAAGGTCTCTTAGACTGTTGTATTCTTGTTCTGAGGTATTATTCATGCCTTAGCATATTGATGCCTAACATCATCAGTTCTATAGACTAAAGTCGTAAGATGGATCATGAAAGCTCTCCCATTCTCCCCTTTTATCTATGGTGTGAACTATGCTTCCATTGGCAAACATACACCTATCAGATTTGTTTTTCCCAAATTATCTACCAAATAAGAGTGCTCCCAAGTCACTCACAAACTCTTAGCATGTACTCACTTGTCTTTTTTGCGAAATGAGAAAGTTGCCTAGAAAACCTCACCATTCTTTCTGGGCCATTTTCCCTGAGTATTTAGTTGACTCTTCAGTTGTTGAAAGCACTTTGCTACTCCTAGTTTGTGCTTTACAGAAACCTGGAAGCCAACACAATGGGCAGCTATTTATTTGTGGTTCTATTCATCCATTTCAGCTTCTCTGTCAAATGCACCATACTAGAGTGCAGCCCACTCTTGAGTGTGGTCTCTGCCCCACTCAGCAGGAGACCAGCAGTCTTACAGGTGTCTTCCTGGTGTGCCCTTTGAGAAGTGACACTGCCTATGATTACCAGAATGCATATTCTCATTGAGTGGGTGGTTTTTACCCTCCAGAGGCTCTTGACCTTTGTATCGTCTTTTGTAAAGGGTTTGTAACATCCATATTCCAGAAAGAATACTTGCTAATTCCTTCTTGAAATTGCTCCTCAACTTTTCTTGGTTATGTGCCAGTTATTTAATTTGTTCTCTTATTATGTCAGTACCCAACCTTGTGAGGTAAGTTATCATTATCTCCACTTTGTAGGTAAAAAAACAGAAACTCACAGGGTCAAAGGACTTAGCCTGGGTCCTGGCTAACAGGAGGCAGAACTGGTGTTCAAATCTAGGTTGGAGTCCAAAGTCCATGTTTTCAGTACATTTTCAGACATTGTTTTGAAAATTTTAGCATAAAAATCACTTTGAGAGCTTGCTAGAATACATATTCCTGGGTCCCAACCCCAGAGATTGATTCAATAGGTCTAGAGTGGGCCCCAAGTATTTACTTCCCTGTATGTTGATGCTACTGGTCTGTAGACCACAGTTTGGGAAGCACTGAACTAAATCATGTTGTTTTATTTAGCAAAGACACTTTCAACAATCTGATAGCTGCCCTCAAGATCTCCTCAGAACTGAATCCTTCTTAAACTTGCATAGTTTGAGTTATATTTAATTGCACACTCAGTAGGGTGAATGCCCATTAGGGAATGTGAATGTTGTCCAGTCACTTGATGTAATGTTAATAACAGTGTTTTAGAGTTTGAAGGGACCTTAGAGATTGTCTCATTCAATTGCTTCATGTTACAAAAGAGCAAGCATGACTTGTCCAAATTTATTGGAGAAATAAATTTTCTGGTTCAATAAAGTTGTCAGGAACACAATTCATAGTTGTTCAACATATCCATTTCTGGCTAACTAAATTCTTTCGAAGCCAGAGCAGAGTAGTTTGGGCCAGTTTGTAAGGCGATCCCACCTTCCTATAGTTTCAGCCAATAGATGTTTAAGAATCGGGTTTTTTCATTCATATACCAAGCAGAGAATGCATGTGGCCTGGGATGGCAGTTCTTCCAGATATTGGTCATGGAATCTCTCTGATTGGTATGTGTGGGAAGAGGTATGTGCATCCCTACAAGCTATGGGAGTTTTATTGTGTTTTTCCTGAACCTGGTCCAGAGATCCTGACTCAGTAAGAATTTCCCAGCGCTGGTTGCTTTTAAAGTAAACCTGCCCGAGACCTAATTTTTCACTTGTCTGTAGTTCTTCTGTGCCTTCTCTTACCTGGACTTTCTAAATTGTACCCAGTCAGGTCAAGAAAACCTTATTCATCTTCCTTTGTTTCTAAATAGAGTATAAGGAACTTGTTTTTTCATGAATGAGCTCATTTTAATGGGGTTTGCTCTTGTCAGTTACCCAAGTTCCACCTTTACATTCTAGTGTTGAAAGTTCTCTTTCAGCTGTTTGGGACATAACGGCTGTGATGGAATGATCCTAGTTATTAAACTAGGAGTAGAGGAGGATTGAGTCTAATTAGAGGGGTAAAGAGGTTCATTACTAAATGTCTAAAAATGGAGGGATGCCTTGGAGAGGAGAATTTTCTGGGATGTTGGTAATCCTTGTGGATGGAAGGAAGTTGTAACGTCTGCCTGGAAGGTTTGTACAAACAGAGAAATGAAACAATTTTACAATGGAATGGAAGCTTTACATCAAGTGATCATAAGATAATCACTAAGAAAGGTGTAACAGTGGTAGTCTTCAAGCAGAAATAAGGGATAAGGGCTTTGGGGAAAGAAGGACACTTATTTTTACTGCATAACTTTTGCAGACTCTTTGTATTTTTACTATATAAATGCATTAATTTTTCCAATAAAGAAAACCAAAGTTTTATTTTGTAGTGGTATGTGACAAGGGACTGGATACAGTTACCCCCAAAGAAACATCATTGGTCACAAATGGAAAGTAAAATGCCAATAGTGACACCACAGCTCTACAATTCTTCATAGCATTTTAAAAATTACCTTATTGGAGAACATTGCTCTGAAGCATATTGGATAGTATGATTGAACTCCAAATATGTATGAGGCCTGATGCTGGGCACTGGAAGGTATAGAAATACTAATTTAAGTTTTAGAAAATATGAATGACACAGTGTCATCCAAAAAGATTGGATAATATCCAGAAATATATGATGGTTCTGCAGGTTCAAAGAAGAGGGAGTTCAAATCTAAGAGGGAGCTCCCTAATGGTTGTAGAACCAACATGGAGGATGCAGAATTTAAATAAGCCCTTGAAGGATGGATAGGGTGTCAGAGCATGTGAGTGGAGGGAAGTGAGCCCTTGAGAGCATGACCCCACCCAAGATATGTAAGAATAAAATGGCATGAGTTCCTATTTGGCTGCGTTGGTAAGCACTGATTGGTAAAGTCAGAAAGATTTATTGAGGCTAAATTTGGAGTTTGCAGGAGGATTTGAATGTCAGTGAAGAAATTTGAAAAGAACTATGTATAGTTTGGGGTCAGGAGAGAAACAGGGCCACAGTAGCATTTTTAGGTTGATTTTATTTTCTTCTCTGTGAAGAGCTGGGAGAAAAAAGAAGTGGAAGCTATGAGGGGAACTCCTCTTTCCAGAGGAGTGAGTAATTGGGGCTCAGTTACTTCAGGGGACATCTGAAGAAGATGAGTGGGAAGAGGTGAGCCCAGCAGGGTCTGACCTAAACTGGAAATAGGATGAAGGACAGAGGGATCGGTGAAAGACACTGAGGAAACACAAACACTTGGTAGGAATTTGTGGTTGACTGGACACATGGAGGAGGAGGAGGATCACAATAAGCACAGTGGTTGCACTGCATTGAGCACATATGTGCTATGCATTATAAATGGCTTATTTACAGACACTTTAGGATATGCTTATTATTATCTTTATAGTTCAGAAATATAGCACAGAGAATTAAAAATTAATGCCCCAAATCATAGAGCCATTAAGTCACAGCACTAGGCTTCAAACCCAGCAGTCTGACTCCAGAGCCTATAATCTCTCAGACGGTGACTGCAAGAATTTTTAAATTTAATACAATCCTATTCATGGGAAGGCCAGAACACAAATGATCTCAGTATTTGGTAAAGGACACTTATGGAATTCAGGAGTCAGAGAATATGGCCTGTCCCCATTTAGATAATTCAACTTTCTAGGCTGAAACTTCTTTGGGGTGTGAGTGTGTGTGTGTGTGTGTGTGTGTGAATTTATTCTGCTTTTGGTCACAGTTCAGTTAAAGACAGGATATCCTATAACTTTGTTATCATAAAATATGTCTTCTTACCTCTTACCTCAAAGTTGACTTTGCCAGCTCAGTTTACCAAAATAAGTCAGTGCACACAGGGCGTTCACACATTTCTCATCTGAGCAAGTGCTACTTTATGGTTGGATTTGTGTTCAAGTTACAGTTTAGATGTCTATAGAACTCATGGATTAATATCATTGGATACAATCTTTAAAACTCCACTTTAATTGCGATGTAAGTCAGAGGATTTCTATAGCATAAAGTGTGGAGTGCTTTTGCTACCTGTGCTCTCAAACCCATGTACTTCCACTCTAAAAATAGAAAATAAAATAAAATTAAAAAAAGGATTCACTTGGCAACTGGAGATCCATTAGATGAAAGCCCTTAACATCTCAAGGAAGTGTCATCATTGTGAACCAAGGCCAAACAACATACAAACACTATAGGCACAAATTGTATTTAGAGACTAATGGCTCTGCCTTGATTTAATTGGTTGTGTTTTAATTTTAGAAACGGTTGTTATCAGCTCAATGTGATTACATAATTACATGAGTAACTTCTGTGGAAACCTGTTCAAAGGAGGCTTAAACTTAGTAACCAGCTTTCCAGATTTAGGGGAAGGGGAGGTCATATTTGAGGGAAGTATTTGTCTCAGTAGGGAAAATATTTGAGTATTTAAGTCTGATGCTGTCTTAGGCCAAAAAGTGGAAGGATTTTTAGCAGACCCTGGAGTTGTCACTTGTTTGTAATTATGGGGGAGAGGTTCATCTATCAGGCCCATTGTGGTACTTACTCTACTATATTTATACATATTTTACATGATATAACTTGGCTCAGAAATGGTTATTGCTCCCTGGAGTGCCCACTCTTGTTTTATATAACCTGACTCCCAGAGTCTCTTCCATTAGGCTTGATGAGCTGTAGCAACATAGTAATTGAACCTATGGGCGTGACAGGATGGACTGATAGGTCTAAGTCATTCAGTAGCTTCTCCAGCATTGTTGACATGAAGTAAAGACCGTGTTTCTATTCACACACTGACCTTTGCCTTTATAATTTTTGTACTCTACTTGCTTTTTTTAAAAAACATTTATTTATTTTTGAGGGAGACAGAGTGTGAGCAGAGGAGGGGCAGAGAGAGAGGGAGACAATCTGAAGCAGGCTCCAGGCTCCGAGCTGTCAGCACAGAGCCCAGCGCAGGGCTTGAACCCACAAACTGCAAGATCACAACCTCAGCTGAAATCGGGGACACTTAACTGAGCCGCTTATACCCCTCTACTTGCTTTTTAAAAAGTTGGTTAGTATTCAGCCCATTTGGAATGGCTCTGAAAGAGAGTAAGGTATACTTTATCTCTGATTTGTGGTTAAGTCTGATGAAAAGAAAGAGACTAACCACATTTTTGAACATGTTATCATTTTTAAAGCACTTTTGTGGAATCTGGCATTGGAATTGAAATTGCAGAACTAAATGGCATATTGCACATAATATCCACATGAGGTTATCTTGGTAAACTGTGGCCTGTGTTGCTGGATGTGATATTTCAAGGAATAGGTCTCATGTTCCATGCCTCCTTGGTCTAACACTATTAACCTGCCCTTCTTGGCTTTGGTAAGCATAGATCTTTCTTGGGTGTGGTGATGGTGGTTCAGAAATAGCCCTTCTTCCTAGCCACAGGCTGTGCTTCTGTGTCCTCCTTATTCTACTCAACTGCCAAACTATACTGGAGATTTCCATGACTGTCTTGACACCCAGATTGAGTCAAGGAACACTTTCTCCATTTCTTCCATGGTATCTACCTTTGTGTTCCAGCTTCTACCCTGAATGGGCAAACACACACTCATGTACATACACTTGAAGCACATGTTCCAACGCCTGTTAATAGGTGATGATTCTTTAAATCACATTTTGGTGTTTGGCATTTACTAATTTTAGGGCCAACATCTAAAGCCATTTCTAATCCTTTCTAGGCTGTTGTCCAACAGCAACAACAAGAAGAAATCAGTTAATTTTTGAGAGATACCATGAGCCAGTCCTGGAGAGAGATGCTTTATATAAAGCATCTTATTTAATTCTTATACAGACATTGAACATTAGATGTTACCAGCTCTATTTTATATAAACGGTTCAGAGAGGACTTTGTCCCTGAGGATGGAGTTAAATACTGATATTACCAGGATTGCCCACTTACAAAGCCTTGATCAAGTGCACTTGATAACAATATAGCCTATCTCCACACTGGTCTTTAAACTTTGAAAACTGAATTCTGAAAGGGATTAGAAGTTGTCCAGAAGGAATGGAGAACCAGACCACTTCTGATCACTGGTAACCTCTACCGGACTCTCCATCATCAGATCCATTACTCCCTTAGACCATCCATCAGCCCTACTTTCCCACCTCCAGATCTTCAGTGCTCCAAACATCCTACCCTTCCTCCATCAGTCCCCTTTCTTCCATCACTCCCTTTTATCTTTCCCTCCTCTCATCCTCTATCCTTCCCTCCCTCCTCCATGGCCCCCTCAACCCTCCAGGGCCCCATCTCCCTAATTCTTCATCCAATACTATCCCCACACCACACGTTTAATTTACAGAGGACTTAAAATGTGCCAGGTAGTCTGCTATGTTTATTACATGGATAAGCTCATTTAATTGTCACAGAACTTTTTGCTATATTGTGTATATGGAAATTGACCCTCGAAGAGATAAGGTGACAAGCCCATAGTCATACAGTGTGTAAGTACTTGAGCCAGAATTTGAACCTCAGCAATTTGACTCTTGATCTCTTGTCAGGCACTATGCTATACTTAAAAAATATTTCATTTTACTAGGTAAAAATAAAATAAATGCAAATTAAAACAGTCCGATATTATCCAAATTATAGTATTTGACACTGGTGAATGAATATGCAGTTATTCAGATATCTTTACATTATGGGAGTGCAGCTTGCATAGTGGTTTTAAAAAACAATTTCATATTATATCACAAACACTTTAAAACTTCATATGGTCTGACTCTGTCTTTCTTCTCCCACGAATTTATTCTAAAAAACCAATAAAACATACATAAATTTTTGTCTCTTGAAACACTATTTTGAGAAAGAAAAATGGAGAAGGCAATATAAATGTTTAGCAATGAGGTAAATCATTAAATATGATAAATCCAAATTTTAAAATGCAGTATAGCCATAAAAAGTTTTAACCTTTTTGTTGTGATATGTAGATACTTCTAGAAAAGTAAACAAAAATTATAATTTAATGATTAAAAAAAAAGATATCTATGTATCAATTATGTAGAATACAAAATGGACCAATCTTCCTTCTAGACCTCTCTGACCTACCTTCCTAATCACCATTTCCTTCCTGACCTTTTTTATCTTGATCCCCTTGCTGTCTAACTAGGAAAATTAGCTTGATTGTCCTTGTTTTTGAGCCCTAATAATTGGAATTTAATTTGTAGTTATTCTTTTTTATCTGTTTTTTCCAGTCACCATTAATCTATTCTATTGATGATGCAATTTGGGTTATTACAAAGTTTCAGGCTACTAAAAACAAAACAGTGCTTCTATAAAACTCATGAATTTTTGTCCTGGTGCATATGAGCACACAATTTTGTATCTGTATTTCTGTCTCCACCTATGACAATACATGGTCAGAGGGTCTATGTATCATCAACTAGGCTCTGTAGTAATGGTCTTTTTTCCAAAGTGACAGCAATAATTTATTCTGCCAGCAGGTTTGAAAGTTCGGTTGGCTTTATTTTCTTTATTAATTTATAGATGTTCTTTATACATTTTCAAGGCAAGTCATTTTGGCTCTGTGTGTTGAAACATCTCCCAGGTGTAATTTGCCTTTCCACTCTCTTAATGGTGGTATTTGATTAAACATAGTTGTTATGTTAATATACAATCTATCAATCTTTTGTTTCTTATGTTAAAAAATCTTTCCTTTCCCCATTGTCAGGAAAATAGTTTCTTAAATTGTTTTCTAAAAATTCTGTTATCTATCTGTGAATGACTATGCTGCAGTTTAAGTTGATTTTTAAGAATAATGTGAGGTAAGGATTCCAAATCATTTTTCCCTTATACCTACCGACTTGTCCCATGACCTCCATCAAAAAGATACTTTCCTTACTACTCTTTAGTGTCACCCTTTATAAATAAATTGCATTTTCAGTTTTGAATCATTGATCTATTTATCTATCATAATCTTAAACCAAATCCTGTCCTTAACTTTACTGTAAACTCAATGCTAAGCCAAACATTAAATCTAGTCTTAACTGTAGTTCTACCCCAACCCAATACTAATCCTATAGTCCTAACCCTAACACTAAACCTAAAGCCAGCAAACTAATAACCCTAATCTTTTAATGTAACACTAATCCAAATGAAACCTAACCCAAGTTCTAACTCTGCATCTAAAGTGAACCCTCAAAGATAAGGATAAAGCATTCCAACCTAAATCTAACACTTACCTTAACCGTAAATGTCAACAATAAAACTAACCCTAACTTTCTGCTATTATCGAAACCTTCTTTGTGGTCCCGCATAAGGTCAGTTTTTATAAATGTCCCATGTAGATTGACAATAATATATATTTTGTGTTTGTTGGGTGCTGTATTCTGCACATGGTCAAGTTTAAATTGTTCACTTCTTCTCTTAATTTTATTGGTGTTTATTTGATTTTTCTATCTGAAAAAGATATGTTTAAATTGCCTATGCATGAGTTTTAGCCCTGCAGTGTCATTTAACCTATGTCTGGTAAAATTTTGCATATGCAGCCCTCTCTAATTTTCAGTCCATGTGTGTGTGTGTGTGTGGGGGGGGCGGTGTTGGAGGTAAGGCAATGCAGTAAAGGAAGGAAGAGTTGCTTACTCTCTTGAAATCATTGACTACTAGGTAAACAGTGTGGGCTTGTCAAATGAATGATGAGATTATGTGGAGCAAAGCTTGGTTATACATGACCACCCAGCCACTAGCCAACCACCAAACAGTAAGAGAGCCCAACAAATATCAGCAGAATTGTGTTTGTGAGTCATAGCTGACTGTATATTCACAAGGAAGCCCAGGGAAAGTCAACCCAAACTGATAATCAACCCAATCATGACCAATGACAAGTGCTTATTGTTTTTAGCCACAGAATTTTGGGATGGCTTGTGATGCAGGACTAGTTAACTGATACAATATTCATATCCCAACAGGATTTTGTAGTATTTTAACACAGAACTCACAAATTTCATGGATGGGTGGTATCCTCACAAATGTATTTACATGTTCACATCTTCCTACCTAACAGTGTATGCATCAAAAAGGTTGGACTTTCATCAAATTCACCTTGAAAATTTAAGGCGATTTGAGCAACCACTGTAGAAAACAACCACACAATGAGTTAGGTCACTGCTACAATACCACCAATGCATCTCAAGGTGAAGGATGTGAAGGAAAGATACTTCCCCTTGAACGCAGTTTCAAAACTCAGGTTTTACCTGTGTCATATTTTGATATTGCATGTTTTCTGGGGACTGATTTCCTTCCTTTTAAACTGATGAAATACTCCTACAAATCAGGAGCCATATGCCTTATTGTGTGGTAGTAAAATTTTAAAATATATGTTAATAAAAAACACTAAGAAAAAGAAAAAAAGAAAGTTAAATATTTAATGTCACTTCTTACAGTTGTTTCCATTTCTTGGAAAAACTCCTAGCATAATAAATGAAGCAAACATTTCCATCATAAATACATTTATTATTTCCACATGGTGTGTATATGTGTAGTATGTGCAATTAGGTTTGCTTTCAAATTAGAAAGGCTTTAAATCTCACACAAAGAGTCATTTCTCTTTCATCAAGGGGGCCTGTCAGCCTGGATTTTCTCACGGAGACTGGAGAGACCCAAAGGAATTCTACATCTGTGCTCCTTAGAGAATTAAAGTCATGTCTTTGGTACTTTCATAGCTTCTTTTATTTTCTTTTATTTTTTAAACCATGAAGGAGTGTGTATCTGATTCAGTGTTCCATGTCTTGGCCCATTCGTCTTTCTCTCTATTTTACAAATTGCCTTCGTCCTTGAAGGATACTTCTCTTACTCCTGTCGTGTGTACCCACCTAGAATGTATTTGTCCAAGCTTCTTTTAAACACAGCATTGGTCAACCTTACCAGGTTAAATGACATTGCCTGGTGTCCCTACCTGCCAGTGAGAAAATAGATCTAAGGATCATCACTCTGTAGCCACACTCTGGAGTTCAGGAACACTAGCTTTCAATTACAGAAGATGTTCAGATACTTGCTTGTGACCATGGATTTTAGTTCCTCAACTTAATTTTCTTCTCTGTCAAAGGAAATAATAATGCCTGCATGGCAAGATTAGTGAGAGAATTAAAGATAATATTTTTAAACTAATGGTAGAACTTCATGAAAAGTAATTGTTTTTATTAGCAATAATAGTGTTAGTGTAGGGAAACCTCTTATACCTTTGATATTTTTACTAGTGGGATTCCTTCTGAACATAAAAGGTGTATAGGTGAGGAGTCACATTTTTGTGTGTGTGAACTCTTGTGTGTACATTAATAAAATCTATCTTTTCTCTTGTGGAAGAAAGAAAGGAAAAAAAGAAAGTAAAGGTATGTGGGTAATGTAAAACCAAACCGAGAAATATCCACCATGACAATTTTGGTAAATGCCTTAATTTTACAAGTAAGGGAATTACATTTAAAAAATAAAAATTTTTGGGGTGCCTGGGTGGCTCAGTCGGCTGAGCATCCATCTTTGGCTTGGGTCATGATCTCATGTTTATGAGTTCGAGCCCTGTGTCAGGCTCTGTGCTGAGAGCTCAGAGCCTGGAGCCTGCTTTGGATTCTGTGTCTCCTTCTCTCTCTTCCCCCTCCCCAGTTGTGCTCTGTCTCTCTCTGTCTACCAAAAATAAATAAAAGGTAAAAAAATAAATAAATAAGTAAATAAAAATAAATCTCTTTGGGATGCTGCCAAAAGAGAAGCCTTACCTGAAATAACTTTAATTGAGCTAAAGTATAGGCCCTGGGCCCAATTCCCATTACGTATAACTCTGGCAAGAGACTGGGGTTGATGTTTTAACCAAAGCATTTCCAGTTGATCACATTGGCACCCAGACAGATCTATCTTGTGTGGCAACCTGTGAGGTATTGGGACGGACCAGAGGTCAACTTTTCAAGACCAGCTTTATGAAAGTGTTACCTGAAGTGTAATAGTCCTGTGCCTATAAAAAATTGTTCTAGCATTGGTCAACTGGAAGCATGCACAGAAGCCTACTAGTGAATACAACTACCCTGCTTCTTAGGTAGTTGTAGTCATTGGCCAAAGTCTGATGGAAACAAAAAAATTCCTAAATATGAACATTTTCTTGCCAACTAAATATACCTGTAAAGGGAGAAAACTAAAACCATGTCTAGTGTTATGTCAGCTGTTGTATGATTTCGTTTTTAAGACTGTAGCTGAAGGCCATGGGTCTCATTAATTCTGATTATTTTCCTCATCTTTGGATATGGAAGTTGATGCTGAAACCTTTCCTGTTTCTGCAGGCAAGATAAGGCAGTTGTAACTTCTTAGATATTGGCTCTGCTATGCTAAAGATCATGTTTGCCAATGGAGGTGGTTTTTTTCCCCTTGGGAGTAATCTTGAACCAAAGTAGCATTCAGATTTATATAACAAAGAAGGAATACTTTTCAAGAGAGCCAGAGTTCTGCCTTCAGGAAAGCAGAGTTTATTTCCATTTTGCAGATGGTGTAGCTGAGGTTTAGAAAAGTGAGATATCTTAGCCAGGGTCCCCGATCAAATAAGTGATAGAAGATGGTTCCTTAAATCCAGTAGAATACACATATACCTTTCAACATGGCTTTTATCAGTCAGAATAGGCCGGGTTATATTGCAGTAACAAATAGCCCCAAATCTCAGTGGCTTATATCATTGAAGGTTTTCTTTTTCATGCCCTTACTACTTCATCCATTCTGCAAACTATAGGTTTGTTCTATGTGTCTTTATTCCAAGACACAGACTGATTAAGACACATCTTCCTGCATCATTACTTGTTTTATTGTAGAAGGAAAAGAAGTGATGGAGAGTCATATATTGCTCTAATTGTCGATGTCTGGGATCCTGAACAAGTAAAATGGTTGTTGTTTAAGCCACTAAGTTTTGGTATGGTTTGTTATGCAGCAATTGGTAAGTGATGCACAGGGAGAAAATAAAAGAAATAAAATTCACCTACATATCCTTCAACCTTCTGAGCACTGTTATATTTATTACTGAGTACTAGGGATTTTCTCCTGTTTCCAATGGGTAAGGGGCCTAAGCCAAGTTGAAGCAGCTCTACGTTTAGAGTGGCACAAGGTGGGCATCAATGCCAAATTCAGTGATTCTCATCCTGCTTTCCTTATTCTTGCAATGGCTTACAAAATATTCATGTTTATAAAATACTTACATGTACTGTTCTATTTGATAGCCACAGTATCCCAATAAAGTCAAATGTCTATTTATTTTCTTATGATGACAATAAAAAGAGGCTGCAGATAACTCTGGTGACTTGCCCAAGAGAGTAGGGTTAGTAAGGTTGAAAGAAATCCAGATGTTTAAAATCATTTTCCTTGGGCGCCTGGGTGGCTCAGTTGGTTGAGCGATGCACTTAGACTCAGGTCATGATTTCCCGGTTTGTGAGTTTGAGCCCCATGTCGGGCTCTGTGCTGACAGCTCAGAGCCTAGAGCCTGCTTCTGATTCTGTGTCTCCCTCTCTCTCTCTGCCCCTCCCCCACTCATGCTCTGTCTCTGTCTCAGAAATAAATAAACATTAAAAAAAATCATTTTCCTTGGTGTATGTATTATTTCATGCCTACCCAGGTAGCCTATTTGGTGAATCTTTACTGAGATTGAAAAAAGGAAAAACCAGAAATAAATTGATCTACTGATGGGTTACAGGAATGAAGGCCAACTTCAAACAGAAACAAGAAGACTATAAATCATGTTGTATACTATTCTTCAACCCTTAATCATGTATTTCCTAGTTAGTATCTACATATTGCTTCCTTGATTTTCCCTGTATTTTAAAGCCAAACAATGTGGATAATTTGCTGAACACGGGAGCTCACATTTACTTACATAACTACATCCTTTGCTACTTGATCTCAACTTTAAATTCCAATTCATTTATTTGTTTTATTTTTATTTTATTTTATTTTATTATTTTATTATTTTATTTATGTATTTTTTAAATTGACATCCAAGTTAGCATATAGTGCAACAATGATTTCAGGAGTACATTCCTTATGCCCCTTACCCATTTAGCCCATCCTGCCTCCCACAACCCCTCCTGTAACCCTCAGTTTGTTCTCCATATTTATGAGTCTCTTCTGTTTTGCCCCCCTCCCTGTTTATATTATTTTTGTCTCCCTTCTCCTATGTTCATCTGTTTTGTCTCTTAAAGTCCTCATATGAGTAAAGTCATATATTTGTCTTTCTCTGACTGATTTTGCTTAGCATACTACCTCTAGTTCCATCCACATAGTGGCAAATAGCAAGATTTCATTCTTTTTGATTGCCCAGTAATACTCCATTGTATATATGTACCACATCTTCTATTTTATTTAAACAATTTTTTAATGTTTATTTTTGAGAGAGAGGGAGACACAGAATCCAAAGCAGGTTCCAGACTCTGAGTTGTTAGCACAGAACCTGACTCCAGGCTTGAGCTCACAAACCGCAAGATCATGACCTGAGCTGAAGTCAGACACTTAACTGACTGAACCACCCAGGCGCCCCTGAAATCAATTTATAGAGAAAAAGGAACAGTTGGAAAATAAAGTCATGTCCTCACTTTCAGAGAGGTTGGAAGTCCCTTTTGGAGGTTCTAAAATACAATGAGCTTTAAACACTGAATGGTCAAAGTGGTATTTGAGTATCTCTGAAATGTCCTCAGTGTGTGTACTAAATTCTTTGACCTTTTGCAGCATAAAAAATGCTTAAGTGGGTGTCTGTGGGTATAACTTGTCACTTACCCTTTCTGACCCTCAGTGGCTTCATATGTAAAGTGAATATTAACTACCACCATGTCATGGAGTAGTCAGATGTGTAATGTATCCAGTAGAGTATCTGTCTTATAGAAAGCTCCAAACAGTGACTACTTTAATTATTACCACCCACCTTTTAAGGTAGATGCAGCAGATATTAAATTTATCATCTGTCCATAGTGGACAATAAAGCTGAACAGAGTTAATACATTTATTTAGTATTGTACAGGAAATTAGTGTCTGAGTCAGAGGTGGAGCCCTAGTCTCATCTTCTGTCTCCACCACATTCCTGCTAAATCACGTGGTAATAGTCCTGTAATAGTAAAAGACAAAAATGTCTCAATTAGTTAAGCATTTACATATCTAACATTCATGGATCGCCTCTATTTTGGAAAAGTATTGTCCTAGGCACTGGGGAAGCTCTGCAGATAAAATAGACAGTATTGCATAATGGACAGATGCATGGCTTTTAGAGACCAGAAGACTGGGCTCTGACTCCTTCTCCCTCTCATCAGCTCTCTGAATTTGAAAAAATTAACTTTCTCAAGCCTTAATTTCCTCATATTTAAAATAATAATTACATTTATTTCTTATCACAGCTCTCTGAGAGAGAATAATACAAGGTGTGTGAAATCATAGGAGGACTCACAAATCATATTTGTTAATAGTATCTTTTGTGCTTGCTGTTTATCCTGATCTCAAAGACCTTATATTCTGGTAGGGGGTATAAGACTTTAATATTAAATGTATAATAAGAAAAAAAATGAATCCCTATGGATGGAACAGATGAAATACTTTGGGGAGTGAAGGGGAGGACATATTACTTCTAGCTGTGAAATCTGACCAAGGTTTTTTGGAGGAAATATTATATGAATGAGGCCCTAAAATACAGATGGATTTGATGGATTTGTTGCATGTGGAAACTTTCAATAGACTCTTTTTTCATAAAGAATTATGTTTCATATTGGGCATGAGTAGGTCTCTTTAAGAGGTATATATAATATTTTTGGTAAAGAGACGTTTGCAGATGGGTGAACTGAGACATCAAGAAGCTAAGAAATTGTTCACGGTTATGGAGAACAAATATCATTTGTCCTCTTGTGATCTGTTTTCTGACCCTGACACTGAGCATTGACTCCAAAGAAGTATCTGTTGGCACAGGGAGTAATTCGATGCTACTTTTTCCTATTAGAGTATTGTAGGATCTTCAAAGATTGTAAAATCAGATACATGCTTAGAATCAGGTTCTGCCATCTATCATTGTGGAATCAAACATGCTATAAGTTAAGAGTGATATTTTCCTGAGTGGCCAGTGTAATTACTTTTGTTCCAGAAGCCAGCAGGGTGGGACCTGGATCACCCTTCACTCTCCAGCAAAGCCCCTGCTAACAAGTGAAACTAAATTGCTTCTCTTCCCTGTATACATCTGGGTCCATTTGTGCAGGCCAAATAGATTAGCCTCTAATATCATGAAACAGATGTTAGCAATTGGAATTGTCTTATGTGTGCAACATGTTCCATAAGTTGGTGGGGATATTCTGGGCTCCAGGGTGTGTAGAGACATCATTCTGGGTGGGGTTTTCCAAACAATCAGTGTGGGTGAGAGTGTTGCTGGCAAAGATTTGCTCTCCACCACACTTTACTCAGTAGGAGAGCTACATGGAGGAAAGTGCCAGGTGATTCCATAAGAAGGATGAATGCCTTTGGAGCCTAACATGTACGTTAGTCAAGATCTGGTCAAGAAAACCAAAGACACGCTAGCTATTTTAACACAAAGTATTTAACATAGAAGATGTAGTGAGTAGGAAAAGCCAAAACTGGAAAATTAATATAACAGAGTAACTGCAGGAAGAACTATCACCCCTGGGGTTAGGGGAGAAAAGAGATGATACTGGTTGTACAGTGGTGAAACCCAGATTTCTAAGATGCAGATGCCTCCTAACTGAAGCTGATACCCCAAAAACACAAATTAATGACCCTGCAGAACTGGTACTCAGAACTGTGTGTGGCTGGTACTGGAACCTGGAAGGGGCTGCACTGAGATTTTCCTGGGAGTGCAAGGAAAATGTGAACTGGAACCAACTGACTTAAATTTGCATGCCTGGGTCCCATTCTGGACCTACTGACTCAAAAATCTTAGAGTGGGCATGTATATTTTTTTAATCTTTTCAACTGCTGATTGACATTGTCAAAACAGGTGGGACTACTGTACCCTTACCCTCTTTCCCAAAGCATTTTAAGATGTTCCTAACTGATTTAATATGTCTATGAATTGTCTTTGGCTGTCCTGACCTTTCCAGAAATCGGTGGTATAGATACCTGAGCTATCAGCAGCCATAACTTTCTCAGTGGATATCAAATAGCCAGTTGCTAGATCTGTCTGGGTCATCTTGCCAACACTTTACTCCTAATGCTTGCATCAACCTGGTGAATTAGCCAAGTGGTAATAACTAATTATTCATTCACTCAGTGCCTATTATATGCCAAAAAATATGCTAGGAGCAAACATCCAACTTAAATAAAAACCAGTGTAGTCTTGGCCCCTGTGTAGCTTTCATCTATTAGGAGTGAGACATTTACAAGTAAACACATTAATTAATATGTGATTGTAAATCTAAGCAAATTTCATGAAGAAGCAAAATAGAATATTATAAAAGAGTATTATGGTGGATTGGTTGCAAAAATGACCCTAATTATTCTACTTACTGTAATTACACCACCTGCAACCTGACTTTGGAGCTCCTCCCAATAGTCTGTTTCCTTGTCTCTTTGAATCTGAGCTGGCCTCTATGACTTGATTTACCTATTAGAATGTTGTGGCAGTGGCACTATATCAGTTCTAAGATTAGGTCTCCCTCCTGGAAATACCTGCTACTACCATGTGAACAAGCTCAGGCTATCGTGCTGTAGGATAACTGACTATGTGAGCTGGGATGATTTGTCTCATGTGAATGAGACCTTGTGGAGCAGAGGTGGCCTATCCCAGCTGAAGACCCTTGAGCAGCTGATCACAAATGCATAAATGTATGCAGCCAACACTGGAAGAGCCACCCAGTTAAGCCCAAATCACTAATCTGATGCATCATGAGCAAAAAAGTGTTTTGTTTCTAAGTCATTAGGCAGGTTTTAAAGTGGTTTTTTATACAACAAAAGGAATTGATAGAAGGAATAAAACTAAGGGAAAATCTGTGCTTCAGGATTAATTATCATTCTGAATTATCTGATTCTGATTCTGTGTTTGGAGCCTCTGGACCTCTCATTGCTTAAAGCTGTTTTATAACTGTATACTATACAGAACTGATTGTGGTGCAAATGATTCTTGTCTGTGGACATGCAAATAATGTATTTGCATGTATTTGTGTAGGAACAACCCTCTTCCCTGTGGAAAAGCTAGTTTTGAGCCCACTGCAACTTAATTTCAATATTCTTGAGCTAAAAAGTGTTTGTTTTGATTTGCATACTCTCTATTACAGCTTTATTACATAGTTTACCTAGCATATATGTTTATAATTTATATAGCATAAAGTTAATCCATTTCCAACTCAGTGAATATACAACTCAATTTTTTAATATGTGCATAGAGTTGTGTAATCATCAACAAAACCTAATTTTCATCACTTTAAAAAGAAGTCTTGTACCAATTAGCAGTCATTTGCCAGCTACTCTCCCACCCTCCCAACCTCCCAGGGCATTGGTCAGCATTAATGTGCTTTTGATCTCCACAGATGTACTTACTCTAAACAATTTATATAAAGGGAATCATGCAGTATGTTTTTCTCTGACTTCCTGAATTTAGCATAATAGTTTAGCAAAATATTTTTAAAGAATTATCCATGTTGTAGCATGTATCAATACTTTTTATGGATAAACAATATTCTGTTATCTCAATAAAGCCACAGTTTATTTATCCATTTATCAATTAATGGACATTTGGGCTATTTCCACTTTTTTTTTTTGGCTATTACAAATAATGCTATTGTGAGCATGAGTGTACAACATTTTCTGTGGACATATGTTCTCATTTCTCCGGAGTATATACTTAGGAGTGGAATTGCTAAGGCAAATGGTAAATGTATATTTGGCATTTGAAGGAGCTGCCAACCTATTTTCCAGTGTACCTGCACCATTCTACATCCCCACATCAATGTATGTGGTGGGTTCCAATTTCCCGCATCCATGCCAACAATTGCAATTGTGTGTCTTTTTTATTATAGCCAACCTGGATGGGTATGAGGTAGTATCTCACTGTGATGTGATTTTGATTTGCATTTTACTAATGATTAATAATATTGAACAACCTTTTATGTGCTTATTGGTCATTTTTATATCTTCTTAGGAGAACTATATATTAAATCCTTTGCACATTTTATAGTTGGATTATTTGTCATTTTACATTCAGGATACATGTCATTTTATATTCAGAAGATACATGATTTGCAATGACTTTCTCAAGACCATAGATTGTCTTTTCATTTCTTTTTGAAGTACAGAAGTGTTTAATTTTGATGAAACCCAGTTTATTTTTTCTTTTGTTACTTATGCTTTTTGTGTCATGTCAGAAACCATTGCCTAACCTAAGCTCACAAAGAGGCATTATTCTAGCAGTTTTATAGTTTTAGCTTACATTGTTACATTTTATAGTTTTACATTTTTATAGTTTTAACTTACATTTAAGTGTACAATCCACTTGAGATATATATATATATATATAGACACATATGTACGCACACATATATACATATACACTTCTATATATACATATATACATATATACATATTAGTGTTTGTTTAAGAGAGAGTGCACATGCAAGTGAGTGGGGGAGGGGAGAGACAGAGAGAATCCCAAGCAGGCTCTGTGCTGTCAGCACAAAGCCCAATGTGGGGCTCAATCCCGTGAACTATGAGATCATGACCTGAGCTGAAATCAAAAGTCAGACACTCAACCCACTGAGCCAGCCAGGCATCCCTTGAGCTATTTTTTTATGTTATGTGAGATAAGGGTCCAAATTCCTTCTTTTTTATGTAAATCTCCATTTGTCCCAGCATTTTGTTGAGAAGACTGTTCTTTCCTCATTGAACTGTCTGCTATGTTGTTGAAAATTGACTATAAATAATAGAATTTATTTCTGGATTCTCAGTTCTATCCCATTGATCCATAATGCTATCTTCATGTTAGTCTTTATTCCACATTGTTTTGATTGCTATAGCTTTGTAGTAAGACTTGAAATTAGAAAGTGTGTCTTTCAACTTTCTTTTTCAAGATTTATTTGTTCTAGGCCTCTTGCATTTCCATATGAATTTCAGGGTCAGCTTATCAACATTAGCAAAAGCACTGGCTGGGATTGTGATAGGGATTGTGTTGTAACTGTAGATCAATATAAGGATTGACCTGAGTTGTGAGATCTGCCTGTTCCCATTATTTAAACTGAGTTAAGTAGAGTCTTTACATGTGCTCATTAAAAATGTTTATGAAGTTACACTTTTATATTTTCTTAAAAATTACTTTCAACAACAGACATTAAATTTTGGAGTGTTACAGGGGTCGGCCCTAGCCTCTCATCATTCCTTACTCTATACTCTTTTTCCTAAGCACTGTTATTCACACCCACAGTTTCAATTAGCCTCAATCTACACATCACTGCCTCCCAGATTGTTTTCCCTCTCTCTAAAACCTCATTGTCTAAGCTCCAGACGTAGGCTCTTAATTCTATCTGCCTACTCAACATCTCCACTTACATATCCCAAAGACACTTCTAACTCAACAGGATTGAGCTTGAATTCATTCCTTTACCTCCCTGGCCTAGGTCCTATTCTACCATTGATCTTTATGTCATTAAAGGAGAATATCTTCCATAAATTTGCTCAAGCCAGATACCTGGGAATCACAGTTTAAACCCCCTCCTTTCTGCCTCTTTTCCTACCAAATTCACCTTAGAAATATTCACACAACCAGTTCAGCCCTCTCCATTGCTACTGATACCCTTCCCAATGTAAGCTGCCATTATGTCTGTCTTAGACTACTGCAATAGTCTTCTAACTGTTTTTCTTATATCTACTGTGGCCACCATTCCTCTGTTCTCTTCACTGTAGGCAGATTTCAAATATCAAGTCTGACCGTGTCAGTATTCTTAAAATCTGTAATGGCTTCTTGTATCTCCTGCATCTTATATCTCTTAGATAGAGGTCTGTCTCCTATAGTACAGGGCCATGTATGGCTTGGCTCTTGCTTACCTTTATATCCTCTCTTATACTGCTTTCCCCTTCTACCAACTACCTGAACTTTTGTTCTTTTATTGGATATACAGTTGTCCCTTTTTCATCTTCTTTTCCCTCTATATGAACCATAGACTATCCAGATTTCCATCTACTTACGTTCTGTGTATCTTTTAGATATTTGGTAATTTTTACAAAAAAAGGATTCTGATTTCCGAGCCAGGCAAAGTTTTGTGATATGGTTTTTTTTGTGTGATATTTTTACAGAACAATGTCACTTTCCTTAGGGCATCTGTTAATGTTTATACCACTTATTTAAGTGAGAATTTGATTATTACCCATATTCTTACTAGATTAAAGTCTTCACTAAATCAGAGACCCTATATATATTTGTTAACCTTGTGTAATGGCCAGGCATCTTTCTCTTACAAAGAAGACATGAAACCACCTTCTGTTTAAAAGAAAAAAGGAGAATGAGGAGGAGAAGGGACAGAAAGAGAAGGGAGGAAAGGAGAGGAGAAAAGAAAACAAAACAAAATTAGAAAAAATAATTTGAAGTAATATAATTGAAAAGTTTGGAGGTTCAAGTCTCAGTTCCAATTAGGTCAGTATTCATGTACACAAATGGTGGTTTCTCCTTATCTTTTGGCTCAGCTTTCTTCAACAAGCACTTCATTTTCAGAAAATCTCCCACCATGTTTTAGAAAGATGGCTAGCAACAGTCCAGGCTCAAATTCTGGACTACCACTTTTTCTAACTGAAAATGTGTCTCTGTTCTAATAGTTCCAGGGGAAGCTACAGTCTGATTCTCAGTGACATGGATTGGATCACATCCACTCCTGAACAGATTACTGTGGCCAGGGATGCTTGATTGCTTCTAGAACCAAAGGATAGGATCAGGCTTACTTAAACCATATGAGCAAGAATTTAGGAAAGGGCGCTCCTCAAGGGAAGGAAAAGAAGAGGGAAAATAAATGCTGAATAGAAAAAGCATGAGTAACTCTTCAGTACTTAGTGCATAGTGTCTGGCATATAATTCTTGACCAATAAATATTAGCAGAATGAATGAAGTAAATCAGGCACAGTTGATGTCAGGAGAGCAAGTGATGAAATAGGATGCTTGGAGTAGATTGATGGAATGAATTAATTTGGCCTTGAACCCTGTTTCTATCATTTACTTCCTGGGTAACCATAAGCAAAATCCTTTAACACCTTGATCTTTAGTTTTTTTCATCTGTTCACTATGACAATCCTTAATAACCAGGAGTCTTATGAGACAAATGTACTAATAAGTATGGAGTGCCTATCAGTGTCAATTCTTCTCTCTCCATTCTTTGGAGGCCACAGTCTGGATCTGGAACACAACTGTTCCAATTTTTTTCTGATGACTACTGAGCATCTGCCAATCATAAGGAAAAAAAGAGGAAAGAGGACTAAATTTAAGAAAAAATGGAAATGGTGGTTATGAGTCAGATGAGGTTGACAGATATTCTACAAGCCCTCTTTTCTACACCAACCAATAGAACCTTGAGCCAATAATATCCTTTCTATTCAATTCACACCCAGTTCTCAGGGAGTTGTAGCTCAGAGTTAGTACAATGAACTTGGCTGTATTGTTCTGTGCTATTTCCTCCTGTCTTCGCCTGAAACCACATTTCAATCAATTGCTAATGTCAGTGTGGGAGTCATAATCCTGCTTTAGCACTGCTGCAAGTTACCACATCTCCGTGGTCAGGGAAGGGAGTTTGTCTAAGGGAGTATACCTGAAAGCCAGACAAAGCTTTCTGTTTTCTCCGAGACAGTGAACTATAGTGAGATCCAGCCCAGACAATCTCATAAAATACCTTCCTTCTTGCCAGGGAAGAGGTTAACTCTATAGCTACTCCTTCCAGGTTGTGAACCTTTGAAAATTAATGTACCCCCAATTCTGTCTAACTTGTCTTTACAGACCATAGGAATCTTGCCTAAAATCCACAGCCTATTACAGACATATCTAAAACTTAATTGACGTTTTGTGTGTGAATTTTCAGGCTGTGTCAAGCATAGAATACCTTTATGCTATGTTATCAGATATATCACTGTGCAAATAATGGCATGATAAAGAACTCAGAGAAGAGACATCCACGGTATTTGGAGACAGGACAAGCAATGATCTGATTCCCCAGTGACGTGGGATTATCATCTGTATGAGGTGTGTCACAGTGCCTTAGCCTAGTCAGTATAATATCATGTGCTTGTCAGTTAGCTTCAGCTTTAACTCAAGTCATAGTTCTCTTTATCAAAAATGCACAATCCAGGGTGACCAGTGGCATTACTTAGTGCCATACTACAGGAACAGCTGCCATAATCACCTCTTGTTCCTGCCTTGATCATGGTTTTTCTAGTTAGTGTACTGAATTTGACAATATTGGTGAAAATGAGTGTGATGAATGCCAGAAATGGGCAAAGTTAAAGGATACAATTTTTTTAGACATTTCCCAGTAATACATAAATGGTGAATTAGAATTCAGTTAGTACAAATTCCTCTTAACCAGTTCCTATGTGATGCTATGTTTAGCTGTTGATTTAAGGGGGCAGTTGGTTATCTGAGCCCAGCTCCAAAAGGAATGCTGTGTCTACTTTAAGTGAAATGTCCTGCAAGGAGTAGTCAAGACAAATGTAACATCACTGAATTTATAGTCAGGTTTTTTGCCAAATAAATGACCAGATATGTGGTAGACTTTGGTTGGAGACTTGATTTCATTAATACCTGGCAGTGATGCTGGGGGAAAGTAACTAACTCCTACTTACCTCAAACTGCTTTTAGTGGCTGTGCCATGATCTCCCCCCAAGAGAACATAAAGTAGGGCATAGTTAATTTAGTTTGGTTAATAACACATAATTTAAAAAAAAATTATCTTTGGTCAGTTTTCATCAGATTATATCAGCCATTCCTAAGCCTTAAAATATTACTTCAGTAGTATAGATGGCCTGGATATGATAATTATTAAGATGATAATTATAATTTGATAAGCAATTGACATTTGTTCAAAGCTGTATAGATGACAAGAGTAGAGTACTTTGTTCACATACACATTATCAGACACAATAAATAAAGGTGATATCTTTTAATGGACATATTTATTCCCCCCATAGCACACAGTGTTCAAGTGTTAAAATGGCAGGATGTAGGTATCAGGTGGGAGAGGTGCAAGGATGTGTAAGGCCAAGAGACTTTTTTTCAAGTCTCTTCTTGTGTAACATTTGCTAACATCTCATTGGCTAGAGTAAGTCACATGGTTGTTGAGTCAAGAGTCAGAGTGAGAAGGTTCTATGAAGTCCTTTCTGCTGGCTGGGGAATGCCAGTGTAACCTCACAGCCACAGAAGGTATGGCTCCAATATGGAAACAGTCTGGGCCTTGAGTTACCAAGGGGGGAGGAGAGACAGCTTCCTGGCTGACAGCCTCCTGAATGCTCCCCAAACTTCATCAAATTGTTATGAAGAAAGTAGTAACCTGTTACTGTAGTAGGTCTATGAGATCTCTTTTTTATGATTGTGTTGTTTGTTTGTAAACCCCACATAGCCAGGCTTATTTTGACATACACAGAAATCATAACATTCCTCCCTTGAATTTCTCTTTTAGGTAGCTTCATAGTATATTCTCTAGTCTCTAGAGTGTGTATGTGTTTAGAGTTACACTTTTGCTCAGTAAATCCACATCTTGTAGAAAAATCATAAGACTCACAGTCAGAAAACATGTGCAGGAATCATAGGTCTACTACTTAATATGCTATGTGATGTAAGCTATTTAGCTTTTTAAAGAAATTTCTTCTGGAAGGTTGAGGCAATAGCATCTATTTTGTGTGGTTACTATGAGGCTATGAGAAGCATATGTGATAATAGCTATTAATTTTTCTCTTAGACTATGAAGTATGCAAATACTAATTGTTATTAGTATTTGTTTGGAACTTGCCAAATCAAATGAGGAATAAACACGAAGTTGTTATAATTCTGGAGACACATCCCTCATATTTTCCCAATTCAAACTTACTGGACTTGAACAACAGTTTTGCATCCAAGATTCTGGGTTTTTCATGTTCACAGACAGAAATTCCTACGTTAAGTAATCATCCCTTCCAGGCAAAGTCCAAAGTTTTCCTTCCTGGGGTTTGCAGGTTCTTTCAGATGGAGGCTACTTTTCTACCTTATCCCCAGCCACCCCATTACTGACTTCCTCTGTATTCCTGCCATCCTGAACTTCCCAGGGTTCAGAGACCTATGTCTCTGCACAGCTTCCCCTAGGACTGGAATCTTCTTACTTCCTTGCCAGGCCACCTGTACTTCCCCATGCCAGGGAGGCAAACTACTCCCCAACACCAAAATCTGGCTTCCAACTTTGTGTTTTTGGGAAAGCCTCTGCTGCCTCTCCACCCACCCTCCAGGCGGAGTTAGTCATTCTCTTCCTGAGCTGGAACAGAGCCTTATACATTCTTCTTATAATATTTCATTTATTTTGTTTACAAGTCTGTCTCCCCAACAAGATGCTGAGCTTTCTGGAACAAGTCTGTGTTATTCATCTCCACCCTTAGCACCTAGCCCAGTGCCTGGAACATTAACAAAGGCATTTGGGTCCCCAGATAGATTCCTCTGAATTTTCTATGCTGTATGCAGAGAACTGGTAGATTAGATTTACTGAAAATAACCTCTTTCTTCTTTGAGGGTTTTGATGAACATTTGAAATTCTAGGATAGCCATAATATAGAGAAAATATATTTCCCCCAAATAGAGTTTCCCCCTCCAGATTGGTGATAAGTCCTAGCATTGAGCCAGTGGTTCTCAAATTCTAGGAGCATCTAAATTACATGGGAGAACTTGATAAAAATATTGGGCTGAGATCCCTACCCCAGACCTAAGAAATTACAGTTTTTGAGGGTAATCCCAGGCACCTGAATTTCCACAGACTTCCCCAAGTGATTCTGATGTGTATCATTTTTTAAAACCATTGCACTAGGCCAATCTGACTTATAAATTGCTGGTTCCAATTGCTTCAAATGTTTCCTGTTGTCAAAAGGAACAGAAACAAAAGCATCCATTCAGAGGGCTAGGTGTGTTCTCCCCACCTGGCCACAGGTGCCCAGGCTCTCCCTGGAGAAGTACTGTCGCCTTTCTTATCGCTCAGCCGCCTTTGATCAGGAGCTTCTTCATTCTGGCTCATTCTTCACTTCAAAGCTGGAAACCTGATCAGCTCCACTTTCTTTCCTTCACCCAGGGCCAGGCGGCCCCGCAGGTGGGCTGGTCACTTGGGAAGTCTGTACAACCAGCCTCCAGCATTCTGTTAGAGACCAAAGGCCAGTCTTTTGTGTAGCACTCCTGTCTGATTCTCCCCCTACACAACTGGTGCCAAAGAGAAACTGGGAGAGGAAATAGGGACCTTGTTCTAAGCCTGCCGCCGTGGGTGTGGAATAACCACACTTAGGGCACAGTTTTAGGAACAGTTTTGCAGTGTTCAATCTCCTAATCCCTGAGGCAAGTCTTCCTGAGTGAAAGAGCAAAGGTTCTTTGTAGAAAAGAATCACTTGGAGCCTCCAGAATAAATCTTCTTTTATCTGAGCCACTAAAATTAGCTCCCAAGAGAAACTTTACATAAGGGAAGATGATTGATGATTTGGTTTTATGAATATAGGAGCAGTGTTCAGTTTCCTTGGTAAATTTCTGAATATCAGAAGAGTAGCGTGTTCTAGTGTAAGATGCTGTCTTCAACACAGGCTATCAATCCATGACCTCCAAATTCCCTCTTACCCCAAGTGCCCACGGGGTGAAACAAACCTTACTTTTAAATGAGTACAAATAAATTGTAAGGTCATTTAACAAAAACAGCTTCATTGAGATATACTTTCCATATCATAAAATTTACCTATTTAAAGTGTACACCTCAATGGTTTTTAGTATGTTTACCAAGTTATCCAATGATCACCACAATCGAAGTTTGGAACATTCTCATCACCTAAAAATCTCATACCCATCAGCAGTCACTCCACATCTTCCTCTTTTGGCACAGCCCTGGGCAACTCGAGTATACTTTCTACCTCCATAGGTTTTCTTATTTTGGACATTTTATATAAGTGGAATCAACAGTATGTTGTCTTGGGTGACTGGCTTCTTTCACTTAGGATAATGTTTCCAAGTCTCATCCATGTTGTAGCATTTATCAATGCTTTATTCCTTTTTGTAGCTAAATAATATTCCATTTTGTGAATATGCCACATTTGTTGAGCCATTCATTCATTGATGCATATTTGCATTGTTTCTGTTTTTTTACTATTATGAATAATGCCACTATGACTATCTGTATCAGAGTTTTTATGTGTACTGATGTTTAAATTTCATTGCTAGGAATGTAAGTGCTGGGTCATATAGTAATTCTGTAATTAATATTTTGAGAAGCTAGCAACTTGTTTTCCAAAGTGGCTACACCATTTTATAATCTCACCAGCAATGTATAAGGGTTCCACTTTGTCTATATACATACTAAAACTTGTTGTCTTTTTAATTGTAGCCATCCTAGTGGGTGTACGTTGGTATCGCATGGTAGTTTTGATTTGAAACACAATAATAACTAATGATGTTGAGCATCCTTTCAAATTCTTATTGACCACTTGTATATCAATGAAGAAATGTCTGTTAAAATCCTTTCCCATTTTTTAGTTGGCTTATTTGCCTTTCCATTATTGAGTTGTTAGAGTTTTTTATATATTATGTATACAATGACCTTATCAAAGGTACCATTTTCATATGTTTTCTCCAACTATGGATTCTTCCCCTTTCTTGATGGTATCATTTGAACAAAAAACTTTTAGTTTTAATAAAGTTCAATTTATCTGGTTTTTGTGTTTTGGGTATTATATTTCAGAAGCTATTTCCTATTCAAAGTCACAGATTTATTTTATATTTTCTTCTAAGAGTTAAAAATTTTTAAACCCTTAAATTTAAATTTGTGATACATTTTAATTTTTTTTTTTTTAAATTTTTAACTCTTAGAAGATAATTTTAGTATGATGTGAGGTAGGAGTCCAGATTAACTCTTTTGCATGTTGTCCTAGCTGGATTTGCTTAAAAGTTGTTCCTTCCTCATTTTCTTGACACCCTTTTCTAAATTTTTTTTTTAACGTTTATTTATTTTTTTGGGACAGAGAGAGACAGAGCATGAACGGGGGAGGGGCAGAGAGAGAGGGAGACACAGAATCAGAAACAGGCTCCAGGCTCTGGGCCATCAGCCCAGAGCCCGACGCGGGGCTCGAACTCACGGACCGGGAGATCGTGACCTGGCTGAAGTCGGACGCTTAACCGACTGCGCCACCCAGGCGCCCCATGACACCCTTTTCAATAATCAATTGACCATAAACTTTAAAATTCACTTTTGGGCTCTTAGGTATGTTCTGTTTAGGTCTATACTTAGGCTACTACTATTTAGTTTTTATTGCAGTGGCATACTAAGATTTGAAATTGGGAAGTGTGAGTCTTACAACCTTGTTTTTCTTTTTCTTTCGAGATTATTTTGCTATTCCAGGTACTTTGCATTCCCATATGAATTTGAAGTTCACTTTAGCAAAACCTTTTTCTTTAAAAAGCCAGTTGGGATTCTGATAGAGTTTGTATTAAATTTGTAAATCAGTTTGGGGGAGCATTGCCATCTGAACAATATTAAGTCTTCCAATCCTTAAATGTGGAACATCTTTTGACTTATTTAGATATTCTTTAATTTGTTTCAACAATGTTTTGTAATTTTCATTGTATAAATCTTGCACTTTTGTTTAATTATTTTTGTGCTACTTTAAAGGAATTATTTTTTTTGCAATTTTTTAATTGTTCATTGGTATTGCATATAATTTGTTTTATATTAATCTTGTATCATGAAGCCTTGCTAAACTCAGTTATCAGTTCTAATAATTTTTGCTGGATTCCTTAGGATTTTTTATATATAAAATCATGTAATATGAAAATAGAATTAATTTTACTTTCCATCTGAATGTCTTTTTTTTCTTGCCTGATTGCCCTGACTACTTCTATTGAGAAGTAATGAGAGCAGACATCCTTCTCTTATTCCTGATCTTAAGGAGAAAGTATTAAATCTTTCATTATTAAATATTATGTTAGCTTGTGTGTTAGTCAGAGATGCCCTTTATCACATTAAGAAATTTCCCTTCTATTATTAGTTTGTTGAGCATTTTTATCATGAAAGAGTGTTAGATATTGTCCAATGCTTCTTCTCCATCTGAGATGATCATGTGTTTTTTGCCCTTTATTTTATAATATTGTATCAAATTGTCTGATTTACTAGATGTTAAATCAGACTTGTATTCCTGGCATAAATCCAGTTGGTCGTTATACAGTTCTTTTTATTTGTTGCTGGTTTCAGCTTGCTTATAAATTTATGGAAATTTTTGTGTCTATATTCATAAAAGATGTTAGTCTGTAGTTTTGTATTGTTTTTGTCTGGTTTTGGTATCAGGGCAATGGTGACATTAAAGGATGAGCTGGAAAGTGTCACCTGCTTCTACTTTTTGCAAGAGTTTGTGAAGGATTGGTGTTAATTCTTTAAATGTTTGATAGAATTCACTAGTGAGAGTATCTGTGTCTGAGCTTTTTCTTTGTGGGAAATTTGAAATTACTAATTCAGTCTCTTTACTTGTAGGTATATACAGATTATTTATTTCTTCTGGAGTAAGTTATTATATTGTATGTCTTTCCAGGGAACCATTCATTTCATCTGCTAACTTGTTAGCATACAGTTTGTTTATAGTATTCTCTTACAATTCTTACTTCTGTAGGTCTGTAGTGATGTCCCTCTTTCATTCTGATTTTTGTAATTTGAGTCTTTTTCTGTCTTGGTCAGCCTACCTAAAGTTTTGTAGACTTTGTTGATCTTTAAAAAAAAAAAAAAACACGCTTTGGCTTCTGTTGATTTTTTTCTTATTTTTTATTGTTTTCTTTTTATATCTCTAATCTTTATTATTTTCTTCCTTCTGCCTACTTTGAATAGAATTTGCTCTTCCTTTTTTTAGTTTAAGACAGAAGTTTTCATTATTGATTTGAGATCTTTCTTCTTTTAAAATGTAGATTTAGGGGCACTTGGGTGGCTTAGTCAGTTGAGGAACCCACTTTGGCTCAGGTCATGATCTTGTGGTCCCTGAGTTTGAGCCCTGTGTCAGGCTTTGTGCTGACAACTCAGAGCCTGGAGCCTGCTTCAGATTCTGCGTCTCCTTCTCTCTCTGCCCACCCCCAGGCTTGTGCTCTGTCTCTCTCTCCCTCTCTGTATCTCAGAAATAAATAAATGTTTAAAAATTTAAAAAAAAATAAAATGTAGATTTTTCCAGTTATAAATTTTATTTTCTGCACTACTTTAGCTGTATCCTATACATGTTAGTATGTTTTGTTTTACTTTCACTTATTCCAGAGTATTTTCTAACTTTGCTTGTGATTTCTTTTTTGTCCCATTGATGATTTAGGACTGTTTTGTTTAATTTCTACGTATTTGGGAATTTCCCAAGTTTCTTTGTGTACTAACTTCTAATTTCATAACATTTTAGTCAGGGAACATATTTTGTATGATTTCAATTCTTTAAAATTTTTTGAGATTTGTTTTACGGCCTAACATATGGTCTATTCTGGTGAATGTTCCACGCGCACTTAAAAGGAATGTGTATTGGGTTGTTGCTCCGTCCTAGACCTAATGAATCAGAATCTTTGGGAGTTGCAGGAATCTTTGTTTAACAGTCCCTACAGGTGATTTTGATTCATGTTCAAGTTTGAGATCCACTGATTTTGACTCGGTGATTGTTTGCCTTGCCCATCTTTTTCTGAGAGGTAATTAGAAGATTCACATGTAGACTCTCCAGAATTCATTGCATTTTTCTGACCCTGGGCTTAAGTGAGTCTTCCAACTGCATATTCCCAGTTCTACAGTGTTGGCCTATTTGGGATCCTTAACCTTGAACTTTGTACCCCTGCTGGTCCAGGAGGCCTTTCAACCAGGTTCCTTGGGCAAGGTTCTGATGCAATGCTTAGTTCTTTTAAGAACTACTAAGGATCTACTCCTTTTATTCCCACATGATAGCTGGGCCTGGCTCTGAATGCAGTAATTACTTGGAATCTTACAATTGATCCCCTGTACCCCGCACCCCCGCCCACCTTGCATCACTGCCTTCATACTTTAATAAATTATTTCCATTGCCTGGGACCTCTCTTAGTCTAACCTGACCCATAATAATGAATCTTCTTAGTTTTTGTCACTTATCCAAATGGATCTCCATTACACAATGTCTCTCTTTTCACAGCCGTCAAACTGTTTATCTAGGACTGTGGTCTAGACTCAGCAGATGCCCTGCATATCTGCATCCATATCCTCTTGCAGAGTCCCTATATGATCTTGGTTTCTCTTCACTATGACTCAACATAGGAAGTAAAGTTTCACTGTCATCTTACTGTATCAGATTTTATTTTAACAAGATCCTGGGGTGATCCATGTGTATGTTAAAGTTCAAGAAGCAATGCCCCTGTGGAAGTAAAGATGATATGGGGACTTCACGGACACTATGGTACAGTGCACTCAGGTGACTTACCCAATACCTCACAGTGAGGGGACTGGAAGAGCATACATAGAATCTAGAAATTTAGAGTTTGCTTCTTTTCTTACCACCCATATGGTTTTGACTCACCTAGTCAAACTTATTTTTTATTTTTTATCTTGGTCTTCCCACTCATAAACCCACAATCACAGAGGAGAACCCATTATTTTAGGGAAATACAGTACTTACATAGGCATATTTTCCAGAGGGAAAAATATGGGAAAGTGTCCCTCAGTAGATTATCTTAGAACCCAATTTAATGAAAACCATAGTTGGTTCTGTGGACCTCTAACACACAGAGGATTTCATTACTACTATGATGACCCTGGTTTAATTTACCTTATTCTCTAAATCCTCTGTCTTCTAATTGCTGGTCAGGACAAAGAGACATCTTTTCCACCATAAGGAGAGATAAAACAGGGTGGACAATAATGTATGGTAGCTTTTGTGTTGAGCTAGCTTTTGCTTGTGAACCATGATGAATGACAGGTGCAATTTCATGCTGAAAACTGGGTTGAATGCTCCAAGCTCAGTATCCATCTGAATACCTATAATTATAGAACTTCAGGTACTTAATATTATGGGAAACAGTGGGTTTACAAAACTCAATATGAGCACATTTAAAAATAGTTCAGTAGTTTTAAAAAATTATTTCACAATTCAAAATAATTCACAATTTCATATTTCATATTGGCATTACAGATTCTTAATTTTTCCTAATCCAAATAACAAAATATCTTGAAATTTGGAATTCCCAGAGATTAAAAAAAACCTGGTAGACAGTGTTCTTCCCATTAGGCTAGGTATTTACTAACCACATCATTTGAGCTATACCTGTTATGTATATCCAAACATTAGAAAATTTTATAACATAATTTTTTCTGTCCAATGACCAGAAATTTCCAAAGTCTAAATTTTGTTCCAAGACTGTTTTCTGGTATTATAGCTGTTATAATTAACATGTTTATTTGAATAACCATTAAAAGTAGACATCAGGTCACAGACATACAGTGAGATTGAAAGATACGATTTAGGTGGTAGCGAAACTCCAGGAAGCAGTAGAGGTAGAATTATAGAATGAATCTTTAGAGATTTAAGGTGATATTACTCCATGTAACTTTATATATTGTATAACATAACTCCAAGTTCTGAGCCCAGAGACTCCCAGAATGTTTTGATGGAGCTTAAACTAAATTGCAGCTAAAGATGCTTGGGTGAAGGCATCTCTGTCCCTCTCTCCTTTCTCAAATCAACATCAAAAAATAATGATAATGATAATAATAAACTACATTTACAAAGAAATCAGAAGGCAGGAAAATCCCAGACCACAATCTAGGACAGGGGGGTTGGATGTAAGGAAAAATGCAAGGAAAAGGAAACCTAGCTGAAGTGTAAAGCCAAGAGTTGGCAAATAGCTCTGACAAACATGGTTACCCAAAAAGTAGTGCCTACAGACAGAAAGACCAGAGACCCCTCCAGTGTGAGGAGAGCAGGGTTTGAATACCTCCCTAGTCATATCTATTAGTATGAAGTGGCAGAAAAGGTATGTAGGTATGAAGAGACACATACATACAGATACAAATTATCAACAAGCAGCACCAGCAATAAACAGGCAATTGTATGGCAAGATGGAGGATGAAAAGTGGGTAACTGAGAACTCTTAAAATGTATTGAAAAGGATATTTCCTAAGGCACACCCCCATGCACACAAAGAATTGTAATTTATTTATTTATTTATTTATTTATTTATTTATTTATTTATTTATTTTTTAACGTTTATTTATTTTTGAGACAGAGAGAGGCAGAGCATGAACGGGGGAGGGTCAGAGAGAGAGGGAGACACAGAATCAGAAGCAGGCTCCAGGCTCTGGGCCATCATCAGCCCAGAGCCCGACGCGGGGCTCGAACTCACGGACTGTGAGATCGTGACCTGAGCTGAAGTCGGATGCTTAACCACTGAGCCACCCAGGCGCCCCAAGAATTGTAATTTAAAGGGGTTATGAGTATTCAGTGCCCCCAGGCATGGGACAAGTAAATGCAAATATTTCCTCAAAGAATTTCCATAGAGAAATTTCCAACACTTAATAGATCTCTCTCTCTTTCTCACACACAACATAATAAAGCACCCACAGAAACAAGATGTAGGAGAGAGATATCAAAAACAACTGAAGAATCAGACCCACAAAGAAGGCAGATACTGATTTACCAAATATAAAATAATAATTCAAAATATTTGTATTTAAAGAAAAAAAAACAGACTGAAAAAACAGATTGAATGTTTTCAGATTGAAAACATTTAAAGAGGAAGAGCTTATATAAAATAACCAGAAAAAAATTGAAAATAAAGCAAATAGAACTCTAAGACATATCTAGACTCTTCAAAGTCCACCTGTAGAATATAAACAAAAAATATTCTAGAAGTCAGCTAAATTGCAGACTCCAGAAAGCATCATTCCCTGCTTATTATAGTCTAGTTCTAATGACTCTTGTTTTTCTCTCATGGGCTTCCTGTAGCATATGAATAATAGTTCACAGGAACAGATAGGAATGCAAAGAAGTTTTATTATTAGGAATCTATTAGTATAATTTAACATGTTATTAATGACTGCACAAAAGAAAGAAGTCTTCTCAATAACTGCTAAAAAGATTTAAGAGGTTTTAATACCCATTTTTAATATAAACTAAGAAGTAGAATGGTTCTTCTGAAACTTGATTAAAAATCTAAATCCAAATCATGGGGCTAACTCAATATATAACTGTGAAACACCAGAGGCCTTCTCATAAAATCAGGAACCACCACCACAGAGGGTGGTTGCTCTTATTTTTCTGTTAGTGTTCGAGGAGTCACTTGGTCAAATTCTTTTCTGCAGGCCTGACTCTTTGAAGCTCAACACACATTTACTATTTATCTTGTATTTTGGATACTTGTGAGAATAGAAAATTTGTTCTATTAAATGTTACTTGCAAGTTAATTACACCAAGAAGCTTGTAAACCTTTCTCAGAAAGAGAAGTTTAACATGATAAATGAAATATAAAATGTTGACAAGGTCTTATGAAAAATTTTGGTCTAAGAATTGTGCTACCTCACGTTTAATGTTATTACTAAAAGAGAAAGAGATACAGAGAGGAGAAAGAAAGAAAAAAAGAGATAGAGGAAGAGGGAGGGAAAGAGAGGAGGAGAGAGAGGGACAGACAGAGACAGATAGACTTGTCCAGTAAACCTAAGGTAAAAATTAGATTTTATCCTGGATGCAAGCAAAGAAGCTAGGCTGCCACAGTTTCATGAATCTGATGGAAAACTGTAGACTGCTGGGCCAGATATGAAGGATAGATTTTTTACTCACAGCAATAGCAGTAGCCAGAATATTGGTATTTTTGCACTGTTTTCTCTAACCCTAGTTCCCACAGGGAGATGCAGAGAGAGCCACATAACCTCTGTGCATGCAATGCATTGCATTACAGAAGAGGAACCCTGAACTTAGCAAATCTGCATCTTTATACTTGACAGACTTGCTTGCCATTTTATTCAGGAGATGTTGTCTTTATTATACTGGACAGTAAACATGCCTGTGCTGTGCTCTGGAGGGAGATAATATCTCCATCTTCTAAAGCTATTTACTGTACAAACAACCTTAAAAAGGCAGTTTAGAAAAAAAGAGCATCAGTTTAGAAAAAAAGCACATCTTGCTCAGAAGACATGTAGAAACACCAGAGACCTATCTGTCCATTGTCATTATATAGTTGTAAGTATGACATTTTGTTTATTGTCAAGCTTCCATATGAGACCCTTATTTCCATGAGGGATGGACTATGTTCATTTTGTCCACTACTGCATATATGATGTATGACTCTTAGCGATAAGTGGACAAAACTTTACCATGAGTCAACAAAGTTTTCAACAAATAAAAATAGCAATTATTTCAATTGTCAGTACTTACCAGATATGTGTATATATGTACATGGGTGTATATTTCATATAATACCACTAAAATACTCCATATCTCTGCATATCTGATTCAAACCCAATAAATGAGAAGTACAAAATGAATTTTGGTTATAATATACATAAACTGAAGATTCACTTCACCTTTAGGCTCAAATCTAATAAATGCAAAGATAACTTTCATACTTTAATATTAACTATACAATTGTGGAACTAAACTGTTACATTGATTCTGTGCAACCTTTATATTATAAAGCTAGAATGAATTACTGTGCAAACGATAATATACAACTAGAATAATAGTGTGTACATCTAGAAATGATGTCAAGTTGTCTGTGATACTTGACTATAGCAATGGCAATTATATAACATTCATTCTGCCTCCTATTTGCCAGAGACAAAATGAAGCAATAGCATTATTCTTTCTTGTCACTTCCAGATGTAGTTCAGAGCCCTCTGAACATTATGTTCTTAGTTAGCTACCACCAGTTGATTGGACATAAAGTGAAAATTGAACATCCGTGCTGTCTTGGTCAAAGAATCTCTTGGACTTCATACTAAATGAGGTCCTAGAGATACTCCAGTGTTAGTGCCACTGAATCTCCAATATTAGTTCACCAGGTACTAGTCTACAGTGGTAGTTTACTGGGTACTAGAATAATACGCAAACTTTGTTGAACTTTTATCGTCTGTCAGGATGTTCTAAAAATGTTAATATCCCAATGACATTTTTTTTACCGTTTTTTTTTTTTACTTTTACCGTTTCACAGATGAAGAAACTTAGATAGCATGATGTTAATTTGTCAAAGACCACACAGCTAGGAAATGAATGAAACAAAATTCTTCTGACACTGAAATTTGGCTCCAGAGTCATACCTTTTTCTAAGTTTATTATTTTGAGAGAGAAAGAGAGAGGTGAGAGAGTATCCCAAGCAGGCTCTGCACTACACAGGACTTTATTCCATAAACTGAGATCATGACCTGAGCTGAAATCAAGTGTCGGATGCTTAACCGAATGAGCCACCCAGGCACCCCCAGAGTCATACTCTTAACCATTACAAAGTGTAAACTTAGCAAAATACTCCTAAACTTGGTTTCAGATGAACTAAATTGTCATATACCACATTTTTCATATAAACCTTTCATATGGCAATCCTGCTCCGTGGTGACATTTTACAAAGCTAGTGTCCTATCAGGGAGGCAGCAGGAGACTCCAAGAGTCCTTGTCCCATTAATTCATTTGTTGGATTGTTGGTCAGATGGTCAGCAGGTGTTCAACTATCTTACTTTGCCTAGGACTGAGAGATTTCCAGGACACAGGATTTTCAATGTTAAAACTTGGATAGTACAGAACAGAACAAACACTTGGTCACACTAGTGGTACTCCACTCTTAACATGTAATCCACAAAGAAAGAGGTTCCAGATGGAGTACTTATAGTCATCAGTTCACCAGGATTTATCTAATTTGCCAAGAATCATCTTGTTTGCCTTCTCCAAGTCCCCAGTTATTTTCAAAATGAGGATCCTTAGTGGTTCTGTATTCAAAGCTGTGTTTCCCAAACTTCGGAGCATATCAAAATCATCCATATGACTTGTTAAAACATAGACTTTAGGGACCCACCCCAGAAATTCTGAATCAGTAGATCTGAGGTGGGGCCCAAGACTCTGCATTTCTTTTTTTTTAAATTTTTTTTTCAACGTTTATTTATTTTTGGGACAGAGAGAGACAGAGCATGAACGGGGGAGGGGCAGAGAGAGAGGGAGACACAGAATCGGAAACAGGCTCCAGGCTCCGGGCCATCAGCCCAGAGCCTGACGCGGGGCTCGAACTCACGGACCGTGAGATCGTGACCTGGCTGAAGTCGGACGCTTAACCGACTGCGCCACCCAGGCGCCCCCAAGACTCTGCATTTCTAATAAGCTCTGGTAATGCTATTGGTGATTCAAGGAATTATAATTTTCAGCAAGGTCATTTATCAGTGTAGCTCTGTTTCAGCCACCGTGATTTACCACCCTCTGATTCACCCCTAGTGAAATTATTTATCACATTTGGAAACTGGTAACTTCTGCCCAGATCTTGATATTCAGTAGAATTACCATACTCAGTAGGGCATCTAAAATCTTGATTTCTCACCTCTGAAAGCAAAACAACTCTGTCAATAACAATTTTTGCCCTTACATGCTAAAAACAGTTGAATGTCACTATTTCATTGCTGTTAAACATTTATTCAACCTGTTTGTCCTTAGTCCTAATCCCATAGCATTGTCCTTCCTAGTGAATGTAAGAAACACATTTTCCCTTTCTCATCTAAGTGAAATGAGATTGAAACTCATAGCTCAGGGTTAATTCAATGCAGTTTTGCTATTTTATAGAATTATGAGCAGAATTGCTCACTGAGAGCAACTTGTCACAGTTACAATGAGTATTAGAGTATTAACCTCACCCCCTTATAATATTGGGTTAACTTTAACAATGCAACTGATTCTCAGCTAGTTTCTATAAATCACAGCACACATGACAAAAAACTGCTGTAAAGGGATAGCTGGTGCCTCTAAGATAAGACGGTCACTTTTTTGCCAGGTGTCTTGAACATACTATCAATAATATAGTACTTCATCAATTTCTTTCATAAACTTTCTATAGTTTTCAGCATACAGATCTTTTACCTCTTTGGTTAGATTTATTCCTAGGTATCTTATGGTTCTTGGTGCAATTGTAAATGGGATCAATTCCTTGATTTCTCTTTCTGCTGCTTTGTTACTGATGTATAGAAATGCAACCGATAGTTCTAGCAGTTTTTTGGTGGAGTTCTTCAGGTTTTCCATGTAGAGTATTATGTCATCTGTGAAGAGTAAAACTTTGACTTCTTCCTTGCCAATTTGTATGCCTGATTGCTGAGGCTAGGACTTCTAGTGCTATGTTGAACAACAACGGTGACAGTGGACATCCCTGTTGTGTTTAAGACCTTAGGAGGAAAGCTCTCAGTTTTTCCCCATTGAAGATGATATCAGCTCTGGGTCTTTCATATATGGCCTTTATGATGTTGGGGTATGTTCCTTTTATTCCTACTTTCTTCAGTTTGTTTTTTTTTTATCAAGAAAGGATGCTGTATTTTGTCAAGTGCTTTTTCTGCATCTACGGAGAGGATCATATGGTTCTTATTTCTTTTATTAATGTGGTGCATCACATCGATTGATTTGCAAATATTGAACCATCTATGCAGCCCAGGAATAAATCCCACTTGGTCATGGTGAATAATTCTTTTGATGTACTGTTGAATTCAATTTGCCAATTTCTTGTTAAGAATTTTTGCATCCAGGTTCATCAGGGACTATGTCTGGCACACCAAGACATACTGTATTCTTTAATAGAACTCAACACCATATAGATGTCACCTAAACAAATTCATAAAATTAACATAAAATAGCAATGACTTTTTCTGGAGGGACAGACAAAATGAAGACAAAATTTATATTAAAAAAAAAACAATCAGAAACATGCTACAACAAATGTACAATGTAGGGAGCTTAGACATAGATATTAACATTATAAACCCTGTATAATTGTGTGTTTGAAATATGGATAGAAAGACAAAAGGAACAGAACATTCAGAAATAGACCCAAGTACATATGAAATTGAAAAATGAAAAAGATAGTGATTCAGATCAGTTGGGAGGAGATTAACTTTTTAAAAAATGGTATTGAGAAAACTAGCTATTAAAAAAAGATAAAATTCACTTCATGTGCCATACCATAATCCATAGCAAATGCCATTTGATTCAAGATCTGAGCATAACAAGTAAATCCTTTGTAACTCAGTGGTGAGAAAATCTCTTTATGAAAAAATCTGGAATAATAAAGAAAATGTGATAAAATTAATTACAGTTTTTTAAAATGATTTTTATAATATTGACTAAGGAAAATCCACTTTATGAAACATAAAATGAAAATTACAAACTGGGAAAAAATGCAGTTTATATGATGACTAAGAGCTAATACATCTGTAACCTATAAAAGCACTGTCTGCTGAAAGCCTTAGAAGACAGAAAAATAGCAATGTGCACACCTAGTACCTGATGGGGGCTCCTAAATATCACTCACTACTGAAAGAACCAGGACTCCATGGAAAACTGGTGATTCTGGGCTTAGGGCAGGAAATAACACAAAATAATGCTGGGCCCTGTTATGTCAGAAAACAAGGAAGAGACTAGACACTCATATGGTATATCAAAGGGATATTTATGCCAATAAGATGACCAAAATGAGACAGTTGGAAGAACAAAATGAATATCGAATGCAATTTATTGAAACACATTTAAAATATATTTTTTCATTAAAATGTGTGTGTGTGTGTGTGTGTGTATTTTAAATGCTGAAGAGCAAGCCACCTTCTCCACATCCACCCTCCCTTTCCCCCAAACCCCCTGAAAAATAAGCAATGCATTATACACTATTGTAGGTCATTAGGTTACTAATTCTTCACTCAGAAAATAGCAATTAGAAGAGCATTTCCTCTGATTTTCCTGTTTAAGCTGTATTCATGGTGGCTAAACATTGATAAGTTGATAAGGAAATAGTATTTGTATGAGAAATCCAGCTGTTGGAATATGGAAAGAAAGATGGAATTAGAAAAATCACCATTTTCAATTCCTATTGAAATAATTGATAAGGAATGATCATCACTGTTGGATGAAAGGTTGATGTAAATGTTTACAATGGACAGATCAGGTCATTAGTCACCTGAACTTAATGATCCCACTTAAGCGTCATTAGATATGGCACAACTGAAGAGTGTGACTTCTGGTGTGCTTTGTGTTGATAAAGCACACCGAACAGGTGAACGATAGTTTGAAAAAAAAGAAATCTAAATCTAATCCCACCTTGAATACACAGGACATACAGGAGACAGAGAAACAAGTTAGATGCCCATAAGGAAGCAGACATTTCTGGAAATGGTACAATCTACAGAGCAGTGGCCCAGTGTCTATAATCCAATTGTATACAGACAAAATAGAAGAATAGAAAATACTGCTCTAGACTGAGGGAGAATAGCAACCAAAAGAAATGTATGGAACTACGGATTGTGCCTGCATCCTGATTTAATCACTTGGACTGCAAAATGACACTTTGAGACTATGCTGAAAAAGTGATTGTAGGCTGAATTTTAGATAATTACAAGAAATCATTGGTCATTTTGTTAGTTTTAGTAATTGTACAGTGGGAATATTTTTTAAAAAGTCCACAATTTGTAGGAATATGTAGAATAATGCAAGATGAATAAAAATTGATTTAAAATCCTTTTATGATAAATGCAATAAATGTACCAAACTCTTAATAACGTTTGAATCTGGATAATGGATATATAAAACTTCATTGTACTACCTTGTCTAATTTTGTGTATGCTTGAAATATTTTAAAAAGTAAATATATATTTTAAAAACCTTCAGAGTTCACTTAATGTACTTCAGTAAAATTGAAGTCTATGTCAATGGCTGATGGAATGCCTCATGACATTAACCTGCTAGGATTATTGTGAAGGCTCTTCTCAACCAGCTGTTCATTCCCTCACCATTCCCACACTTCAGGGAGTGTGTGACGTCTGTTGCCTCAGTAGAGCCCCCTCGTTTGACTATTTGTATTGGGGTTGGGAACAAACTCTTATAAGTACAAAGTATGTGACAGTTGAAGGGAGGTGACATTTTGTCACAGTGGGGAGGTGTTTATCCGAGTCCAAGGCTGGTGAGTTGAAGGGACTGTAAGAAAAAAAACACAGCATGAGACCCATCCAGGTCTGCTGAGTAAGAGGTAGAGTGTGGATAATCAATAAACAAAACAAAACTGAGGCTTATCATTGTGTGAAAGGTCAAGGCAACAAGTGGAAAGCAGTTAATTATAATCTGAGAGCAGTGTGTCCTTGGAATAGCACCAATGTCTTCACAGTGTATGCTATTTTGGATCAGGATAGGGAAGTTCAAGAGGTGCTGCAAAAGCAGTCATTGGCCCAGAAATAGAGAAGCTGTACAGATTGACATGGTGGTAAATACAATTGATAGATCAAATGTGAAAAGAGCTCATGTAAAGTGATATGACTGTACTTTTTAACTTTTTTAAGTTTATTTAATTTGAGAGAGGGAAGGAGGGAGTGGGAGAGAGAGAGAGGGAGAGAGAAAGGCAGAGAGAGAGGAAGAGAGAGAATCCCAAGCAGGCTCTGTGCTGACGGTGCAGACACTGGGCATGATCCCACAAACTGTGAGATCGTTTAAATTTTCTTTTTTTTTTTTTTTTGAACGTTTATTTATTTTTGGGACAGAGAGAGACAGAGCATGAACGGGGGAGGGGCAGAGAGAGAGGGAGACACAGAATCAGAAACAGGCTCCAGGCTCTGAGCCATCAGCCCAGAGACTGACGCGGAGCTCGAACTCCCGGACCGCGAGATCGTGACCTGGCTGAAGTCGGACGCTTAACCGACTGCGCCACCCAGGCGCCCCCAAACTGTGAGATCGTGACCTGAGCTAAAATCAAGAGTCAGACACTTAACCAACTAAGCCACCCAGGTACCCAATGACTGTACTTTTTATAATCAAACATACAAAGTTGATACAGGCATATACAGGCTGTCCTTAAAAACACGTTTTCTGGGGCAAAAATAAATAAACGTTGGGAAAAAAAATTTAAAAAACAGGTTTTCTTGGAGCTTCTGCTCATTGCAAAAAAGTTATCACTGCTTAAGACTTTTTTTTTAAATTCATCATTCCTTAGCCTGCAACAGAAGACATCTGGGGGTACTTAAAAAAGCTTTTATTATTACTATAATTTTGTTTGAAATAAATTTTGTTGATGATAAACAACATACAATAAAATGTACAGATTTTAATATTGATGATGTGACCACCACCTCAATAAAGATATGAAACACTTTCATTACCCCCAGAGGTTTCCTCATATACCCTTTTCCATTTGGTTTACCTTCCCCAGGGAGCCACTGATCTGTTTTTTATCACCATAGATCATAGGCAAGTAACCATTTGCCTCTTATAGAACTCATATAGATAGAATCATTTGGCATATATTCTTATGTGAGACTTTTCACTCATCATGTTTTTTGAGATTCAGTCATATGTGGAATGTATCAGTAGTTCATTTTTATTCCATTATTCAATACTTTTTGAATCACTCAATGGTATTTTGTTTTTTAAGCTTTATATAAATGCTATAATACTATATTTTTATAATTTTTGATATAATTTGTTCATTTTACTTATACATGTTACATTGTAAGAATATGCCATAATTGTTTATCATTATAATTTTTGATATTATTACTTTAAAATATGAGACATCATTTTAAGGGTAACTTTTAGCAACACCATCATCATCAATATCATTATGCATGTCTATATATGCAGTATTCAATTTGATAATAGATGACCAATTATCAGTTCTCTATAAATTGACCTGTAACTATAAGACTAATAAATAAAAATATTAGGAGGTAAACAGATTTGTTCACCAAAGTTATAACTATTGATAGATGTAACTCTTATTTTAATTCTAGTTAGTTGGCATACAGTGTTACATTAGTTTCAGGGGACAACATAGTGATTCAGTAATTCCAACATCATCTGGTGTTCATCATGACAAGTACAGTCCTTAATCCCCATCCCACACCCACTCCTTCCCTCCGATAACCTTCAGTTCTCCATTGTTAAGAGTCTGTTTCTTGAGTTGTTTTCTCCCTCTTCTTTCCCTTTGCTCATTTGTTGTGTTTCTTAAATTACACATATGAATGAAATCATATGGTATTTGTCTTTCTTTGATTTACTTCACTTAGCATAATACTCTTTACCTCCATCCATATTGTTGCAAATGGCAAGACTTCATTCTTTATTATGACTGAATAATATCTATATATCTATATACATCACTTTTCATTGTCCATTCGTCAATGGACACTTCCATAATTTGCTTTTATAATCTGGCTATTGTAAATAATGCCGCTATAAACATAGGTGTGCATGTATCCCTTTATTTTTGTTATTTTTTCTGTTTATTTATTTATTTTGAGAGAGAGAGAGAGAGTGCGAGCGAGCACGAGAAGGGAAGGGGCAGAGAGAGGGAGAGAAAGAATCCCAAGCAGGTTATGTGCTGTCAGCAAGGAATCTGATGTGGGGCTCAATATCACAAATTGTGAGATCTTGACCTAAGCTGAAATTAAGAGTCAAATGCCTAACTGACTGAGCCACCCAGGTACCCCTCATGTATCCCTTTGAATTAGTGTTTTTGTATTCTTTGGGTAACTACCAAGTAGTACAATTGTTGGATTCTAGAGTAGTTTGATTTTTAACTCCTCCATAATGTTATCGACAGTGGCTGCACCAATTTGCATTCCCACCATCAGTGCAGGAGTGTTCCCCTTTCTCCACATCCTCACCAGTACCTGTTGATTTTAGCCATCAATTATATGATATATCATTGTAGTTTTGATTTATATTTCCCTCATAATAAGTGATAATGAACATCTTTTCACATACCTTTTGGCCATCTTTATGTCTTCGAGAAATGTCTGTTCATGTCTTCTGCCTATTTTTAAATTATATTGTTTGTTTTTGGGGTATTGAGTTTTATAAGTTCTTTATATATTTTGGATACTAACCTGTTATTGGATATGCCATTTTCACATATCTTCTCCCATTCCATCACTTGTCTTTTAGTTTTGTTGTTTCCTTCACAGTGCAGAAGACTTATAATTTGATATAGTCCAAAAATTTAATTTTGGGCAAGGTTCATTTGCCTCAGGAGACATATCTAGAAAAAAGTTGCTGTGTCTGATGCCAGAGAGGTTACTGCCTGTATTCTCCTCCAGGGTTTTTATGGTTTCAGGTCTCACATTTAGGTCTTTAATCCATTTTGAGTTTATTTGTGTATATGGTGTAAGAAAGTGGTCCAGTTTCTTTCCTTTGCATGTTGTTGTCCAGTTTTCCCACTATTTGTTGAAGATACTGTCTTTTTCCCATCAGATATTATTTCTTGCTTTGTTGAAGACTAATTGACCATATGCTGTGGGTTTATTTCTGGGTTTTCTGTTCCATTCCACTGATCTATGTGTCTGGTGTACCAGTACCATACTGTTTTAATTACTACAGCTTTCTAATGTAACTTTAAGTCTGGAATTGTGCTACCTCCAGCTTTGCTTTTCTTTTTCAATATTGCTTTGGCTATTTGGGGTCATTTGTGGTTCCATGTAAATTTTTGAATTGTTCTATTTCTATGAAAAATTCTGTCACTATTTTGATAGGGATTTCATTAACGTGTAGCTTGCTTTGGGTATTGTAGAAATTTTAACAATATTTGTTCTTCCAATCCATGAGCATGGACTGTTTTTCCATTTATTTGTGTCATCTTCAGTTTCTTTCATCAGTGTTCCAGTTTTCAGAGTGTAAGTCTTTTACCACTTTGGTTAGGTTTATTCCTACATATGTTATTATTTTAGTGCAATTTCAAATGGGATTGTTTTCTTAATTTCTTTTTCTGCTGCTTCACTATTGATGTACAGAATGCAACAGATTTCTGTACATTGATTTATGTATCCTGAAACTTTACTGAATTCCTTTATAAGTTCTAGCAGTCTTTTTAGTGGAGTCTTTGGGGGGTATTCTACATATAGTATCAAGTTATCTGCAAATAGTTACAGTTTTAATTTTTCCTTACTCATTTTGGATGTCTTTTATTTCCTTTTGTTGTCTGATTGCTGTGGCTAGGGCTTCCAGTACTATGTTGAATAAAGTGGTGAGAGTGGACATCCTTGTCTTGTTCCTCACCTTTGGGGAAAGCCCTCAGTTTTTCACCATTGAGGATGATATTAGCTATGGATTTTTAATATATGCCCTTTATTATGTTGAGGTATGTTCCCTCTAAACCTACTTTGTTGAGGGTTTTTATCATGAATGGATGTTGTACTTGTCAAATGCTTTTTCTGCATCTGTTGAAATGATCTTACAGTTCTTGACCTTTCTCTTATTGATGTAATGTATCATGCTCATTGATATCCAAATACTGAACACCCTTCCCCCAGAAATAAATCCCACTTGATGATGGTAAATAATTTTTTAAATGAATTGTTGGAGTAGATTTGCTAGTATTTTGTTGAGGATTTTTGCATTCTATGTTCATCAGGGATATTGGCCTCTAGTTCTCTTTTTTAGTGGTGCCTCTATCTTGTTTTGGTATAGGGATAATGCTGGCCTTGTAGAATGAATTTGGAAGTTTCCCTTCCTTTTCTTTTCTTTTTTTTCCTTTGGAATAGTTTGAGAAGAATAGGTATTAACCTTTCTTTAAATGTTTGGTAAATTTCACATGTGAAATTATCTGGGTCTGTGCTTTGTTTGTGTTGGGAGTTTTTTTTATTTCTGATTACATTTCTTTGCTTGTTACTGGTATATTCATATTTTTTTCTTTCTTCTTGTTTCAGTTTTGGTAGGTTATGTGTTGCTAGAAATTTATACATTTCTTCTAGATTGTTCAGTTTGTTGGCTTATAGGTTTTCACAGTATTCTCTTATAATATGTATTTCTGTGGTGTTGGTTGTTATTTCTTCTCTTTCACTTGTGACTTTGAGTGCTTTCTCTCTCTTTTTCTTGATAATTCTGGCTAGAGATAGTATCAATTTTATTGTTTTTTTTTTTTTTAAAGAATCAGCTCCTGCTTTCATTGATCTGTTCTATTGATTTTTTTTTTTTTTTAGTTTTAGTATCATTTATTTCTTTCTTTAAATTTTTTTAACGTTTTATTTATTTTTGAGACAGGGAGATACAGAGCATGAACAGGGGAGGGTCAGAGAGAGGGAGACACAGAATCTGAAACAGGCTCCAGGCTCTGAGCTGTCAGCACAGAGCCCGACTCGGGGCTCGAACTCACGGACCGCGAGATCATGACCTGAGCCGAAGTCGGCCGCTTAACTGACTGAGCCAGCCAGGTGCCCCTAGTATCATTTATTTCTGCTCCAGTCTTCATTATTTTTTTCCTTCTGCAGTTTTTAGGTTTTGTTTGTTCTTTTTCTAGCTCCTTGAAGTGTAAGTTCAGGTTATTTAAGATTTTCTTGCTTCTTGATGTAGGCCTGTATCGCTATAAACTTCCCTCTTAGAACCACTTTTACTGCATCACAAAGGTTTGGACTGTCGTGTTTTCATTTTCCTTTGTTTCCATGTACCTTTTTATTTCTTTGATTTCCTGATTGAACCATTCATTGTTTAGTAGCATGTTATTTTACCTCCATGTATTTGTGGTCTTTCCAGAATTTTTCTTATGGTTTACTTCCAGTTTCATAGTGTTATGGTCAGAAAAGATGCATGGTACCTTGAATTTGTTGAAGCTGGCTTTGTGGGCTATTACGTGATCTGTTCTGGAGAATGTACTGTGTGCATTTAAAAAGAATGTGTATTCTGCTGATTTAGGGTGGAATGTTCTGAATATATCTGTTAAGCCCATCTCTTCCAGTTTATCATTCAAAGCCATTGTTTCTTTATTGGTTTTCTGTTTAAATAATGTGTCCATTGACGTAAATGGGATGTTAAAATATCCTACTATTATTGTATTGCTATTGATTTTTCCCCTTATTGTCATTAACTGTTACATATATTTGGGTGCTTTCATATTGGGTCCCTAAATATTTACAATTGTTATATCCTCTTACTGGATTGGCCCTTTATTATTATATAGTGTCCTTCTTTGTCTCTTGTTACAGTCTTTGTGTTAAAGTCTGTTTTGTCCAATGTAAGTATTACTAGTCCAGCTTTCTTTTGACATCCATTTGCATGACAGATGTTTCTTCATACCATCACTTTCAATCTATACATGTCTTTAGGTCAAGAATGAGTCTCTTGTAGGCAACATATAGATGAATCTTTTTATTTTTAATCCATTCTGTTACCCCATGTCTTTTGTTTGGAATACTTAGTCCATCTACATTTAAAGTACTATTGATAGATATGTATTATTGTCATATTATTTATTTTATGGTTGTTATGAAATTTTCTCCGATCGTTGTCTTTCTCTCCTCATGTTTTGCTGATTTTCTTTACTGATATATTTGAATTTCTTTTCTTCACATGTTTATTAGTGGTTTTTGATATATTGTTACCATTGGGTTTATATATAAACTCTTCTCTATATAGCAGGATATATTAAGTTGATGATTGTTTAAGTTTGAACCTATTCTTTACTCCTCTCCTCCCTATATTTTAGGTATATGTTTCATATTTTACATCCCTATATTTTGTGAATTCCTTGACAGATTGTTTACAGAAATATTCACCTTTACAGCTTTTGTGCTTTCTACCTTTATACTGTCACTTTTGGTATCTCCTTTCCACTCAAAGAGCCTTTTAGGATTTCTTGCAAGGCCAGTTTTAGTGGTCATAAACCCCTTTAGTTTTTGTTTGTCTGGGAAACTCTTTATCTCTCCTTCTATTCTGAATGATAGCCTTTATGCATAGAGTGTTCTTGGCTGCAGATTTTTCCCATTCAACACTTGGAATGTATCCTGCCAATCCCTTTGGCCTGGAAAATTTCTGCCAGAAAATCCTCTGCTAACCTTACAGGTTTCTCCTTGTAAGTTACTGTCTTCTTCTGTCTTGCTGCTTTCAGGTTTTTTTTTTTTTTTTCTTTATCACTATATTTTGCAAATTTAATTAAAATATGTGTTGGTGTGTATCTGCTTTTGTTGATTTTGATGGGAGTTCTCTGTGCCTCCTGATCCTGGTTATCTGTTTCCTTCCGCAGATTAAGGATGTTTTCAGCTGCTATTTCTCCAAATAAATTTCCTGCCTCCTTTTCTCTCTCTGCTTCTGGAGCTCCTATAATAGTAATGTTATTACATTTGATGGAGTCACCAAGTTCCCTAAGTCTCTTCTCATTTTGCATAATTCATTTTTCTTTTTTTTCCATTTGATTACTTTTCATTACTCTGCTTCTAGGTCATTTTTGGTTCCTCAGTTTCTTCCAGCCTGCTGTTCATTCTGTCAAGTGTGTTTCCATTTCATTTTGGGCTCTTTATCTTAGCTATGTTATTCCTTATCTCTGTGTTCAGGGTCTTACTCATGTAAATACTCTACCCATTTCTCAAGTCCAGTGAGTATTCCTTATGATCATTGCTTTAAATTCTCTATCAACCATGTTACTTATATCTGTTTTTTGCTTAGATCTCTGGCCATGCCTTCTCCTGTTTTTTCATTTGGGATAAATTTCTCAGCCTCCTTATTTTGTCTGCCCCTCTGTAATTTTATCTCTCTTTCTTTCTTTAAATAAAATTTTACACCTAACTAAAATATCAAGGCATTTTGTCCAACTAGCTTACATTTTTTCCAAATTAAATTTTTCTAAGGTGAATTTCTCCAATAGCAGCCAAATAGATGGATAGCCACTACAGAATAAAATGTGTCCTCTTTTTTGACCAAATTGATTTTGAATAACTCTTAATTTTTATTCCCTTGGAAATCTGATTAAGGTGAAATTTCATTCCTGGTATCAACCTTGTTTAGATAAAAATCACTCCTTATTTGTAAATTGCTTTTAGAATGAAGGATTATAAATAAACTATAAATAGTTGGTGGAAAGCTATAGCTTTAATTAAATCTTACAGGTTTATTATTCAGTTGAGCTGATGACTTCCTGAAGGATCCTTGAATAAAATCAGATCATTCTCTGTATTTCCACTATGCTATTCATTTCTTCAACTGTGTATGACATACCCTGGTATTGGAGCCCTGTCTTTTATTCCTACCTAACTTCCACTGCAGTGGAAGAAGTGGAATGAGATCTAGTAAATGCTTTAAAAAGCTTTTATCCCTTCCTTCTATTTAGCCAGTGTCCTCTTCACCCCAGGCTCAGAGGCATCTAATGTTGCATTTTCTGAGCTTCGTTGTGACCACGAGGGCAATGTCAGTTTGGTTCTCTGACTCAACAACAAAGAATTCAGCTTTCTTGGATCTGCTAAGTTACTTCTCAAAATTGTATAGCTCCTCTCTCTTCTACTGTTCTCCCCATTCTTGTGGGTATGTCTTTTATGTTAAATCCTTTTTTGTACTTTTTATAGGGTTTTTGAGGAAAGCAAAATTAGATGGCTATAATAAGTCCTCCATGGTGTCCTATGAATCAAGTCACTTTTATTTATAAATTCAGTTACATTAAATGCTGTGGCCATTCATTTTATTAATTAGATTTGTCTCTGAATGGGTTTGCGTTGTTAGCTAAATATCAAATCCATTTTTAGTTTCCACCATTAACGATGTTAAAATGCATGAATTAAATATGCAACTAGAATCTGCCAGAGTCTTTGATGAATGTTTCAGTGCATGGCAAGACCACTGGGAAGATCTTTTAAGACACCAGATAGGAAGGGGAAAATTGTCACATAAATACATCTGTATAATTAATCTTGTTACTACTATATACTTACAGTTGCATTACATTGGACATTAGCTATTCAATAAGGGCATCATGAGCTTTGAATTAGTACAGAAAGGCTTAGTCAAGAAAGTGACCTGAGCAGGAAGGGGGCGGGGGGTGGTGAGTGACTTTTGAACTTTTAAAGAAATTGATAGAAATTATTTAAAATCTATTAGAAATAACTCAATTGGAATAAGACAATAGTTTATGTTTATATGTAATAGAAATTTCTGTGCAGGGTCTCCCTTTTTGTTTTCTCCCTCCCTATCCTATACCAGAAATGGAGGTACAAGTGTCCTATCTTCATTTCGCACCTGTGTGATACTTCAGCCCCATTTTCATATATGGCAACATTGAAGTAGTGAAAAGTTTACTTTGTTGTTTCCTGTTGGTTCAATTTAATTCCTGATGAGTAAGCTCTACAAATATGAACAACGTTGCATCATAGACGTTTCTCTGTATACATGTATACAGGCTGCTAAACACACATATTCTCTAAGGTTTTATCTAGGTACTCTTCAAGTGCATAGTTACAGTCACATTGAGAATCAGAGAGAAACCCCTGAGAGACTTTAAGAAGGTGACCTCTCTGAAATGATTTGAGCACTCTCCCACCATCTGCTGAGACTGTAGTGTACTCTCTGGCTCTGCCGTCCGTCCCCATTCCACACACCCCTTTCACGGGTGTTTACTTACATCTTCTCCTACCCTTCAAGACTGCTCTTAATATTCATTTTACCTACTTTTACTTGAACAGTGGGGCAAGGATAAATATTACCCATCTCCTGCCTTAATCTGTTTCTAAGAAAGACCTGGCAAGGGGCGCCTGGGTGGCGCAGTCGGTTAAGCGTCCGACTTCAGCCAGGTCACGATCTCGCGGTCCGTGAGTTCGAGCCCCGCGTCAGGCTTTGGGCTGATGGCTCAGAGCCTGGAGCCTGTTCCCGATTCTGTGTCTCCCTCTCTCTCTGCCCCTCCCCCGTTCATGCTCTGTCTCTCTCTGTCCCAAAAATAAATAAACGTTGAAAAAAAAATTAAAAAAAAAAAAAAAGAAAGAAAGAAAGACCTGGCAATAAGAATTTGGTTGGATTCCTATTGGGTTGAATAACACACAGGATTTTTAAAACCAATCATTTCACACTGATCTTTACAGTATTTAAAGGCAGCCACCCAAACATCCCTAGGAATGTGATTGTGGTGTCTAGGCAGTATCTGCTCTCAAAAGCTCAGAGCTGTAGCCATCTAGCCTACAAATATGAAAGTATTTTTCTCAGCAATTCAGTTTTTCCATCAATTTTTGATGCCTTTCATAATCTCCAAATTCACTTGTTCTCTTTATATATGATGTTTTCTTTATTATGAGAAGAAAACTTTTATCCCCTTCATTTCTCATGATGGTTAATAGAGCATCATGCCAATTTTATTCAGGCTAAACAGTCAAGGAAATAAAAAGTACTGTCACATTTGTTCTTCTGTAGAAAATGAAAAATAATTTTCTTCTAAAGGATTAAGTTGAAAATATTCAGTGGAACCAAATATTCTAGCAATTTTATCAAATTATTTGTTTCAGAACTCCAGAATGTTTCCCATTTAATAGGTTGGTTTAGAAAGGTGTAATATTGTGTGTGAGAGGTACATAGGAAACATATCATTAAGACATGTTTTCTCAGAGAAAGAACGTGTTAAAAAAAAAAGATAAAGTAGATCACAGTAACTTCAATAAACATTATTTGTCATGTGCATAGTATGAAAGTAGAGCCTCTAAACCCCCAGAAAAATTTGAGTTCGGGGATGATCATTTGGTCTGCGACTGACTTACTTGGTATTGTGGTATCTTAGCAATTTTCTAATTTCAATGTTAATTCAATGTTAATGACTGTATCAGATGATAAGAAACCAAAGAGAAATCACTAATAAACCAGTAATCTATGGCTAAATAAGTTTTAAAGTTTATTTATTTTGAGAGAGAGAGCAAGAGAGTACAGGAGGGGCAGAGAGAGAGAGAGAGAGAGAGAGAGATGGAGAGAGAGAGAATCCCAACCAGGTTCCGCATTGGCAGCACAGAGCCTGATGTGGGGCCCAAACTCATGGAACTGTGAGATCATGACCTGAGCCAAAACCAGGAGTCAAATGTTTAACTGACTAAGCCACTCAGGTATCCCAATGGCTAAATACTTTTAAATATATTTTATTATTTTAATTATAAAAACATATTTCAGAATTTTTTCAAAATACATCTTTGTTGATATATATGTCTTTATATTGCTAAAAATATTCCTAAACAGTTAAAGTAAGAGTAAAAATGTATATGCCTTTATCAACATATTATTAGATTTAAGTAATATTTAGTTCTCTGAAATTTCACTGTACTAGAAATTATACCATAATATAGCTCTAGTTTTTCCCCTTCATAAGGATTTCTTAGAATTTCAGACTCATTCCTTTATAAATACAATCTTAATGAAAAAGGGCCATAGTAAGCAGGAAATAACCTCTATAAGTTGTCCTTATATCCCTTTAACAGAGGTCTTAACTTCAGAAATTCTACCTAATTTATTCATGTATTTCATTTGTTGAAGGACTTATATATTGTCTCATCCTTTTTAAATTTACATCATTTTCTATCTTGGTTTTGCATAGTTCTATTGATCCTCATGATCCAGGTGGGTTTGAGATTAAATGCCTGAAGCTTCCCCTTGGCTCTCCCTAAAAGCCACTAAAATATAACTCAGTCAACATAAAGTGAAATATCAAGGTGTTTTTTTTTTTCAAATGAAATATCATAAAGTGAATACTTTGGTCTTTTATAAACTTCAAACACAAATGGAAGCATGTATTCTGAGGAAGGATGTGTTTGTTGTACAACAAAGATCTGATTGCAATCTTACCTTCCCCTGATCCCCAATAGGGAAGGATATTATCACGTATTTGAATAAAGGTTTTAGCTTTCTCTTGACAAATGATGCCTTCATCCATAGTTTACATTAGACTTTATGCCCCATTCTGAAGAGTGTCCCTTATTCTAAAAGAATAAGATGGCTATGTTTACCATTTTAGGAGTGGAAACTTATGAAATGTTAGGATGACACAATTCAGCAGCTTTTGACCTTTCCTTTTATAAAAACTTGACAGAGTGTTAAAAGTTCAAAGGTAATTTGAAGTTTATGACTTTCATGAATCAAAGATACTAAAGAAATGTTATAAAGCTCTCAATTTTTTTTTTTTATGGAACAGTTTCTGCTGTCAGATCCCGGATAAAGGACAATAAAGAAAAATTCACATTTTAAAAAATAAGCAGAATGCCAAAGATGCCAATTCAAGAAGGTACCTCTTTCTGCCCAAGGACTTGTTGCTTATCACTCTCCTCCAAGTTCAGGACCAATAGTTCCTGTGGGCAATTTTAGCAGAGTCTGGAACCTCAATCTCTGTGGTTAGGGGAGAGCACTTCTCTCAGTGGACCTCTGTGGCCGTAGTTACGTCAGTTTTAACTACAATTGTTGTCATATATGCTTCCCTACAACCAAGCAGCAGGAGGTATTCTGAAATTCTCATGTCTAGATTCCATGATAGACTGGAACCCAAGACCCCAAACCTTCCTCCCATCTTCCTACCGTAGAAAGTTTATCACTCTGTGGTATAATTAGTTGTTCAATGATCTGTCTCTTGAGTAGATAGCATGCTTTTTTAAAGCAAGAATTCAGTCTTATTCCATCTATTGCATTGAAAGTGTTCAATTAATATGATTGAACAAATAGAAGAAACATAGTGATGGATTACACTAAGAATTGTATATTGTTTTGAAGTTTGCAAAGTATTTCCAATATATATTCTCATTTAAAATTTGAACCAGCCTTGGAGAACATTTCAACCAACCAGTTAGAAAGATCTTTTGAAACAGGTTTGGCCAAAAGACATTGACTAAAAATTACTAACTCAGTTCTTTGGAAACCCTAACATCTACAAAGTACTGTATTAATTTTGTGAGCAATAATGATATGATATCTTATGTTCCCTTGTTTTGTAACATTGTGAGAGAGGCTGGTGGGGGGCAATGATCCTGACATAATGATCTAAAATGGAGACACAAAATGCCTCCATTTCACAAAGGCAGAGCTCCCTGCCCTCAATGGACTTACATACAAGAGCAGGTGTGGTAGTTGGCCTCTAAAGATGACTTCCAAAAGAACTTTTTTCCCAGTATTCATACCCTGTGTAGTCCTCTTTCCTTCAGTCTTAGAAAACTTGTGACTGACTTTACTTTTTCTTTTTACCATGAAATTCACATTGCATATAATTATTTAAAAGTGATTAATTTAGTGGCATTTAGTGCATTCACAATGTTATGCAATCAGTACCTCTATCTAGTTCCAAAACACTGTCATCATCCCAAAAGGAAACCTCCTACCCAATAAACAGCTACACCTATTCTTCCTTCCCTCAGCTCCTGACAATTGCCAATCTACTTTGCCACAAGATAGAAATCAGGTAAGAATGATGACTACCCTTAGACTACCTTGCTATTAGGAAACCAAGCTAGCCACATGGAGAAGTAGCATGAACAGAGGGATACCCAGCCAGCTTCTACTAGTTCAGCCATGCCAGTTGAGGTATCAGAGACATGCACAAAGCAGTCTTCTTGAATATTCTGGCCCCAGAAGACATCATGTAGAGAAGAAAGGAGGTACCTGGTTGAAAGTCAGAACTGAGACTAAAGACCTGGTCCCTGGGAATCCATATTAGCATCTGCAGTTGTTCAGGCCACCCCAGCTCAGGCTCCAGCATTAATGGATGGGTGGATGGGTAGAAGGATGGATGGATAATAGTGTGTTGCAAAATGATAAAATGGTATGAAAGCAAACAAGAGGAGAGATCATAGTATCAGGAGTGCTGTGTTGTGGGTGGGGGCAAACTGCAGTGTTAAATATGCTGATCTGAGCAAGTCTCACATTTCTGACTGAGAAGCTAATAAGATTTTTTGAGGAGGGAATTGTATGATTTAATTAATCTTTAATAACCACTTCCCTAATGCAGGGACAAAGGAAAGGAATGGGGTGAATGGCCTGCTATCATTTAAGTACTTGTCTTTAAAATGAAGGGAAAAGAAAAGCTAATGCTAACAAGTGAAAATCTGTAGAATGGGGGCAAGCAAGCATTTCAGTTGAGTGCAGAAATGCAGTCCTCAATACTGGGTTCAGTTCCAGTTTCTACATACAGTTTCTGGAATTTCATATTGCATGGATCTGTGAAGTCTAAACAATTAATTGGTTCTGGAACAAAATTAAGCTGATGAGTTAATGAAGGGAAAAAGTGGTGGAGGATGGAAAGAGAAATGTTTTCCTAGGAAATCTCTAGGAAATCATTCTGCAAATTTGCTTGAAGTGGAAAAGATTTTTATTTCCCCACAAAACATCATTCTCCATGTTGGTAGTCACCACTTCCTCTGAACCACCCCCATTCCCTATGGTCTCTGAAGCAGGTTCCAGATCCCTGAGGCTCTGCAGACCCAAGATCAGATCAACATCCAGGATAAAATCAACTTCAAAGAGCTTTCCTAGGTCCTTCAGATAGTATAATTATATGTGAAAAAATCACCTGGCAAAGTTACTGCGCATTCAGAACTTCAAAGGAAAGACAGTTGAAAACCAATACAAATGAGAAGAAAAATCTGACAAACAAATCTTAATCCAAACAATAGCAGTAAGCACTAGAATAAAAAGTCTAAGAGTGTAGAGGTGCCTGGGTGGCTCAGTTGGTTAAGCATCTGACTTCAGGTCATGATCTCATAGTTTGTGGGTTCAAGCCCCTCATCAGGTTCTGTACTGACAGCTCAGAGCCTGGAACCTGCTTCAGATTCTGTCTGTCTCTCTCTCTGTGCCCCCCCCCCCCCACCAACTGCTTGCGCTCTGTCCCTGTTTCTCAAAAAATAAACATTAAAAAATAAAAGAAATAAAGTCTAAGAGTGTAAATGATGTTTAAAAGCAACAGAAAAAAATAGCTTTTATTATCAATGTGCACATGATGTACCAGCTTTAAAAAAGCTAATATATATTAATATTCCACTTTATGTAAAAATGATTAGTTGATTATTCTCTTTATAACAATTGACTATAGAAATTTACTGTGGAGACCCATTAAATAGCCAGCTCTTTTGCTGTATCACTGATTATTTAATATACAAGCATTTAATTATAATCAGTGGTTCAGGGAAACCTCAAATGCCTTCATCAAGCCCCAGTCATGGTATGGCTAGTATCTTTAAAATACAATGGTAGGCCTAATTTTTAAAGGATTTATTTGCTTATAGAGCTTATTATTGCTCCATAGAGGCCAGGATAAAGAGTCCCAAGGATAGAAATGGCAATTACAATAACAACAAAATAAAAAAAGAGTAAATAAAGGAAAGAAATGAAACCAGTTACACCCTTTCAGCCATTTTGCAACTCACTTGAGAATGTTCTGGCAATTACACAATTTTTTAAAATGTAGCAAAAAGTGGACAGAAAGTGGACAGTCTGGTTCATGATACTATACATTTATTTACTCAGTTACAGGCAACTTGCGTGAATGTAAATTATCTTTACAGAGTTTGAACCCTCTCCATGTCTCCAGTGGTATTTTCCCTTCTTTACTAGGGCATTAAGGCAAATGTGGACTGGAGCATAATTGTGTAAGAATCACCTGGATATTTGTTAAAAACTCACACTCCAGAGCCCCACTAAAAGTCCCAGGAATCTGTAAAGCAACAAGGTGTCTGGGCCAGTAGAATAGTGGGATACACTGTCATTGCCTCCTGAAAGGTAGGTTGCCTGGGGCTTAGACACCCAGGACCTGGCCAGGATAGAACTAACCAGCCACTGTGTGGCTAAAGGAAGCCAGCATATATCTCTGGATTTCATTTTCTTTCTTTCCTTTTTAAATATTTTTAATGCTTGTTTATTTTGAGAGAGAGAGAGAGTGTGAGCTGGGCAAAGAGAGAGAGAGACACAGAATCTGAAGGGGGCTCCAGGTTCTGAGCTGTCAGCACAGAGCCCATTGTGAGACTTGAACTCATGAGCCATGAGATCATGACCTGAGCCAAAGTCACACACTTAACCAACTGAACCACCCAGGTGCCCCTGGATTTCATTTTCTTATAGCTCTACCAAGACAAGACCCCCGATTCCTTGTTATACAGAGAAAGGTATGATTTTAAATACACACAATCATAATTATTTATTATATTCCATTAATTTTGCTCAAAATCCTGAAATCAGAAAAAATGAAAGGAGAACTATTTTATTATAGCCTAACCCAGTTGATCTAAAATGGATTTTGATAGGTTAAGATTAACTTGAGGTTTGGTTAAATCTTTGTCTTCCCTGGGTAAATTGTGCATATATGTATTTTTCTAAACTTTTGAATGTGAGTATCAGACAGCATGTTCTGTTAATCATAATGTATTCTTTCCTTGGAAGATGCCAGGAGTCCTTCAGGACATCCCCTACTGTGTGTCAGCGGCATGAACATCAGTTTTCATCGTGTGGACAGACAGAAAGAAAGGTACTTTAAATGCCCATCTGGGTTCTGATGTCACAGTAGCTTGCCCAACCTTGTTGGTACTTCCTTCTATTCCCCTCTACAAACATTTTTGGTGTAGAAACAAATGTATCTGTGTTGTAGTACGGACCACTGTACACAAATCTATGGTGATGACAGCAAGGTCATTTTTGTGGAGCCTCTCAAGTGAAGAAAAGTGTCCCTACAGCTGGTTTTATTTTCTTTGTCACTAGATGTCACTGCATACACAGTGTGCTACTGTGGCCGGGTAATGGGAGCCCCAAGAGCAGGGGAAAGAGGCAAGACATAGTCTGGAAGCCTTCCTACTGATCCTACTTGGAAGGTTTCTGGGCTTTGGATCTCTTTGAGGCATTCTCACCACCTTGTTTAATTAGGCTAATCCCCCTTCATACTCAGTCATTTTAGAGATTGTGTGAAATGTAATTTAAATGTGTGTAAATCCTTTGTCTTTCAGTAGGACCTTTTGGGGGGGTCATATGTGGTATAAGTGTGTCTTACTCAAATTTCCTTTTGGTGTGGACTTATGGGCAGGATGCAAATTGGTTACTTATATGCTGCTTCTAATTCAGGGTTATATCCTGTTAAAAAGCCAGTTCTCAATCAGAATGAAACAGTTAATAGATGTTCAAAATTAGTTCCAAACACAGCCTGACTATTTGCTAACTAGTGGCATCGTACATCTGCTTCAAGTTAAGAAACTTTAATTAAAATTACTATTTCTCTATCCAGTATCCTTCCAAATTCCAGGTTTGTATTTGCATCTTCGGTAGCCAAAGGCATGCTCCATTAGGCCTGTATCGGTGATTTTTCCTTCACATAAGAGATTAATTCAAGTTGATATTACAGACTTCTAGGGAGACGTAATTTACATCTTCCATTCTTATTCCCAGCCCCCAAAGGGATTTGCGACAGTCTCATGGGGAAGACCTGCTGGGTCATTAGTGGAATTTCACCGCCATATTTTTATTCACTGAGATCCTACAGCAGGCAAGAATTTTACCCAAGGCAAATAGTGTTTAGAATTCTCTCTCTCCTTAGCCGCAGAACCAGATGTGAACAGATATCTTACTGGAACTTGGACAAGTAGGTCCTGAAGTTAAAGACCTACACTCCAGCCTGTGATTTGGTTTAATGAAATAAGCACACATAAGATATTAAAGACCCAGGCTATGATCCTGACTCTTTTATTTGATTGTGGGAAATCTGGGCCTGAGTTTTCTCATCTGTAAAAGGAAATAAGAAAATCTGCCTTTATCTATGTCACATTGTTGTTAGGAAAATCTAACAGGATAATGGATTTGAAAAAAGTAAAAACTGTCATATAGATACATAGCAGTATCTTCCTCTTCCTTATAATTTAATGGTAACACATTTATTTATTTATTTATTTATTTATTTATTTATTTATTTTAACATTTATTTATTTTTGAGAGAGAGAGAGACAGGGCATGAATGGGGGAGGGGCAGAGAGAGAGGGAGACACAGAATCGGAAGCAGGCTCCAGGCTCTGAGCCATCAGCCCAGAGCCCAGTGCTCGAACTCACGGACCGCGAGATCGTGACCTGAGCTGAAGTCGGATGCTCAACCGACTGAGCCACCCAGGCGCCCCGGTAACACATGTATTTAAATAAAATTAAAACAGTGATCAGTTCATATCACTCTAAAAAGTTATCTATGGTTTACTTCTTTTTTAAAGTTTATGTAATATTTTTAGCCAATTACCAAACATGATTGCAACTTTGTGACCAGAGATATTCATTTTCTTATACTCAGCCTACAGGCAGTATGTGACAAATTAAAATAGAAGGTGACATCGCAGAACATGGCGCTGTGTTCCTGGGCACCACATGGGTTATATTCAGGCAATAAGGCACAGATCATCTTTATTACAATGCAGATGTTGAAATGCCAGGGGTGGGATTAGGGAGTGTGGAATGGAGATGGGATGGTAGGGGACATTTGCCACAGCTGAAGCCATGTCAAGTCTCAGAATGGGCAAACCTGTTAATGAGGATCCAAGCATCAGTTTCTATTTCTAAAAACACAGCCCAAGGGAAACTTATGTAAATTTTGTTGGATATGAAATCCTTCTTACAAAACAGCATTTTGATGAGTCTAAGGTAAACAGGTCAGACCCATGTTGAATAAATTTCCATTAAAGTGCACATGATTTTAAGAATGGGGGGGGGTGAGGAGTTGAGCAAATGAAGGTGATTTTAATTAAATCTTAAATGTGGTTAGGTCTTGCCCCCAATCTACACTTGAGATAGCCTTCAGACTTTCTTTTCAAATTGATGAGTCCCATGAAATGAGAGGATTTTGCTGATGACAGCACATTTGGTAGATGGTGGTCTTCAGACCTCCGGCAGCTCTTCTCTGCCTTAGTTCAGATTTCTACAGGCACCACAGGGCTGAAAGGGACCCTCTAATTATGGGCGGGATTAGCACTCAACAGCCCATGTGTTGTTCTACGTGGCTTTCAGCCCTCGTGGTTTCTCGGTTCCTTATGGTCACTGTGGCCACCTAGAAATTCTTTTCAAGAGCATAATAACCAGATCAGCTGCTGCAGGCTGGAGCTGGGCAGAACAAAGGGAGGCGGAGGGCACTCCAGCAGACCCGGTCTGTTCACAGATCCCAGCAGGCACCCCAGGGTCACATCAGACAAAACCATGGTCCAGCCCCATTTGATAAGGCTCCATCCTGCACGACCCGTTGCCCCTACTTAAGGCCTGGGGGATACGCTCCAGTAGCGTGCACTCTTTGCCAACAGAAATACTAGTCGTGGAAAAAAATACACCCCCACGCCTTGCAGCAAGCAGGAAGACTCTTCTTGTTAATTTTCCCCTTCAGCTATTTCTCCGTGGAAATCTTTAACATAGATATGGGGAGTTTATTTTTTAGTCTGTTTTTAATATTCTTTTGATAGAGGTTATTTTAACCTATGAGTAACAATGAATGGGGGGGAATGGCATTTATTTTATACTGAAATGAGGCAGGGCAGCTCCTCATTCCTTGCTTTGTTCATCAGTTGCATGATGCCACAGCATAGACAGGTTTTCCCTAAGTAGCATCTGGTCCTTCTTGGACAATTCCACAGGCGTTTTGTCTCTTTCAGGTTTTCAATAGTGGCCACTGGGGCAGGCGACCATCTGGTGAGGCGTCACCTGGCCAGTTGGTCCTGCCTGACTGCACACTACCCTGCATTCCCCTGCATCAGATGGCCCCAGTGCCCAATAGGGTCCTTGCTGGGGCTGGACAGCAGGACATGGGGCTTGGCATTGAGATAGGGTCAGGGTTAGTAATGGCACTTCTAGTGAATGGGAAGACTGGATGACAAGGTTTTAGAATGTGGGCTCATGGTCAGCAAAGTTGGCTTTCAATTTTGATTCATATACCTCCTAGCCCAGAGGACATGGGCAGCTTATCTCTCAGCTTTTTATATCTGCAAAAGGAGGAACATCATAATAATTGGGTTGTTGTGAGGTATTAGTGAGACTACTCTAGATATAAAGGTATATCTTGTATCAGGAAACAAAGGGTACATTTAAATGGTTATAGAGGATTGTTTAATAAGGAGACTTTTTACAACACTGCATGCATGGTTTAGGAAAAACATGAAGGAAGGAACCTGTGCAGTATCCCAAGGCTTGTGACATCCTGGAGCTGTTACATGTTAGGGCTCAAGGGCTAAAGTCAGGGAGCAGTTAGGGGAAACCTGAGAGGGAGCTCCAAGGAGAGGGACACCATGACACAATCTGCACACTTTGTTAGAGGGGTGGCAGCCAATGTGCAACTACAAGAGGGGTAGACACTAGGGAGCAGGAGGGTTACCACTCTGAGAATAATCTTAGGCCTCCACTATCCTCACACTCTAATATTCCACAGGTGCCACCCATTACCCAAACTAAATAGCCCTGACCACATCCCCATTTGCACTCAAGTACTCGTGGAAGGCTTTTTACTCTGGAGATATTTGGCCTAAGAGTTTTTTCCTAGCAGGGGAGCACGTGTGGCCCATGCCCACAGCAAACATGCTGGAAAGCTGATGCACACAAAAGCAGCCCTAAACCCATGATTGATGGGAGTTAGTGAATAAATACCTAGCTTCCTCAAGCTTCACTGTCTCCTGGAGTTACCTCAGGATTCAACACCAGTTGCCTACAGTGAGAACTCACTTGATTATATATTCATTCTTGGGTATATATCTAGTCTCTTCCCTGTCTTACTTCCCTGTGTCCTGGGATCTCCTCCCCAATACATGTTAACACTATAATCCACATCCTTAGAGTTGGCTTCTGGGAGCACCCAAATCAAGACAAAACCCACTGACACAGTCTATGTGGGTCAGCCCCCTGTGGTACAGAACAGGGTAGTGGATGATGGAGAGCGGATCTGGGGAGGGACATGGCAGACATCCACATGGACACCCAGCACAGTGCCTGATCTGCCTCACAGTATGGTAGTTAGTAGTGTTAACTTGGCAACAACAGCTGGTATACATTCGTTCCCTCATTCTCTTCCTCTTCCTCAACACTTGATACAAAACTTGTGTAAGAAATGGACAAAAGCCCATTCTAGGTGGCATCAAAGGTTAGTGGAAGTTGGGAGATAGTGGTAGGGTTCTAAAAAGGTGAAGTATTAATAAAAACTGGATGGTTTGCCTAATAAAGAACAAGTCTTAAAACTTGAATGAACGTAATTTGCATTTCATGCCATCAATTAGCATTTGAGAGCTAGAAGGAGGGATCAGCAGAAGTAGGAAGCCCTTAAATTGGAGAACCTAGGCACTAAACCCTGCCACTGATAAAAGAGTCCAGATTGGCTCTAAAATGTAGAACCAAATATCCACTATGAAGCACAATAAAACCCTATTTATTATAGTACTTCTGACTATTTTAGGTCCCTATAAAATCTCAACATGTTAGAATTTAAAAATGATTAGGTAAAAGATGAGAAGGGCTTTAACCAAATCATTTATTGGGGCAGTATTAACTCTAAGTCCTGTGATAGAGACTGGAATTAATTAGTGCTTAGTCAATATTGGATGGATGGATAGATGGATGATTCGATGGGTTAGCCTAGTATTATAAAACTAAAGGAATGCAACAGCAGTCAAAATACTAATATTCATCCACAGTCTTCCTTGTCTAAAACAACTTTAACACTTTCTCATGGTATGTGTATATGTGTGTGTGTGCAACATATATATTAACCAATAGAGTTTTATTGGCCAGAGTAAGTCACATGGGGAAGTCTAGTGTCAGTATAGGATGGTGCTGCAAAAGGGCTTCATATAAGGAAGCAAGAACAAACTGGAGCCATCATTGCAATCAATTGTCCACATAATTTCTTTCTCCTGTTACAGTGGAGGTGTCCCTCCTCCCTCTGTGCTCTTGAATACTTCTGAGGTCTGACTACCACCTTACTGCCCTTCATCTTGAGAGGCAATGTAGATTTTATCCTGCTGGAGATTTGGATGGATTCCTGCCAGAATCCCTTGGAGTGTTTGAATAAGTGATTTTTCTAGGAACCAACCCGGATCCCCTAAGGCAGAACTTCTAGGGAAAGAGCCTCAAAATCAATATTTTAATTATGCATTTGAAAGAGTAGGTATGTGTGTTTCACAGGCTTCCATTTCAACACAGCAATAAGACCTAATGATTGGAGGTTGACACCAAGTGCTCCCATTTATCTAATCACTTACTTTTGTTAACTAATATACATGTCTATTAAAGGAGATTATGTCTGGCAACCAACTATAATCCCCACAGATAATTCTCTATGGAGGAAACCATGGTTTTACTTATTTTGGGGGGTAGTGAGAGGGGTTGAGGAAAGTTGCTGTTTTTTGTGAACAGAGGCAAAGATCACATTTCAATCATATTTATAATGTCCATCACATACTGCATAATATTTGGTGAGAAAAGAGTTTGTTGTTTTGAATTATATTGAATTCCTTTACTAGGTTAAAAATACTTGAGCCCATCAAGTCACATGGAATTTAGGACACCTCAGTTAAATTCCCAGTATTTTATCTAATTGAAGACACTGAGCACGTGAATCCTAGGAAATGGGCCTATGTCACTTTTCAGAATGGCCCCAGAGTCCCTAGAATTCCCCTTGGCAATTTGAAAGACTGCCCCAGCTGTGGAGAGAAATGAATTGGCAGTTTTGTTCCACATCTGACCTGGAATGAATTGCTTAAAGATGCTAATTGGATAGGATATTAAGGTATGCAAACATAAGCAAAAACAACAAAGAAAACACTGTAGTCTCCAGTAAGGATGACTATTTATCTTCATTGGTTCTCTGAAGACAAGAACTGTAAAGAACCTCTCTTTTGATGTTAAACTTTTATTTATTCCTTGTAAGATATAATTAACCTTTATACAAAAAGTAAAGGGTAGCATATTTTGTGAGAAAAACCCTAATTGTGTCTACTATCCAAGTTGGTGAAGGAACTATATTACATATTTACTTTTAATGCAGATGAGTTTCAATTTGAAAATTCACTGTAAGCCACCAATCAGATGACTCTATTAATGAAACATATAGGATAGAATGTAGTAAGGGATCAGAATCAAACATAAAGTGAATTATATTACATAAATTACACTGAGTTTGAAAAATCACAGTAGCTAGGAATCATAGTTATTTTTAAATACTCTTTTCTTAACATTGTTTACAACTGGGGCTTTATTCTAAGAGCTCTTTGATGGTGATAGTGCCCAAGACCCAAACAGATCACTTATGTATAAGGGGACCATATAATTTATAATCCAAATACAGACAGAGAAATGGGTTGCTATTTATAATTAAGTTAGAAGGATAGGTATGAGCTGAAACTATCTTTGGACAATTGGATGCATGGTCACCCTACCTGTGTACTTTATTCCTAGGAGTGTAAGTTCCACCATATATTTTGTGGAGACTTTTATTATGCAAGCTGTTTTGTGATGCAGAAGAAATTAGGCCTCCCTCAAAAAAGAATCTAAACTCTCAAGAGATAAGTAAAAATATAAAAAATAAGTATGTCCCTCCAAATTCATATGTTGAAATCCTAACCCCCATTATCTTAGAATGTGACTGTATTTGTTGGTACAGTCTTTAAGAACGTAATTAAGTTAAAATGAGGTCAATAGAGTGGACCCTAATCTAACAGGAGTGGTATCCTTAAAAGAAGATTAGGACACAGATATACACAGAAGACCATGTGAAGACACAGGGAGAGGATGGCCATCCACAGGCCAAGAAGAGAGGACTCAGAAGAAACCAACCCTGTTTATATCTTGATCTTGTATTTCTAGCCTCCAGAATTGTGAGAAAATGAATTTCTGCTATTTAAGCTACCCAGTCTGTGATACTTTGTACTTTGTAGCTCTGCAAACTAACACAATAGCACTGACTTCATCTAAGTTTGATAATCTGTGTACAGCAGGATGGGGATAAAATTTCTTTTTAATGAATTCGTGTGACATACTTTTAATGAATTCATGTGACATACTTTTAAGACCATACTTTTAAATTTCTCCAACTTTGGGGAGGGCCTTTAAGCTACAATATTTTGATAACTGAAATGACTCAGTATTCAGAAATATGGTCTCTGAAATATGTATGGCATGAGTTCTCTCAATGTAATGATGTCAGTCCATATAGTTGAGCTAATATGCACAAGGGTGGTCAGTTATCTACTTCAGCAATAACAACAAAAAAGTATTACAAATCTTAATGGCTTAGGACAGCAATTTTCTGGTTTTCTTTTTCTCATGAAGCTACAGATCAGCTGAGCAGTTCCGTTAATTTGGACCAAAGTTGGCTGCTTTCTGCTGGACTCACTCATTTGTCTCTGGTCAGCTGGCAGGTGGGCTGGTCTAGCTGTTCTAGGATGGCCTCAGCCTGGATGACTTGGCTCTGCTGTACATGGTTGTCACCCTCCAGCAAGCTAGCCTGGGTTTGTTATCACAGGAAGCAGAGTAATAGAGCCAGAGAATGTATGGTCTCTTGAGGCCTAGACCCTACACTGACACAGCATCACTTCTGCAACATTTTGTTGGCCAAAGCAAGCCCCATGTCCAAACCCAGATTTGAGAAGTGAGGAAAGACCCTCCATCTTTTATGGGAGTATCTGTAAAGTCACATTGCAAAGAGCAAGGATACAGAGAGCAGTAAAAACAAACAAACAAACAAACAAACAAAAAAGGGACCATTTTCACAATCTGTCAAAGATAGATTATTCCCAATGTGAGAAGCTTGAACTATAGTATTACTGAATTACCTTAAAAGGGAACACCCAGTGGAATCCCTCATCCAGTGCAGGAATTCCCCCAAATTAAACACAAAAAGACAAACCAGAAAGAAGAAGAAGAAGAAAAAAACAAAACCAAAAACCTCAAAGAAGATTCCCACCACCTGCATTTGACCTAACTTTTCTCACTCGGCCAAAAAAAAAAAAAAAAAAAAAAAAAAGGGAAAAAACACTGTAGCTTCCCACTCCTGCCATTCAGGGCTCAGTTTATCTGGCTTCAGCTATGAGTCACAGCTGACTGAGGGGTGGGGGTGGGTCATGAGTCATGGCCTAAGACAAAGATAGAATTTGATGGGGGTGGACCAGAAGGCAGCACAGAAGACACTGCAAGTTCAGGCATTATCTCAGCATTTAGGGTGATTTCTCCTTTCCTGCAGCTGGGGAAGCTGGGCAGTGTGCCCGCTTCTGAAATCTCACAGTGGAGATGCCACACAGGCCCTGTGCAGCTGGGTTTGAGGGACTTATACCTTTGTGCCTCTGAGAGAGTTGAGTGGCTGATTTCACAAGTGTTAGTATCACTGCCCTGAATGAGCTCCAGTTAAACTAACTCCCTTCCATCCCTGTGTCCCTGTTCAGTAGACCATTTCATCTTGCCATTCCCAGGAGTGAGTTACCTGGTCAGTTTGAGAAGTTAATATTTAGAAAGTCTAGTGGTTGCATATGGTTTCCTGCATGAAAGACATTATAATAAGCCAATGTTATCTATTGACCCACTTCCACATATATTTGCATTTGACAACTTTTTAAGAAATTCTTTGGCTCAATGGCAGTTTAACTCAAGTCACTATGGTAGGAATTATTTTCAGCTATTGCTCTCTTTTTAATTTTGGCTGCACAGTAACCTGCTTAAAGTACATAAATATTTGTGCATCTCGCCTCAAGAAATTAACATGTCTTCTACCCTGAGGTAAAGATTAAATGAAAATTCTGTCACCTCAAAATCTGGAAACAGAACTCCTGAGTATTTTCCAAATAAGGTGATTACTAGCCTAAAGATGCTGAACTTTTAGATGACTATCCTATAAACAAAGGCAACGCATGGTTGGCTCCCATTCAACCTGGTCCACAACATCCTTCATTACAGGACATGGCATCATTTTGATTCACAGCAGGATAAAAAGAATCTATTTGTATATTTGGAAGTTCGAATGAGGATTTCCTGAGGTCCTGGTGATGTCATTTCTGCCTTACAACAACCTTGCCTTTACCACCAGAGTTAAAACCAGGTCATCATTTCCATGTAAGTTTGTGCACATGTGTGTGCATGTGCACACACACACACACACACACACAGATATACTTCATTTCAGAGTCTAATTAAAACACAATCATATGTAATTTTCTCCTAGATTAATGCTGGCATTAAATCAAGATTTCAGCTTAGAAGGAAAATGCCTTAAACTAATCATACTATACTTGCATTGCCTGCTAATGAGAGAATGCCTTTTGTTAAATCATTTAGAACACATGTGCCCTGGACACAATATATATCGGGGACAGAAACAGAAAAATTTTGATTGCTAGTGTCCAGGAAAGATGCCACTGGCCTTATTAGTTTCTTCCCCATGGAAATAGTTGCAAACAGAAAATAATTTATAAACTGTTGCTTTCCTGTGATTGAGTTTCCCAAAGGACCACTTAGGGTATTATCACTGATCCATGATCATCTCACTATGTTTTCACTGCTACTAATACTGTCAGCCCTGCAGAGACTGTGAATTCCACCAAAGGATGACCCGCAGGTTTAGACATGGGAGGATATACACCTCTAGCCCTGCCCAAGGCATAGAGAGTGGACTTGGGGAGGCCAGGATGAACAAGAGGCTGATTGCAAAAACCCCACAGGGTGCCACTATGTGTAGCCTCCATGAATGGCAATAGTCCTGAGGGGTGGTTGGAGCAGATACTGTGGGTACCCCAACCATGCCCCTTGCCTTTACTCTTTCAGGGCACAGAAACCCAACTTCTTCTTTGCCCTAATGGCCCCCACAGCCATCAGCTTAGACACTCACATGGCAGGCCAGAAGTGAAGGGAAATTAACACTTCGTGGGAGCAGCCCTAGGTGAATGACCGATAGGACATGATACATATATACCTCCATGCCCTTACTACCACTCAGGTGAGATAAATCCAAGCCATATACTTAACACCCTTTCCCAGTGGTCTCCAGCAGGACCACGTTCCAACTGCTCACAGTAGTAGCTGGTTCAATGAAATGCCCTTTATGGGCTGCCTGTCTTTCCCTCCTTTATATCTGTATTTCTTTTACTTCCCCCCAAAAACTGTTTGCTATTGAATTATTATCTCAGGGATTGCTTTTGAGGAACTTAATCTAAGAGAGGAGCAAACTCAATTGAGACCCCCTGTTTTACGTAAATTTGGAGAACTGATAGAACATCCTGACATCAGGAGTATATCCCATGATATGTTTGGATCCTGCCTTTAAGGAGACAAAACTCACAACAACACAGTTGCTATTCCACATTACAGGAGATACATCTCCTTACTGTCCTGTTTGTGCCTTTACACACATGCCAGCTTGCTCATCATGCAGAGTAGTCCCAGAAGGAAGGCAATATTCTATAGCTCTGATCTTTCCAAGGCAAAGAAGACTCAGCTTACCTAATTTTTCCATGAGGCCTGATGCTGCTTTCCTGAGCCCCAGATTTCCCTCTGTTTTTCATATACAATGCATCCTATTGCTTTGCTTATATTCTCATTGCCAAAGTCAAAACAGTTCTTCTGAAAGATCACATCATGTCACTTGATGTAGAAGTGATCATGTCACTTCAACTTGGCAGAGGTTCCCTTGGCCCAAGAATACAGCCATTAAATTCTAACTATGTATTGAGGAGGGCACCTTTTGGGATGAGCACTGGGTGTTGTATGGAAATCAATTTGACAATAAATTTCATATATTGAAAAAAAATAAATTCTAACTATGGTCTGCAAGTCTCTGGGATGATATGATTCCTGGACACCACTCCAACATCACTTCCTATCACTTTCCTTTCCACTCCTTGCTTTTCTTTGAAAATGCCAACATGTTCCAGTTTCAGGATTTAGCATTAGCTGTTCCCTATGCTTGAGGCACTCTTCCCCCAGAGGTACATGAGTCTATCTGACTTTGGCCTTTGTCGACCAGTGCAGCACCCCTTAATTCTTTATCCTGTACCCTACTGATTTCTCTTCATAGCTGTCAGCCCCACTTGGCATCATATGAACTTGTTTAGTTGTTTTTTGTTGGTCTTCCCACTACCATGTAAGCTCTACCATTACCTCACTGACCCCATGTGCCTGGAGCACAGAAGATGCTCAATTTATAACTGGCTGACTGAATATATGATGTTAACTTTAAGAGGACCTCAGAGTGATCTATCAATATTTTTACCAGAATAATAATATGTAGTCCAGATTTTTTTAGACTGTATATTGCTCTATATGGATTCTTAACTTTTTAAATGATTAACTCCTTACTCTCCAAAGATACATATTCCCTGTTTTCCAGTTTGGTCTTTTTTTTTTCTCTTTGGTTATTCAGTCCCAAGTGAGGAGAATGTCTAAAACTGGAGATGGATTGATTGATAAAGTAACAAAGAGCAGAATGTGTACTTCGAACTCAGCTACTAGCATCTATGTCCATCCATTCAACAGATATTGACTGAACATATATATGCCAGGTACTGTGGTACATGCAAGGGATGTATTGGGGAATACAATAACCAAATATCTCTGACCTGAGGGAGCTTATATTCTGAAAGGGAAACCAACAAGAAAATATAAACATAATAAATAAGGAAATTATTTCGTATATTTGAAGGATATGCTAGAGTGGTTACAGGAGGCCTCAGTGAGCACTTGACTTCCATGCAGAAACTTGAATGAGTATGAAGCCATGCTCATGTATGTGGGAAGAGCATTCCAGACACAGGGAATAGCCAGGGCAGAGGCCTGAAGTGTGAGCATGCCAAATGTGCAGAGAGAGAGCAAGCCAGAGAGCATTGCACAGGGGAAGAGTGATAGGAGATGATGCATAGAAGAAATGCAAAGTAGGTCACACAGATCCCTGGAGGCATTAAAAGAAAGGATTTTCACACAAGCTGATAATTTTTAAAAGGCAATAAAATAATAGCTGTTGCTGGTCCATTCAACTAAATGATATTTTCTGATTGCTTCATATAAAAGCCTATTCCATTAAAAAACAGTATGTTAACACTATTATTGATAATTACTTTATTATATTATTGTTTCTTAACATGATTGTTACCATATTTTTCTTAATTGCACAGTGGTAAAATGCTATTATTGATGATAAATGCAAAAAGGAAAAAAATTACGAAATAAAAAATTAGAGAATGAAAGATTGTCTCTTTAATTTTTTAATTATAATTGCATTATTGAGATCTAGTTCACAGACCATTCAATTCATCCAATTAAAGTGCACAATTCAGTAGTTTTTAGTATATTCACAGAGCTGTACAACCATCATCAATGATCAGTTTTAGAACCTTTCCACTCCCCCCCAAAATACTCGTTAATAATCAGTCCTCATTTCCCCGGTTAGCCTTAAAACTCAGAGTCAGTTACTTTACCAGCAAAAAATGAGTGTATTTGGGAATAACAGAAAATTGGAATTCAGGACATGCAAGCTATGGCAAAACCATAGGCAAGAAAGAAGGGAAAGGTCATTTTATGGAGAAAAAAGAAGAAGTTGGGAGGAGTTGTTTTGAACAGAAATCCATTGGGGGAAAACACTAGTTCATGATGGTGATGGTTTCTCATTGACTGAGTTGCAGGAGTTTCTTATAGGAGGTGCACTGTACATCTTTCCCTTTGGGGGCCTGTAATTAATGGTTCTGTCCTGTTGAGATTCTTCTGTTGAAGTCTATAGCTAACAGTTCTTCCCGTAATTGACACTGAGTGGTAGGTCTTCCACTTCTAGCCTCTGGACTCTAGTGAGGTGTCCCTTTATTAATTTTTCACACCCATCAACCCCTCTTTTCAACACTAGACAGCCACTAATCTACTTTCTGTCTCTTTGGATTTGTCTATTCTAGATACTTCATATAAATAGAATATGTGGCCTTTGAGTCTGGCTTCTTTGCCTGTATGATGTTTTCAAGGTTCATCTATGCTGTAGCATATCAGTACTTCATTTCTTTTTATGTCTGAATAACATCCCATTGTATAGCTATACCCCATTTTGGTTATCTGTTCATTGGCTGATAGCCATTTGGAGTTTTGCACCTTTTCACTTTTATGAATAATGCTGCTGTGAATATTTGTCCATAAGTTTTTATGTGGGCATGTATTTCATTTCTATTCAGTGTATATGTAGGAGTAGAATTCAGTGGCTCTTAAAATCCATGGTAAGGGACTAATATTGCTAAGATTAATTGATAACTTTTAAATCTGGGTTGATCAATCAATTAGTAAAGGACTACCAAAAGAATGATTTAGGGAACAAATCAGATTAGGAGAAACCATCAAAATTGATCTACATGTCAAAACAAGTAGATTAGCTAATAATGCTTTTCAGGGCTAGATACGTTTTGTGCAAAATTGTACGGAAACGTTGGGAAAAAATACACACACACACACACACACACACACACACACACATTCATTCGACCATAGAACTAAAGCAAATATAGAAGAGGGGTTTTCTTGGCCACTGAAGCATTTTGTTTTGTCAAGTGAGTTTGTAGAAGACAAGACATAATTTGTGGTGGGCCAGTGAGCTGGCAACACTGACCAATGCTGTCATATTGCCAGGCAGAGAATGGCCATTTCTAGAAGGGTCATGAATTGGAACAACGGGGCTCCATAGGGAAAGATTCATCAAACCATAAATACCCCAGGTGCCTCTTATGACTGCACTGAAGAAGCATGAACCAAGGAAGCTTAGGGGACTTAAAATCTAGTTGAGAAACAAAATTATTAGAGGTCAAAGTCCTCTTTGGATGTCACGAATTGTTTGCAAAGTCTGAAAGAATTTTCATCTGAGGGTACAGTGCCAGCTTGTTCTTAAAAGTATAATTCACTCTGCCCTAAACTGCTTCTTTCTCCTGAAATCCTCCCAGGGCCCTGAGGTTTCCCACCACCAGGAATGCTCACAGCATGGATGACTGACACCCAGGGAGTTTGGGAACTGAGGAGGTGAGGAGATCTTGGCCGCAGAAGTCTGACTGTCCTGCTTTTGTGGTCTTGAGTCAGACTTCAGTGTGCGTGTGGCAAGAGTGCTGTGGTCTAATAGGTCATACCCTCCAGCATGTCTGACTCAGGGTGATGAGTGTCCCCTGCTCTTCTCAGTGCCATTGGGAGCTAGCCCCCGCTCACCCAAGTGGAGGCAGAGGCAGGGATGGCTGCTGGCCTCAGAGCAGGAAGGTGGGGTGGTGGAGGAGTCCAGGGACTGACTGGGGATAGCCAGAGCTCACCAGTTCCAAAGGAGATGTTTACCCAACAAGACCCGAGGCCCCATCTCTCATCTCTGCCATTCCTACCCCCTTCTAGGGTATATTTCCAGAGACCAGCAATCTATAAAGTAGACAAAACAACTTTTTTTTCTGGTCACCTGCTGCAGTACAGCTTGTTTACTCTTAAAATTGTCCAGGGATGTGAAAGGTCCAAGTTTTCTCTTCGCCTGTCCTTAACAGAATCAGAAGCTGTGAGGTACAGGTCACAGTCTCCTTATTAAAAACCTTTCTCACTGCATTGAAATCTCTCTCTTTAAAGAAGAGCTTCACTCATATTGGTCATACCTCTTTGAAATTGTCCTTGCCACCAAAGCTTTATAAAGAATAGAGGAGATGAATGGAGAGTCTTTCAGAGCTGTTTCTTCCCTCTTCTTCCCTTTTTTTCTCTCTGAACTGAACATCATGAAGTTTGAGGCTAAAAAAGATTTTAGATTTTATCTCATACATTCTTCTCATTTTCTGGGTAAAACTGAAGCCCAGGAGAGTCAAAGTGACTAGAGCAAGGCCAAAGATACAGTAGGCAATGGAGCAGGGCTTGGAACTCTCAGCTCCTGCCCACCCTCCCCCTCCTCAAGTCACTAGTCTTTCCACATACTACAGTCAGCCAAGAAGATGGATCAGTGGCAAAATCCTCAGAAAATATTTGCCCTGGGTTTCCAAGGTTGCCTCATCCTTGCTCCCCTTTTCTCACTCTACCCCTTGCCAGAGCATGAGGTAGCTAAGAATGACAATGACCACATTCTGTAGTTAATTCTGATGGCTTGTTCTAAAGTTTGTTGGCTCATCAGTATATTGTTGAAAAAGAAAATTTTTCCTTGTAGGAATACTGAAAGCTATAGGCAAATTTCTAGTATCATAACAAAATATTATATAACACAGCAAAAGTAGGGGGTGTCATTCTAAACCAGCATGAACGTAACAGTGCCTTCCAGGCACAATTGATGGAGTCAGTTGTGTTGGTAAACACTGATCAACTGGCTTGCTGAAACAAAAAGCCTTGATCTACAGAATTTGCTTGTTTCCATGGTGTATATATTTCCACTATGGCCAACCTCAGTGGATCAGTATGGTTTCGCTGAACTCAAGTGGGGGAAAAGATATGCAGCAGCACACTGTTATCCATCATAAAATTGACATAAATAACCTCAAGAGCATAAATAGTAAGTTAATTAGGGAATGATTCATTTTGAGTATGTACTACCTTTGTTTTTAATGTTACTTGTTTCCCTGTAGATTCAGAAGTTTAATTTTTAATACTAACTTTATATACTGGCTTGAAAAGGGCTGAACATTGAACAACTTACTCTCACTGACAGGTGCAGGCTGGCTTTAGCACAGCACTCGAAACACCTGCTCCAAACTTTGTTGACTTAATTCAGTAGCCTGCAGGGCTGCCTTCATGGGAATATGTAAACGCAAACCATACATAAACTAAGGACTCTTGGCCTCTTTGTTTTTATTCATAAAGTTACTGACCCTCACTAAAACTGTTTTTCCCTGAAAAAGATGCAACAAACCATAAGGCAGAAGTAAAAACTGTGGTTCTAGACACAGTCCATCTCCCCACTTCCATCCAGTTTGGTGATTTACATGCCACACCTCAGCTCTAAGTGTGATAATAACAAGGAATAGATAGGATCTATTCTCTTGTGACTAAGTCTTATCAAAGAGTGAAAGCACAGGATTATACATTCTAAAACCTTCATGCATTCTCTCAACTAGTTCTGACAACAGTTTCTTCCCATTTTAAAGAAGAGGGGTTTGAGGCTTTGCAAGTTGAATTACCAGAATTGTAGCTATTAAAAAGCCTAGCTAAAATTTAAACCCAAGGCAGTTTGATTTAGACTAAAGTGTTATTCAAGAGATTGAAGGTGAATAAGAGCCTAAAATAATTCTTACAAGGACTGAAGACAAAGACACTGTGAAAACTGCTGTTCATGAGAGTTGGACTTAAAGTCATGATGCAGTAAAAGCTGTCATTAAAGTAGAATAATAGCCTTATGAAGCTATAATGTGGCCAGGGAGGAATGAGAGAGGGTATCAGTTATCTGTTGTCGCAGCAGTGCTGTAATAAAATTTCAGTAGCATTCAACAGTAACTATGTTCAAACATTTCACGTCAACTCCAGGTAGCCTAATCTCCAATGGTCTTTGCCTGGGATTGCTTCCATGTGTGGGGTTAGCTTGGCTGTTGCCTAACCCATGATGACTTTGGCTGGAGTGACTTGGCTGTGCTTTAAATTTTCCTCATCTTCCAGGAGGTTAACCAGGGCATGTTCTCACGATGACTGTATAGGCACAGAGCATAAGCATAAACATAAGACCTCTTGAGCCTTGGCTTAGATCTGGTATGCTATCTCTTGTGCTTTCTATTAGCTAAATCAAATCATGAGGACAGCCTATATTCAAAGGTTGGTAAAAATCAGATTCCATCTCTATAGTGAAAGGAACTGGAAAGTCACATGGTAAAGGGCATGGGAATAGAGAGAGGTAAAGAATTGGCACCATTGTGGCTCCTGGGTGGCTCAGTCAGTTAAGCGTCTGACTTTGGCTCAGGTCATGATCTCACGGTTTGTGGGTTCGAGCCCCACATGGGGCTCTATGCTGACAGCTCAGAGCCTGGAGCCTGCTTTGGATTCTGCATCTCCTTCTCTCTCTGCCCCTCCCCTGCTTGCACTCTGTCTCTCTGTCTCTCTCTCAAAAATGAATAAACATTAAAAAATAAAGAATTGGTACCATTAAGGCAATGTATCAATCAAGAGGTAAGTAGGGTAGTCAGTGGAGAATGTGGAGTGATCACCTCCTGGAGCTTGTACACTACCATACTTCATGAACTCTGTTCCCTGCTACTTACTTTTAACCAGGCTTTGACTAGTCCTGGGCCAGTAGCACGATACTTTGAAAGGAGTCATGAATGTTGAGTCCTGGACTACATCAACCTCTTAATAACTGAAAGTCTAGATCACTGATCTGGGGCTGAAGCTCTGAGCTCCACCCATCTACAACTGCATCATGAAGGCTTTGCTGCTGACAGCATGTACTTATTCTCTAAATAAGACTCTAAATTGTGAATATGTGAAAAGGGGTGTGAGCAGGACTGCATTCCTGAATTCTCCATTATGGTCAGTCAATAACCCCGTTTTCCTTCTTTCCATGTATCTTGTCTGCCCTTCAACATCTTCTTTCCCTCTTCATTGCCCAGCTCTTCTGCCCATTGAAGCTAATATATATGAACTATATCCAAAGGCTTCAATGCCCACTGGCTTCCAGCTGGGATGACTAAAGAGGAAGACCCAGGAGGCCTAAGAGGAGGTGGAGAATTAGGTCAGGATATTTATGCCCCTGATTCTCTCCTTGTGAGGTCACTTTGGCTTTCTGAGCCTTTTGAACTGACCTAAATGACTCACTCTTGCTCTCTTTCCAGATCCTGGAAACCATTCACTCCCTTCATTCTTCTTGGCCTAGGCATGACAACAGCCCCAGGTTTCTGCATCATCTTTACTGTTCCCTCAACATGTTACCTACATATTTATAACTCATCCCTTTATCAATAACCCTACTTCAATTTTCCTAATTTGAGATTGCTTTCTGTTTCCTGTAGGAATCCCACTTGATATACTCTCACATAGAGAAAACAATGCTTCTGCAATAGAAATGATCTAAGATTCCATCCTATCACGTATCCTGCTCAAAATGCAGAGTATCCATATGATACACAACTGTTATTGTGTCCAAATATAGTTTCTCTTAGTCCAAAATCTTATGAACTAAACATATTTTCTCCTCACTCCCATTATATGATGGTACAAGAGAAATAAGGTTAATTGTAATAAATAGGAATAATGGAAGACACATAGCAGCTATTTGTCTACTCTCTCTGGGGAAACTTCCAAGGATCTGGAGATGCAGAATATTACTTGATTAGACACTCATTCTGTTCTCTGGAGACTGCTTACACATTGTTCTCCAACATCCTTGGATCTCCTTCCAGGATATTCTTATTTGTCCATTATATTCTTTGGTCAAATTTAATGGGCACTAGGGAATATGCTGCCCTTTGGGCCTGTGCAACTTTTTGTCAGCCTGCTTCCTGACCATAAATGATTGGGAGACCAGAGTTGTTTTAAACTTCAGTAGTCACAGACACTTTTAGACAGGATTTACAAATCTTTGGCAGTAAAATTTTCTCAACAATTCAGTAGGCCTCTAATTCACTTGCTTCCAATAAGTTCTGTATACCAGTATATTTAAAAGAACTGTAAGTATTCTAAAATGCCTATTTCCTTGCCTTCTCAGCATATACCATCTAGCTTTTTATTTATTGAGATTAGTGGCTCTAGTTAGAAGGTGACACTTAACAAACAAACAAACAAACAAACTCTTTGTTCTGAAAGATCTTATTGGTAAAATTGTCCATAAAAAACCCTTTAAATCCTAACCATGTGGTTAGGGATTTCAAATCCAGCTTTTCTCACAGTGCAGGGCTCCCAATTTCTACACTATTACTATCTCCTTCAATTCTACATATGCACCAGTCAGTTCTCTCTGAAATCACCCCTTTCAAATCTTTGACCCCTTGGCAAATCTAGATACAGATAAGCGATAGAAAAACTAAGGTTCTGTTTTTCAGTGTCTTTCCTGAGTTTCTGACTTAGAACCAAATGGTCTGGTACCAAGTAAGCTTTCTCAGATGATAGTTTTACCAAATATTTTATTCCCTAGAAACATGGATCCCCATGTTTGTAGTCTCTGATATTTCATTGCTACATACCACCAGTCACTAAACCAAAGCTACATATTTTAGGTGTGTGTCTTAGTCATTGGGGGTTGCTGTAACAAAATACCATGGGCTAGGTGGCTTATGTATTTTCTTTTGTTTTATGTAGGCTTCACACCCGGTGTGGGGCTTGAACTCATGACCCTGAGATTAAGGGTCACACACATTACTGACTGAGCCAGCCAGGTGCCCTAACTAGGTGGCTTAAACGAAAAAATTTATTTCTCACAGTTCTGGAGAATGGAAGTCTAAGATTAGAGTGCCATAATGGCTAGGTTCTGGTGAGACCCTCTTCTGGATCACAGACTTCTGTTTCTTGTGTTCTTACATGGCAGAGTGCACAGAGAGGAAGCAAGTGTTCTCCTGACTCATAATTATAAGGTCACTAATCCCATTCATGAGGGCTCTACCCTCATGACCTCATCTAATCCTAATTACTTCCCAATAGTTCCACTTCCTAATACTGTCACATTTGAGGATAGAGTTCTGACATACAAATTTGGGGGGACACAAAACATTAATAATTCTGACATTGGCATAGTGCTACCCTGTGTTGTTGTTACAAAGTAATCCTAAAACCACAGTTTATTACCATGGCAGAGCTCTCTTACTCAGGCTACATGTCCAGCAAAGATGTTCATTGCATACCACCCCATGGTGCCATAGCAGAGAAAGAAACTACATGGAACACTCACTACTAGCTCTTAATGCTTGACCAGAGTGATACTCATCACTTCTATATATATATATCATCAGTTAAAAAAACTCAGATGTGGTTTAGGCAAGGTGGGTAAGTGTGTGGAAATTGCATGAGCACCTCCACTTTGATCACATTTGCATAAGGCATATCCTTATGGCATATGACATAGTTTACATCCTTCTAGAGCACAGCTCTACATATATTTTTTCAGTGCTAATTGCCTATTTAATATCAATTAGATGATACTGAGAATTTTACGCAAGAGTATCACTAATAAGGAGAGCAAAGAACTGTAGCAATCTGTGAAGTAGGTGTCTGATTTTCAGGAAGTAGTGAAATAACTAACCATCAGGGCTTATTTCTGATTCTTTACCAAGATTTACAAAGCCTGTGTTGATACCTCCCACATCATCTCCCACACCATTTGGGGAGTGGGGGGAATAATATTCAAAATAATAACCAGTTCAGCATGGGGACTAGCTGGTCAGAACAGATGTGGCCCTATCAGAATGGATGCTGGCTGTAAACACCTGCTGTGTTTATGCCAGCGTGTGTTGGTGGCTGTCATCCTGGCTGTCCTCCCAAGCACCAGCAGCATTCTCCAACGTGCCAGACTTCAGCATATCCACCTTGGCTTTGCACACACTGTGCCCCAGCATGAAGTTCTCGTGTTTATCTGGAGAAACTTTCCCGGTCCTCTTTCATGTCTGAGTTCCAATATGATTTCCCTGGGGAGGACTCACAGTTGCCTCCTCCCAGCTCTTTGTTTCCCCCTCCTGTTTTTGACAGAGTGCTGCATACGCTTTGTTATATTAATCATTGCACCATACCACTATTAATAATTTTTACATCTTGTGACCTTCACTAGATTCTGAGCTCCTCTAAAAAACATACTGGGGCATCTGGCTGGCGAGTCAGAGGATCATGCAACTCTTGATCTCAGGGTTGTGGGTTCAAGTCCCTCGTTGGGTGTAGAGATTACTAAAAAAAATAAATAAATAATAAGCGTGGCTGGGTGGCTCAGTCATTTGAGTGTCCAAATTTGGCTCAATTCATGACCTCACAGTTTGTGGGTTCAAGCCCCTGAGCTGATAGCTCTGAGCCTGGAGCCTGCTTCGAATTCTGTATCTTCCTCTCTCACTGTCCCTTTCTCTCCCTCCCCCTCTCTCCTTCTCTCTCTATCTCAAAAATAATAAATAAGCATTAAAAATTAAAAAAATAGTAACAATAATGATAGATGATATTTATTGAGTATATACTATGTATATAGGTATATAGGTATACTATGTATATAGAATAGGTACTATTCTAAGTGCTTTATATGCATTAATAAATTTAATCCTCAAAAAACTTTCTAATTATCTCCATTTTGAAGATAAAGAAACTAAGGTATAGTGAAGTGGATTACTTGTCCAGGGTTAATTTTGTCATTCTGAGCACCTAGCACAGCCTCACACACATGAGGCTACTGAATAAATGGATTCCTACTGCCTTTACATTTTTTCTGTCTTTTCCCCCATTTATCCATGTGACACTGTTCCCAAGATCTGCCCACTTTAGAAACTCTTGCTACAGGTTATATCCTATTATTAAATTTAAGTTTCAGTCTTGATATCTGGCCTTCTCAGTGAAGCTCTTTTAGTACAAAACCACATCTTCTATTTTGAATACTGCTTATTACAGAACCCACCAGAAATTAGGAGTTCCAAGCAGTGCTTGTTAACTGATCATTTAGGAATGATTTGAATTTCTCACTTTTTTGTTTGGGGTAGCACCAATAGTATATATATAATCCCTATGCAGAACTCATGGTGACAATGGAATTTTATACACGCTGGAAAAATATGGTAATTGGTTTTGTACCTCCTTCCCCTGAAAGTAATATTGGGAATGAGCCTCTGGGCCTCACACAGAGGGCAGCAGATATACTCCCATAATACAAATCACTTCTTGATATGTTGCAGGAAGATTCTGGAAAATCTGATAATCTTTTGGATTTCAAAAGGGAACGAAGAGTATGGATACATAAAGTAAGATTAGTGCAATCCACAGAAACCAAAGTCTAATAAACAGTGGCTTAAAAACATAGAAGTGTTTATTTTTCCTTCACATTTATAACTTTTGGACATAATTGAGTCTTAAATTATAGTATGATGCTCCATCATGTCAGAGACTCAAGACTTTTCTGTTTCTTTTTGTTGGTGTTGTTCTATTGTATATGGATGCGATTCACAAGGTTAAAGGTGACAATGGGAACTGTGGGAGTTTCCATTTTTCCTGACACATCCCAGCTGGCATGCTAGAAGGCAGGTCAGAAGATACGCCACAAATGGGCACATTTGCAGTTACATGTCCAGACAGAGCTGAGTCACATGGCCACTTAGCCACAAGAGAGGTTGGGAAGTGTAGTTTTTATCCAGGAAGTCATTCACCTAGCTAAAATGGGGTGTCTGTCACTGAGGAAGAAGGTGAAAACAGTAGGGAGAAACTGGTAGAGTTCAGATTCATCAGGAAAGGCATCTCTTTTTGCTCAAGGCTGATTGTGTCCATCTGAATATGTTGGTGTCTCCTCCAATGTAACTAGGTCGAACAGAACTATATCTCAAGCTTCCTTCTTGTAAGCTTTGACATTCAAACTGTTATAAATATTTTGTTAATCTTTGCTTTATTTTATTGCAAGATACGTTAGAAAATGCACTATTGAAGTGAACAACTTAAAAAAATAAAATTCAAAGTAGGTTGGTGATTTGTTGCATAATTGATAAAGAACTAAATTGAATTACCACTCTAGATTTTTAACCATTGGAATGCCTTCTGCTATTCTACAGTGTCAAATAATCTGGATATTTTTAGTGGGGCCAGTAAATGTATATACTGTCCTGAATTCCACAATGAGACTGGTGTTATTATGCTCAACTGTAAGGATTATTATTTTCCATATGTTAAAGCCTCAATCTGTGTTTTTAATAATGTCTCATGTGCAAATCTTTCTTTCCAAAGCAAAAATTAGCACTCAAATGCCACTAAATACATCCTCTTAAATGCCTATAGGGACAGCATATCCACACTCAGGCAAACCCCAGTTGTTGACTTTCAAGGAACACATGCATAAAATTTTATCAATCACTTCTCCATCCCAGCAGAACAGATGGCTTTTCCCACCATTCTCTTGATGGCTCTTGAAGTAGTGCTGGGGCTAGGTCTTTGGGTTTTTTATACAAAATGACAAATATATCTTCACAATGAAAACCGATCCGCTGGTCTCCTCCTATAAGCTACTAGGAAGATTCAGACTTTACTAAAACACTACCCAGAGGCATGAGAATATATCACAGAGATGAATTCCAGAAGATTTCACGAGTATGTTTATTAAGCCCCTACTCTTGCAGAAACTATTATTTACCAGACACTGTGCTAAACGGCTGATATACATTATCCTGAGTCATTATAACAGTATTAAAGGAGAGGCGTTGTTACTGTCTTTCACAGATGAAGAAATGATGACTCAGAAAGGCTAAGCAAATTTCAAATGCCCTAACTTAGATAGTAAGGAGTGGAATCAGTGCCTTTCATTCTGTTCAACTCTATCCTATGCATATCCTATGGACTCTTGCATCCAGGAAATATAAACAAAGTATGTGGCTTTCCACCTTAACAGATTATGTAACTGAGTACCTTTCAGTAATAAAAGTCACAATTTCTTTTGCAAAAAAACCTGTAATTACATGTTAAATTATTATTATTCCCCATCTTGCATGGGATTTGCCAGCCACTTATTACCAGCTATGTAAACAGTACTTCTTAGAGACATTATATACACTATATAGAATTGTGTTTTAAAAACAAGATATTTCAATGGAAAGAAATATGTGGCCCTGAAACTTAGAATATAATGTTAATGTATTTGAAAGAACAGAGACATATATAGCAATACATAATAATGATCAAACGATGAACTAGAGAGAGTAAGGAATTAAATACACTTTTTTTAAATTTTTTTTAAATTTTTTTTAATTTTTTTTTCAATGTTTATTTATTTTTGGGACAGAGAGAGACAGAGCATGAACGGGGGAGGGGCAGAGAGAGAGGGAGACACAGAATCAGAAACAGGCTCCAGGCTCTGAGCCATCAGCCCAGAGCCTGACGTGGGGCTCGAACTCACGGACCGCGAGATTGTGACCTGGCCGAAGTCAGACGCTTAACCGACTGCGCCACCCAGGCACCCCTTAAATACACTTTTCTAATTTCAGTATGTTCCATGGTAAGCATGTATTAAATTAATAAATGGAGAGAATAAAATGCATCATATACAGAAGATAAGGACCTAGAAATAAATCTATCACAGACATGTAAGCATTAACAAAGAAGCTTTCAGAATTTCATGACATCACAAAAAAAATTGGATGGAATCTCTGCCATTATCTAGCAGACTCTTTGCTCATCAGTTTCATAGATTTTCTGACCATTTTGTTGACTTCTAGCAGATTTTAGGTCTTGCTTGTTCCATTGAATAGTGTAAAGGAAAATAGGGAAATCCAAGAAGCTAGGATTTTAGGGTGCACCTAAACAGCCACCTCATCAGGAAAACAGGCAGGAAACAGATGAAATGAGAATTACCAGCCTCATTATCAGAGAATAAGAGTGAATTCTAGATCTAAGAATCAGCATGGATGGAGGCTGGGGTCTGGGGATTACATGATTCTTGTAAGGGATACTAGCAAAAAAACCCAAAACGATCATTTTATGAGCTAGGGCACCTCAAAATGAAATGTATTGGGAGCCCTTGCTTAGGGAAACTGAAACAGAGTAGAATGCACCAGGCTGTTTTGCTGTGAGCTCACTCACCTAGTTTGTGTGCTTCCCTGGACCTGTGTACATTGGGGTTTAGTTCACAGACTTGTGTGATGTTGTACAAATCACTTGACCTTTTGTGCCTCTTCCTTTATTTTGAAAATGATTAGCCAGACCCATCTATAAGATCCTTTCCATCTATAAGAGCCCACTGTCTCATCCCTAATAGCTTCTTCCCCACATATCACATTGAGAAACACATCCTCTCTGTGTTTAATTTTAAAATGTAAGCACCATCAAGTGAAATTATAGATGCTTGAGCACACAACCTTCAAAATACTGAATTTCTGAAGCATACTAAATTTCTGTAACCTCCTTACACTTAGCTGGTGTGGTCAGTAAGGACTCTGTCCGGTGACAGTGGCTGTTTCTGACAGAAGGTGGCTGGGTTCTGCAATGCAGAAGAGAATATCTGAGAATCCAGTGGGTGGAGGGGCCAACTGTTCCTGGGACAATGCTTCACCGGTTTTCAGTGGCTCACACAGTGAAAGGAAACCTCTAGCATTTCATAGGATAAGACGGGACGATAATTATGGTGACTAAAATAGCACCAGGCTGAGCTGACGATTTGGAAGATGGTGCCCATTCAAAGTGAAAGAGAGGTAAAAGACACTGGCCAGAAAGGGTAGGGAGGCAGTTTCCCTGAAAGACCTGAAAATGAGCAGCAGGGAAGATAAAAGGATAGGAGCTATGCACAATAGCATATTCTTCTCCTAACCACCTAATTCTCCAGCTCTGTATTCATCACTGTCAGGCTCTGCAGAGCCCTCAATGAGGGCTTTATGTTGAGCCTCATTATCGTCTCAAAGATAGAGGGCATGCCATGCAAATGAAGCCAAACCCAAGATAGGCTGTTAAAATACTGCAATTTGTCAGCATTTAGATAAACAAATGAAGGGCATACTGTGTGTGGGAGGTGGACCCCCGGGAGCTTTCAGGGTATTTTGACACTTGTTGTGAGAAATATCTCCAAGTTCCCCACACTGGCTCCCTCCTTATCATTTAAAGGGAGGAAAAAGAGTTGCTAATTTACTTATGACTAAGATAGTGGGGAGACTGGGGGAGTCTCTGCTTTCATCCATTGGTACTTAGGTTGTTGATTAATGTCCTTCTCATTAGTCTCAGCTTTCCTTTCCATTTGCTGCTTGCACAGCCTCTAGGAGGAGGGGACTGTTAAGCCTCTAGGAGTGGTTTGGGGGAGAAACACACACATGTGCCCACACACACACACACACACACACACACACACACACCAGATAATGAACTTTTTGGTAAAGTGGATCTGTGGCTAACCATAGCAACATGGAATTGTTCTTATCAAACCAAGAGGATGGTGAAGTAAAGTTTAAAACTCCTGTCTTCCAAAGAGTGTTGCCTTGATTCTCCCAGTAACTTTGTCTTATTGATTAAAGAAAAATAAAATGATCTGTGTTAATTGTTCAGAGCTTACAGGCTGTGCCCCTTCTGTCAGCTGGAAGGGAAAGTGCCTCAAAGCAAGGCAGAGAGGAGGGGACAAAGCTGCCTTTGGTGATCTAGTCTATTCTCTGGTTTCTTAAAGGACTTTTAATGATGCTCTGGTGACAGCACCTTAGAAATCAGATCGAATCCATTGTAGCAAATTTTCAAAAGCAAGATTATGTGACAATGGGGTTGCCATCCCCTCTGTAAGCACGCTCTGCCACAAGGCTGCCTGCCTAAGCTTATTCACAGCTGTTGCCCAGGCTAAAGCTGTCAAGGCGCATCCCCACCCACCCCACCCTGGAGCCGAACCTTGGTGGCATGAGCCCCCCCATCCATCTCAATCCCTCCCACAAAACGAGAGTCACTAAAATCTCATTTGTGCCTCTTTGCCACTCAGGCCTCCACACAAACCTTTCTGTTCTTTGGAGGAGAATGATGTGGACTTAATTAAGTGTGGTAACTTATGTGTAAGGCTGTATTGATGGAGGAAATGTGGTACAGATGTGGTGTGAAATGATGGTGAATTACTCTTGTGAAGAATACAAATCAGGGTGAGTGCCCATTATCTGAGGCCAAAAGAAGTTACTGGGCACTCAATTATCACCCTCTTTGTTACCGCAGTACACCAGATGGTTACAACACTGAAGAGTTTTCTATTATCATAACATTTTCCTAGAGTGCCTTTTCTTCTTCTCCAATTCACCATAAGATGATTACCTTCTTATGGGGAGTTGATTGTTGGGAAGGGTGCTGGGGGTCACGTACAGATTCAGTGGGGAGTAGCAGAAAAGGGGGCAGCAGACTGTGTCCTTAGCACAAGAGCTTGTTGATAGACTCTGCTGTGATTCGGGCTGCCCCATAATAGCTCACGTGAAATAACTGCTTGGTCTCCTCCTCCCTCTGAATCCACCACTCCTCTTCTGCCCCCAAATCCAGAAGATGGTGTTCGAGTGTGACCGGCTGCTCTGCCTTCTGTCAAAGCATTTCCAGCCAAGTGAGCAGTTTTTCTTTTAAGGAACTGAGTGGTCCTCAATAAAATTAATTCCTGTTCATTGGCAGCATTGAGGTGTCAGGTGAGAACAAAAGTAAACGAGCTTGTGAATATAGGGCCAGTCATTAACTCAGGGCACCCAGCTCTATCATCTGCCCAGCCCTCCCTGGCTCCAGAGAGGGGGGGAAAAACAACAACTCTGTGGTAAATAAATAAATAAATAAAACTCCACACCATGAAAATCTCTGAAGCAGCAAGCCCAGAGTTAAGGCTTGCGGTACTTCAGACAAATGGAACGATCCTGAGCCCTGAAGAATCTTCCTTACAAAGAAAAAATGATGACATGTTGAAAGCACAGGTTGCTTTTTTGTTCATTGCTGGATCACCATTTAGAAAAAACGAATATCCAGAGAAGTCCAGATGATGCTTCTAGACATGGATTCCAGATCAGTTGACTTCAGAACTCATGGGAGGAGAGTATCTCATCCTTTCCTTCCCCACCAGCCTATGCCCTGGGGTTCCTACTGTCTCTCTTAGTCCTTTGAACATGTCTCTTATCTCTGCGGAGTTTCAACATGGAGAGATTGCATTTTGTAAAAGGGTCAAGGACCTTGCAGACCTCTCTGAAGTTAACCGTTGTTATGGTTGCATCTATTTGCTAAACACAATGATGGTGCTATGAGTAGTAATGCCTTTATGACTTTCCTGCTTAAGACAAAAGCACAACCCTAGTGGTGTCTGCTTGAAACCTGATCATGTGGTTTTCAAGACTGGCACCCACATCCTACTTTGGGGTTAGCCAAATAAAACTATATTTTGGTTTAGTGCTGCTAGCACTGAGGAAATGATAGGTATGATCTCTGGTTCAGAGTTTATGTTTACTTAAACTGCAGCCACCGTAAGACACACGACCATTTTTCATGACTGAACAAAAGCCTTCCCTTCTTCACCCCTCCCCTACTGCTTCCTCCTAAGGAAGCAGTACTACTTGCCTCTCCTCCTAAGTGTTTTCCTATTTAAAGTGAACAACTTCATGAGTCCTTGGCTCTTCAAAAGAGAAATCCAAATGATATCAAGTCATAGCCTAAAAGTCAACCCTGAACACTGAAGGATAGTTATTATTCACAAACACATAAATCCACTAACATGGATTGCATAGATTCAATTTCAACTTTGTCTTTAATAAATGAAACAAGAGGTATGAGCAAATGAATAATCAGGTGGTGATAATGTCTGGTTTTATAAACATGCAGCAGAAAGACCTATTTTTATTTTTATTTTTTTTTGGCTGCAACTAGAAAAGAATATATGTGCATAATCTTAGGCCCAGTCACCAAATTTCCATGATCAGTTGCTTCCTTCACTTAATTCCAAAGCAGAGTCTAAATATCTTTGAATATCTTTTGTACAACATATATACCCTACATAATCTACCAAAGAAAGGGAGAAGTTAGTCTTAAAAAGGTACAAATTAAAGGTGATTAAAGACTGCACTGACCACTATTGCTAGATAGATCCTTGAGATTGCAGCCTGAGTTATATGTAATTCTATTCTCTATAATAGCTATAGTCTTTATTGTATATAAGAGATTTTCAAAATTTGCAATGAGAAAAGAATGTTCTATGCCATTGGACAAGCCCATGATTTCCACTTTTAAACAGGTCGTTATTATCTTGGATATCATCCCTTTGGTTTATTTTCTAAACTCAGTAATGGGTGGCATAAGAGAACTGTTTACTTCTATCACAGGCCTAGAGCAGAGATCCATGGATCTAGAGAACCAGGCAGGGGTCAAAGACATTATATAGCAGTAGTCAGTGGAGAGGTTCAGCAGTGGCTGCATGGTGAAAAGACCACAAAAACTATTGTGAAGTCAATTAAGAATTCTTAAAACATAAATTCCCTACATCTTAAATTGTAATATTTATCATTCAAGAAAGGAAAAGAAATAACTTTATATCTTCTGTGATAGATTAGATTAGTATTTAGAAATTTACTCCTTTCCCCTTGCTTCCATGGGAATAAAATAGCTCCTTGCTCCATTGATGTTGGTTTTGCCATGGGATTTACTTTGGTCCATAGGATGTTAGCAGACGTGACAGAGAAAAGGCTTAATATATGCATACATTTCCCCTTTTTTACTTATGCTTCAGCTGGCATCATAAGGAATGCATGCCCAGGCTTGCTTGCTAGTCCTTTGAGAAGAAGAGCTGTGTGAAACAGCAGAATTGTGCCAGCCACATCTAGCCTAGATCAGCCAACTACCAGTCATCCCCTTGTTATATAAACAATCCAAGCCAATATTTGTAGGGCTGCCCTGATGAGCCCAGTCAGCCTGCAGACACACGCACAATAATGCATGCTTGTTTCTGTAGGTCACTAATATCATGGTTGTTTGTTATACAGATAATTTTAACAATAGGAAACTGATACATCTTCTTAGAAATGTTTGTGTTATTAGACGGAGTTATTTAGTGCTCTAGCTCTCAACCTTAGCTTGAGATTCTGATTTAATTAATTTAATTGATCTAATTAGGGATATTGGTATTTTTAAAAGTCCTCAAGTGATTTTAATGCACAGCCAGAGTTGAGAGTCATTGAAACGTACAAAGAAGTGATCATACGTAAGGGGTTATCATTGATAGTGAGATGGTTGTGAAAACCAAGGCAGAACCTAGGGCTCTGACAGTCTAATGGGGGGAAGAAGATAATTCATATTACTTGCCCAGAATGGATCTCAGCCTTGGATGTACATTGGAATTATGTGGAAAACTTTAAAAATACTGAATACTGAGGTCTTCCCTCAGAGATTCTGATTTAATTGGTCTGCAGTGTAACTTGAACATCAAAAGTTTTCAGAGTTCCTCAAGGGATTCTAATATGAAGCTAGGGTTGAGAACTGTTGTCATAGGTGGAACAAAGTGTTTTCAGTATCATTCAAATAGTGGATACCCACTCATGAGGGCTAGGATTTCAAGGCAAGACTTTAGTCCTAGAGCAGTCAAAACATGTAGAATGTTCACAGTCCAAAAGAAGCAGAGAGTTCATGGTGGTGAACAGAGCTAAAAGAGAGTTTGAGTCTGGATTGACAATATTGCTAAGGGTGTAGGCAAGGATTGGTAAGTAACCCTTCTACAGAGATAAGTTTGGTAGTCTAAATAAGTCAGTGGAGGGAATGTGGCATGGAGGTATCTTTGGGGACACATAACCTAGAAAAATGCACAATCAGGCCCAGACAATTGTTATGAGGGCAGTTTTTAAAAAGAGGCTGAGAATCTGGATTTTTATGTCAAGTCTCTTGGTTTTTAATTACCAGTAGCTAAAAAAGTACTTTATAAGTATTGGACAAATTAAGTAAAAAATGACCTTGAAATAAATTTGGGCTACCAGCTCCTAGTTACGTACTCAGCATGTTCCAGCTGTTCAGTGTAATTTTTATTTCAACCTTGCCCTTTCATCATGGTGATCCAGGCAAGTCTGAAGCAAAAACACTAAGTGAAGGGGCATTCACTGAGATTAGTACTAGAGCTTAAATGAGTCTTATGCCCTGCCAGAATCCATGCAATATCTGGTAGGACTTCTGTGAAAAGCTTTCATGATGTGTGGTCCAAAAGTAGAGAAAGATTGTATTCTGAGTTTAGCCATAGCTCAGGGCTCCACTGCCTTTCTACATGTTAAGAATGTCTTCTAGGTAGTGATATGCTCCTCTTTTAAATTTTTTTTTAATGTTTTGATTTTTGAGAGACAGAGACAGAGCATGAGTGGGGGAGGGGCAGAGAGAGTGGGAGACACAGAATCCAAAGCAGGCTCCAGGTTCTGAGGTGTCAGCACAGAGCCCAATGCGGGGCCTGAACTCACGAGCTGTGAGATCATGACCTGAGACAAAGTCAGATGCTTAACCAACTGAGCCACCCAGGTGCTCCAACATGCTCCTGTTTTAACACACTGGACTGCTTTCAGTTTGTTTTGATTAAGATTCACAGGAATGTTATTTATCTAGAACTGGAAAATGCAGTGTGTATACAGTGACCTTTGATTTTTGAGCCAAAAATCAAAACACATAATTGACCAGAGGTTTATTCTATCACTTCTGAATGTGAGAAATACTCTGGGAGAGCCCATCTGAATGCCAACAATTTGGAGATTCTGGGATGGTTTTATAGGAACAGGAGAGATTATTTGAAATCCAGAATCATGATGACTATGCATATATGTGCTCACAGGGAATTTATACCTTAGGTACTAAAGATTTCAGAGTAACTATTTCTTACACTTCCCTTTGTGAAATGCTTTTTTTCTTCCAGTTTCCAGATATAGGAACCAATTTTTCTTATGAAGTTTCCCTTTCTCTATCCTTTTCTTTTTTCCATCCATACCACCAACCTATATGTTTCTGGCTTTGAAATTATAATCACTGCTGTCAGAAGAAGAGCTTTTTATAAGAGAACATATTTAAATAATTTTTTTTAATGTTTAGTTTTGAGACAGAGACAGAGTGCGAGCAGGGGAGGGGAGAGAGGGAGACACAGAATCTGAAGCAGGCTCCAGGCTCTGAGCTGTCAGCACAGAGACCGACACAGGGCTCAAACTCACCGATGGTGAGATCATGACTTGAGCCGAAGTCAGATGCTCAACCGACTGAGCCACCCAGGCGCCCCTAGAACATGTTTTATCCTACCAGGCACATAAGGGGTTATTTGTTACTGATATAGTAAAAGGTGGAAAGGATTGGACATTGTCCCTCTTCAGTTCCCATGCCTTCTTAAACTTGATTCCTTTCTCATCCAGAGTCTGCTGACTGGAGCTCCAGAGCATCTTCAAATTGGAAGATTAGAGCCACTAACTCCAGGCTTCAACCAATTCCTAGTTTTTTGTTTTTGTTTTTGTTTTTGTTTTTGTTTTTGTTTTTGTTTTT
>NW_024412427.1:23543746-23732086 GCF_014898765.1 Herpailurus yagouaroundi | reverse complement strand
TTTTTGTTTTTGTTTTTGTTTTTGTTTTTGTTTTTGTTTTTGTTTTTGTTTTTGTTTTGTAAAGGACCCAAAGGTACACACACATCCTAAATCTGACATTGACATGTAGCTTAAAGGTAAATACCACTTTGCAATTCTCTTTATTCCTTCACTGAATTAATATTAAGGATGTGCCTGTTATGTGACAGGCACTGTGCTAGGCAACAAACATATAATGGTGGGCAGACTAGAGATGGTTCCTGTCTTTATGAAACTTGCAGCTATGAAGACAGCAGACATTAATAAATACTAGTGAGAAACCATGAATAAAAATTAATAATAACCTAAGTAAATATAAAGTTGCATTTGACTTAAGTGCTGAAAGGAAAGGGGCTAAGAGATTTGATCTGGTCAGGAAAAGTGAGGGAGATTTTTACTGAGGATGTAGCCACTGAACTGAGATTTGAGGGATAAGTAAGAGTCAACCAAGTAAGGCAGAGAAAACCCCTCTGGGAGCGTGGAACACCACATGGAAGACTGTGTTGAGAAGGAGCATTAGGGAACAGGAAAAAAATATCTGCAGGTATGGCTGGCCCATATGGAGCACTATACGCCTGAGGGGTGGGTGGAGACCAGTCAGAGAAGGGCTCTGTGGGCTGTTAATATGTCCTGTTTGCCTAGAAACCAATAGAAAGATACGTAAATGAGTTTGAAGCTACTGGTGATGGGCCTCTTCTGTACTACCCTAAAGAAGGGTAGGTTAGGGGTTGCAGTTAGAATGGGTACAAAGGGGTTTTCAGTTCTCCAGAGAAAATAATACCTAGAAGTAATGGTTATAATTTTGAAAAGATATTAACAAATTTCAGATTTATTAGCAAATAAAATTGGAGTTGGTTTGGAGAGGGGATTAAAGGAGAGAGCAGGCTCAAGGGTGATTTGCATAATGGGATGAATGTTGGTATCTTGATCTGGGAAGTAAAACCCAGAGGAAGATAAGATTATGAGATCCTGAGGTTACTTTTAGGCCAGTTGAATTTAGGATGTCTTTGAGACATTTAGAAATTAGAAAGTGAGTAGTTGTCTAAAAGTTTAAGGATGTTGACTGGAGATTAGACTCTAGCTCATACAGTGGGTGATTAAAGGAAGGCATACAAGTAAGACCCTCTAAGAATATTATGGAATAAGAGAAGAGAGCTAGGGTTGTATCTTGTTATCAAACATTTATTGAGTGGGTAAAACAAGAGATTCCCATACTGAAGGTACAGAAGGGGTTCCATGAAGGAAGGAGGAAAACTAGCCACAGCTCGGAAGCCACAGGTTGATAGCATGCCAAAAAGAAAAAAGGAGTCACTGGTATCAAATGGTGATGACACGAGAAGGAAGATGAAGATTTGGGAATATTCTTTGGTTTTAGTAAGGAGGTCTTGGGTCACACTGACAAGAACTATTTTGGTGGAATCTTAGGGCAAAACATATTGAAATGAATTGGCAATTTTCTCTGGATATTTTCCAGTCCCTCTCCTTCTTATGCAAACACAGGGGGAGTCATTTGAAGCAAATGTATCTAGTTTGGTTCTTTAGTAAATGGAAATTGGAACCAAAGATCAATATCATTTGACACAGAGTGGGCATGAGCCAGTCTTCAAACGTTTGCTTACTTCCAACTAACTTGTGATTCAACTTCTTGCTACCACTACTTTTCTGCAGTGTGTTAGAATGCAATATTCTCCTTTAAAAATTACTTTTACATGGGCAATAAGAGAAGGGGATAATATACTTGATTTTTTTTTTTACAGAGAAATTGTCAACATTAAAACTTGGATGGCAGCTTTAGCAAATGCCTAGGGAAAGTATTTCTTCCTAGTTTTTTAATGAGCTTAAAAAAATACCTCGGTTATCAAACAGAAAAAGAAATAACTGGAATTTGTGTTGAAGGTAGTCCAGTGAGTGGGTAAATAAATGATGTAAATTTTTAAAATGTCAGTATTAGAAATTGGTGAGTTGTACAGATAGGAAGTTGATCCAATGCCCCAAGCTATTATTTTGCAAATAATAACCAGAGCCTATAATTGCTCACTCTTCTTTCAGATTTACTTTTCTAGGAAAGGAAATATTATTTTTTCCATGTACACTTAAACCATCAAATTAATTTAAAAAAGGTCTTTTGATGGCCCAAGTATATTTTAAACAACTTAGAGAAAAATATTTTAAGTTTTTCTGTTTATACAGGAAAACATCATTTTGCCAAAAGCAGCTGAATCAAAATGACAAAGTTTAAGATTAAAAACAAGTATATTTAAAATATTTCCAGTGGAATACAGGTTTGGAGAAGAGTGTTTGTTAACTGCTGACATCTGATGTGATGCTAGAAAAAAGGATGCTTGGAGAGACCCAGGGCCTCTTTAAAGTACATCTTGCATTATCATATAAGTCATAGTCATTTATTCACTCAGTGATCACGTATTTTGAGTATCTACATATTTCCACAAAATGTTATAGATATTAGACAACAACAGTGAATTTATGGACAGATCCATGCCCTCATTGAGTTTATATTCTAGTGGAGAGGAAAAATAATAAATGTGTAGTCTCAATAGAAGGCAATGAGAAGTTTTATGGACAAAACTAGATACAGTGGGAGAAAGAAGAGTAACAGTGGGTGTTAATGCAGTTAAGTTGGTAAAGGAAGCTTTCTGTGAGGTGGTTATGTGGAGGTCTGAAAACTTGAAGGAGCAAGTTTTTATAATTATGAGACTAAAAGAGCATTTTATAAAGTACAAAGACCCTGGAGCATGCATGGTGTGTGCCCCACAAAGCAAAGCCTTGCCAGCTCTATATTCTCCCAAACCTTGAGGACACAGGAATGGGTTTACTCCAGTGCCTCCCTGAAGATGCTCTCATTAGCAGTGGCATCCAAAGAAGAAAAATCTGCCTTCTATTATTGTCTCATCTTGGTGAGTTTAGTTTGCAAATTTTCTGTGGTTTCATTAAACTGAACCAGAAGGAGTTTCTGAATAGATCTATTGCTTTGGAAAACTGAATTAGAAGCCAGCTTGAAGTCTGGCTCCTTGGGGAACATCCAACCTCCCCAGCTTACCTCTGGCAAAACTGACTTTATTTGCTTCCCTTACCGAAGACGGACCCAGAAACCTACCATGTCCAAAGGCACATTATGGTGGTTCAGCCCATGGTACACAAGCACACCAAGGTGCATGTACTAGCTCATCAAACCCAAAGGCTTCAGTGAATACCATACCATACAGAGCAAGGGCAAGACAAGATTTTTGGCATAGTGATATCTACAGCCTGAGGGGTGATTCATCTATTTATATAGACTGGTGATAAACCTATATGGTCTTCTTTGGATTTTAAACTTTGGTGAAGGGACCATATGGGTGATATTTGACTAAACTGACCTGCATCCCCAATTGCAGGGGAAGCTGTGGTGGCATTCTCTTAATGTACATTTACATCCCTTATTCTGGACACCCAGTTGGCTTCCCTGAAGCCCCATTCTACCCAATGTGATATTATGTGTGGCCCATACATTATTTAAAAGAAAACAACAACAACAACTACTACTACTACTCATAACTGCAAAATTGAGGGAATTCACAGCAAACCTGGATTTCTTTGCACTCTTGAAAAACTTTGGCAATAACAGCATCACATTCCCTGTTGGAAACAATTGGCTGGGCCTTAACAGATGATTTCCTTATGTGGGGCAGGTGCCTTCCATTGCTCATGAGTCCTCATCATCCCTTGTTATATCTTATTTGCTCACACTACTTACTTTCATTTCCTGTTTGTCCTCTATAGACTTTAATTCTTATGATTCCTCCTTTTAGTCATTATCTTGTTCTTGTCACTCAGGTTCTTTTTCCTCAGTGTTGAGGATAGCAAAAGGAATGATGTCATCATGGTGGATACATCCAGTGGCCACTACAATCTGGTACATAAAGCTGAAAGTGAATCAAAGGATTCTCTCTTTCTTCATCCTAATATTGTGGTAATTTGATGGAATGATGATAGGCATAAAAGCAGTTAGTCAATAGTGAGAGAAAGTTTAAGATGGTGTGAGTCTTACAATGGGAGATCAACTATCCTAAAGAGAACAGATGGGGCTTTCTCAATATTTGAGAGTCTAAAAGCAGGAGCCTGGTTTTATGTCTACTTTGGATAATGAATTTTCAAGGTATTTTGGCAAAAGAAAAATTCAAACAAAGGATTCAGCCACCTGTGTCTTCCCTAGACTGTAAACTCTTGAGGGCAATGGCCACATGTCTTTTGTTCACCAGTGTTTGCCCAGTGGTAAGTCCATAGCACATTGGAGACCCTCAGTAGACTGGAAAAATTAAAGCCTCGGTGCCATGATATGTGAGCTCTCCTTGTAACATATGTCCCTAGCTAGGTCAGCCTCAAGGACTCCCAGACAACTGAGTCAGAACCACACCTTACAATTTTTTGAGTGGCTATAGAAATTCCATTTGGATTGAAGCTGCCCAAAATGGTTATAGCACACAGGGAAGAAGAAAGATTTTACAATAGAGGCCAACTATTCATGCATCAAAACATCATTCCCCTCTTGTTCAGCCTTGAAACATCTTCCTTTAATTAATTACTCCTGCATTTGTTTCCTAAGGCTGATGAACAGCTGGCTTGTACTTGAAGTTACACAAAGAACTGGGTTTAGGAGTACATTTTAGTATCCGCTACTTCATCTAATAGCTCTGGGGCATATTTCAAACATCTTGTTATTGAGCCTGCCTATATTATTACCGCCTGTGACCTTCCCTTTGGTAGCTGCCAGGGCTGATTGGAACTCATCTGCTTCTTTCTGAGCAGGGTTATGGGAGGAAGGAAGCTGGAGAGATGTGAATAAGATCTAGATCTGGTACACACTTTGAAGAATACCCAAAGTTTCTTTGAAAATGATTAAGCCATGGCAGTGATATTTTTCTTCCTATATTTCTTCCTGCACTGTAAACAGGTAGCCATGCTGTGCAGTTCCATGTCTCAAGACTTTTTGGCAGGCTGAAAGTAGAATTTTATAGGAAGATCATGATTCTTCCTGTCCTTGAGCTTAGGTGTCCTGGGTAGAGGGGAGCAGCCAGTAATACAGGCCTTTGAGGATGACAAGGTTCACAACTGGTGCAATGTCACTTCTACTACATTCTGTTCGTTAACGTGAATCAGAAGGCCAGCCTGGATTCAACAGGTATTAAAGTAGACCTTGCCTCTTGATGGGAGGCACATTGCAAGTGGCATGAAAATGGAAGATTGGGGCCATTTTGCAATCAGCTTATTCCTTGGAGCCTTTGCATATTTGTTGAGGCCAGAACGCCTGTATCAGATTGACCACAGGTGCTTCTGGCTTTGAGCTTATCTCTAAGCAGTGATTACAAGAGGACTGGACCTCCAAATTAAACACAAATACCTGGAGGACAAGAACTTTTTTCTTTCTTCCTGCACCATTTGCATAACTTAATATCATACTAATCATCTTATTGATAATTCTTTTTGTTCAATTGGAGATGGAAAATTGATGCTCACAAACCTAGGACATTATGTATGTAGTTAATATTTATCTAGAATTACTTTTTTTTTTTTTTTTAATTGCCTGGTAGTTGGACTTAAGAAATATGCTATCTGTGTTCTGGGACTTAAGAAGCCATGAATTTATGTAGAAATTTTGGCCAGTAAAACTCAGGAATACATTTCTTTATAATTTCTTTAAAATAGTCTTAATCCCTATATCCCTGTCCTGTTGAGCTATTGAAATTCATTCATAGCCATTACTGGGGTTCTTATACCCGCCTGTGGGAATTCAAATATCTGTGGAAAGAAGAGAGGAAAGGTCTCTCGGCTCTATCTTGTCACAATTCAAGCCACAATTCATGTGGTTCCTTGGAATTGAACAGAGCTGAGCCTGATATAGGGAGCAGATATCTTCAAGAGGTCCTGTCCACTTGTGCTGTCTTGGAACTATCCCACTTCCATGAGCACAAGCCCAGGCCAGGCTGCTGGAGGATAAGAGAGCACATGGCACAGGCTGAGTCTTTTCTGCTAGGCCACCCCACACCAGCTAGCACCCAGCCCACTTACTGCTGACCTTAATCATTTGCAGGAGCCCCACTGCCATCAGCCAAGCCTAGCCCAAACCAGCAGGATTCCCCAGGCCACTATAGACTTAGGACAATAATAAATGGTGGTTGTTTTAAACTACTAATTTTCATGGTAATTTGTTACACAAGATCAGTATATCAATAGTTAATTAATACACTAGAAGAATCAGTGTATCAGGTTTCTGCAAGGAGGAGAGACTTCGAAGATTTAGTCAAGAGGGGAGGACTGGGTAATTATTCCAGGCAGGGGAAAGAGCTTTTCCTGATTTGGTTTCAGCCTTTCAGTTTATCAATCACAGTTCTCTTAGATAGATGTCATCTTCTTTCTTAGGCTCTTTTTCCCACGTCATTCAACCTCCTCCTGGATTCTGAGGAAATCAGAGCAACTGTAAGCAAGGGACCCCAGCCACCACAAGAACCCTAGGCCTCCTGGGCCAACCTCAGCAACTTCCTTTCCCTTCAACTAAACTCAGGGGACAGGAACACTTGGACCCTTTTGGCAGATTTATATAGTGTTCACCAGGCCCAGGAATCTCCTTGAGTGCCCAATAAAACAAGGTATTTTTGCTCTTGTTTTATTCCCAGGACCTAGACTTTCATTACAAAATAAAATTTAGAAATAAAAATAAAGCTTCCTTCACTCCTGGGGCTTCTACCCTCTTTGCCCATGAGCTGCCCTGCCCTTCTGGTTCTCAGGCTCTTGGTCTGTAACTCTCAGGATTTCCAACTTCCTGCCTCTTCCCCAAACTGATGCCACTTTCCCAGGCACTGGGAGTCACATCTGAAAGGGTCAGTCCCCGGAATTCCTTGTGGTAACAGCGGGGAGACAGCCACTCCTGTCTGTTAATTGGCACAGGAAATGAGCAAAGTTGAATGTGGTTCTCCTGTGATTAGAAACCTTTTAAAACAACAAGCATGGCTGAATCTTTCCTTCAAAGAGGGTTTAGAGTGGGTCGAGAAACCTGAGAAGTATCTAGGTGATTTAATGAAAAAGTTAGATTGGAGTCTTTTCATTTTGTAGAGTGAAAATGTAAAACAAAACAAGAAGTGAAACATTCCTAAATGTTAGAGACTCATGAGTCTCCCTCACACTTCTCTCTGGTGTTGCTAAAATAAATCATACAGAACACATCCCATTTAGTTTCCTTTCCCATTCATCCTCCTTTCCCTCGTGTCTTCATAGCAGGCCTTTTAAGGATCTGAGAGTCTTTTTAAGTGCTGCCTCCTCCCGATTTTGCTCTCTGACAGATGTTGATTTTAATGATTCCCCCTTCTTAGGTTTCAAAACCATCAGGGTGTTTGTTCTTGTAACTAAAAATTAAACTGGAATAAAACTTGTTTTATTTCAGAGAGATCTAGGGAGGAGTTGAGAAGGCCTACCTACAATGTTATTAAGATATGAAGAAAATAATATGTGCACAGAGGCATGCACCGTACCTTTTACCACCTTCGGTAGAATCCACTCACACTTTTGCTTATACAGCTATACACTTATATTTTCTCTTTGTTCCCTAAGTGTTTAACTCAGTCCTGAGCACAGAGTAAGCACTTAATACACTTTTGCTGATGTGAATTGAAGGCCTGGGGTATTTCCTACAGATTAAGCAATTTTGACACCATAATCCCTAAATAATTCCCAGGAAGTGCCTTGCACAATGGTTTCTATTGCAGGCACATTAGGACTCTTGATTCCTGTCTTTTGCTGTTTGTTTCTGGTTCATGTGTCAAGCCACTCACTCACTACCTCTTGGTTCAGTTCTTTAGATAGTCAGAGGAAAATGAGTGATAAGTCCGGGGCAGGACATTTTTATTCTCCGTGTCTCAGAAACTAGATTGCAAAGCAGAGAATTTGTCCTCTTTGCTGAGTAATATAATGATTATCACCCACAAATATTTGGAGAGGGGTGGTCAAATGCAGCAAGAAGAGATGAAGGTACTTTCAATAGAAATGAAACAGTTCCAATTCTGAGGCCTACTCTGAGCATGGGGAAATGTGGGTGAAATATTATAGCAGCAACAGGAATGCTTATTGAACTGTGAAAAGCATTTGCTACATAAAGAGGGCCTTAATTCCTTTGATGTTATCAGGGAGGGATGTATTAGGTTCTGCAAAGCAAGTGGCAATGATCAGCAAATGCATTTTTAAAATGTTCTTCTCCTTTAATATCAGATGACTATAACTTAATCTCTAGTTTGAGGGTTATTCTTCTTACCCCTCCCCCCAAAAGAGGGTGTGGTCAGGGCAATTAAGAAGACCAATTAAGAGGACCATTTTAATTTCTAGAATGAGTCACCATCTTATTCTTACTATTCTGTTGCTTTTGTATTTATGAGAAACATAAATTGAGATGTTGGGATCTCTGAACTAACAAAGAATTGTGTATAAATTACGACTCTATTAATTGAAATAGAAGACTATGGCATTTGATAATCAGATACAAAAATGTCCATAATAATTTGTATTTACTTTCCAAACAGTTCTGTAGAACCAAGTTGGAAATCCTTTAAGAAATTATATTATAAAAATAAAGGCATGGAAAATCAAATTTGATTTTGAAAGGGCAAAAACTGTTTTAAGTAAAAAATGTATTCCCTTTTTCATTCTTTAATATGGGCTAAAGATAAAGAGTCACTGGGGGGAAAATCAAGCTTTGTACTTATTCCCCGTTTCAATTGGTAAAATTCAAAATGGTGCTTAGTGTGGCAGCTAAAAGGAAAATTAATTTAATAGGTTAAAATTACCAGTTGGACAGAACTTGCACCATGAGCGATATGGAAAGATCATGACAATACCAAGATAGCTAGTTTCAGACTGTAGATTTGCTCTCAAAAAGAGCATCTGATCTGTATTTACACCTCGGTAGGTGGGCACTAAAGGGATGCCAGGAATGTGCTTTAGCTGGAATGCTCTGCTAACCAGGGGATTTGGAGAAAAAAGCGATTCCTATTTCTATACCTTTCTTTTGCAACTGTTTACAAATACCATAAAGCTGTGATGTCTGTGTGTCTTATTGATGTGGCTGTAGGATGCAGATTCTGTTCATAAATCCACCCACCCCCTGCCCTCTAAGCCATGTTGTTTAGGTCAGAGCCTGATTCTTGTCCAGTCTATCACTGACTCGCGTTGGAAATTGACACAGAATATATCCCAAACATAGGCATTTGTCTGGAGTCACCTTAATACCATAAATTATATCTGCTTACATTTAGGCTTAGCATCCCCTGTCAGTTTCCGTTGGAAGTTTCAACTCCCCCCTGATTCTGACCCACCCGGTTAATGCATGATCCTCCTTCCCCAAAGCCTGGGAGAATGAGGAAAGACAGGCATTTGATAAAAGCCCATTACCATTCAAGAGAGGGGGAAAAAGAGAGAACAGAGCTGGAGCCACCCCATACCACGACCAGCAGTTGTTGGGTTTAAAATTTCACGTTGGCCTCTTTCTTATTAGACAGCCTAAGCTGGCATCAAGGGGCTATCGACTGTCAAAACAGCAGCCAGAGAAACAATCGACAAAGCCATCCCTTGAGAATGTTGAGTAAACTGGGGAAAATACTGTCAAAGGAGTTAATGTGCAAGCTGGCACCCAATGCCAGACCCAGCGTGAGAACCACTTACGTGGTAATTGTCCCTCCTGGTGTCCCTCGGCTCTGTCAAACACTGCCCCAGGCTTGCCTTTCAGCACAGGAACTGATCTCTTTTTGACAAACTGAAATACACACCCACCCTAAAACCCTACCAGCTGAGGGTGGGGAATGCAGGTGGGAAAGCAAGCAATTCTCTAGCAACCGGTGGGGGGTTCAGTTTCTCCAGACTCCCCTAGGGTCGGGCAAGCTGGGCCAACTGTTTCTGGGAACGCTTGGGTGATATTTATGTGCAGCCCTGGACTCAAGGGGAGATAAAGCCAGACACCAGCTGAATCTCACAAAAACCCTTACACCCAATCCATTTGTAGTTGGAGCTCCTCAGTACCAAAGTCCCGCACCCTCCTTTGTGGCATTTAGAATAATATGCTTCCCCAAAAAGAGAAAGATCCTGTAGTCAGAACCAAAGAGTGCATTGCAGCACCAGCTCTTAGGGCCTGGTGGCAGGGCTCGCTGAAACAGTGTGAAATACTTTAAGTAATAGAGAAAAAGTGTCACTGTAGTGTCACTGTAATTACAAAGGTCAGAAATATGCAATTTGAAATAATGGGATTGAATAGGAAGACAGTAATCCCAAGAGAGGGCTGGGGTTTTATTTGTTTTTTGGGGGGGTGTTTTTGTTTTTGTTTTATATCAAGAGAGACACCTGTCTCAAATTCGAGCGGATGCCTAGACTGCAGAATCCCTTAACATTTTGGAAATCATATCAGTTCACTACTCTGCCAAGTTCTCCAGTCACCCAAAAGAATGAGGAAATAGGGTTTATAAATATAAATAAATACAACTTGTGAAAAAAAGCCACTTGGAAATGATTTTGAACAGGCAGCATATGTATGAACATAAAAAAGTAACTAAGACACCCAAAACAGAAATAAATACAGGTTATAAATAGGCCAATCAAAAAAAATGTCTAATAAATGTGGATAGTTAATTCAGTCATTACTAATTTACAAACTTTAAGTAAAAAGAGCAGTACCATATTTTTTTGCTCTAATCAGCAAATTTAAAAATGATAATGCCAAATGCAATTCATAAAATAAGATTAATGGAAATTTGTATTGCTGCAAGCCATTGGAAAAGCAATTTGATTGTAGGAGTCCAAAATGTTAAAAATACTTGTGTAGTTGTACCCAGTCATTCTGCTATGAAGAAGGGTCTTCCCTCAAGCCCCTGCCATTGAACAGTGTGGAACCACGTGTACAGGTGGCCCCTCTGTGTCTGGACCACTCATAATCCTGACCTTCCATCTTCCAGTCAAAAGATGCCGGTTCATAATTCATTCACTTACTTCTGTGGAAATCTAGACTTTGTGTAGGGTGGGTGCAGACAGGGGCCGATACGTGGCTTTTATTCTCCTTATATTTTGCCCAAGTATCATTCTACTCACCTTTTTGTTGTTGTTCACTTTTTCCTCTTTTGAGGTTGTTAGGGACTCAATCTCATTGGCGATGCAGGTTCCTTTTTAATTTCTTTTTCTTTCTTCTTCTTCTTTTTTTTAATGTGTGATAACCAAAGAGCAATTAGAGGGAAAATGCCTTTATTTTATCAAAAGTATTTTCACATTGCTTTTTTTAGATTTTCTAAATTTTTGACACAGATCATTATTTTTGCCATTAGGAAAAAAGTCCAATTTAAATTACTTCACAATATGAATAAGTTTACAATTTGTATTTAGGGTAAAAACTAAGGTAGTAATTATATAGATTTTTAAAGACTTTTCCAAATAACAATTGAGAAAGAAATTAATTGTGGCAAGGCATGAGCTGTATCTATCAATGCTCAGATAATTAACGTTATTTCAGAAGTTCAGTAAAAATGCTTTCATTGAAGATGAAGTCTGAAATGCCACTGGGGCTCACATTGCTGTTTTCTTATTCATGTTATAAAGGTTCTAAAGAAAGCCTTTCTTTAAAAAATTGCCTTGTAGATAAGGAAAATCAATTAGAACGGATTTCAGTAGTTCATCTTCTATAAAACAGCATCATGCAGTGTTCCATCCAGAAATATTTTTCATCTCCTGCGAAGGTATGAAAATCGCATGGTGGCTTTAGTGTAGTTTTGTTGAGAAATGAAATCAGCACAGGGGCGCCTGGGTGGCTCAGTCGGTTGAGTGACCAACTTCGGCTCAGGTCGTGGCTCAGGTCGTGATCTCACGGTTTGTGAGTTTGAGCCCGGCGTCGGGCTCTGTGCTGACAGCTTGGAGCCTGGAGCCTGCTTCGGATTCTGTGTCTCCCTCTCTCTCGGCCCCTCCCCCACTCGTGCTCTGTCTCTGTCTCAAGAAATAAATAAACATTAAAAAATTAAAAAAAAAAAGAAATGAAATCACTACAACATTGTTCATTTTTGCTTTAGTACAAAATAGCAATGGTAATCTCCATATGTATTAAGGCTGACCTTACTGGTTCAAACACTGAAGTCTCACACCCCAGGATACTCTCAGTCCCAAATTGTTCTTATCTATCCCAGAGCTGAGTGGCTCAAAATAATAGCCATCTTATTATTATATCTAATGACTCTGTAGTTAGGAATTCACTAAATTTCTGCTCCATATGATGATGCCCCCTGGTGTCACTCTTGGTATTGAGCAGGTGGTTGGGCTGGTCCGGAGGGTCTAGGACAGCTTTAGTCCCTTGCATGGCATGGCGTATCAGTGAGGATGTCTCAAAGGTTGATCTCTACTGGGCCCCTATCCTTCTCTGTATAGTGTCTTGTCCTCTCCAGGTATTCTTTTCAGCAGGGTACTGAAACTCCTTACCTGGTGGCTCGGGGTTCAGGGTGGCTCAGGGCTCTGAGTTCTGACAGACAGGAAGTAGAAGCCAATGGACAGGAAGCTAGTCTTTTAAATCTGGGCCTGAAAACTGCTAGTGTCACTTCCCATGTATTGTGTTGGTCAGAGTAGTCACAAACCCCGGGAAGGGAACAGAAAGAACATAGGATATATTTCTCAGTGGGAGGAGTGTGAAAGAACTTAAGATTGACTTTAAACTACAATACAGATACTGTGTTTTAACATAGTAACTGCAAGCTGTAGTTTAACTTGTCAAAATAAAATAAGATAAAATAAATTATTCTCATTTTGTAGTTGAAAAAACTGAGCCTTAGAGAAGCTGAATAATTTTCTCAGATCACACAACTAATATCAGAGCTCTGGTAAAGCTTAGGTTGATCTATGAAAATTATGCCATTTTCTTTATGCTACATTGGCCACAGAGAAGCATTTCATTGTGTATTCACAGATGGGAAACCTCTGCATATTGAGTACACGGAGGTATGGTGTACATCCATGGGAAAGGAAGACGATGAGTAGAAACTCCTCTCCCATGCTTGTGATAGACAGATGGGAGAATTGTCTAGCAAAGATTTTAATTCCCCATCTACCAAGGCACATGGGGTGTAACAAACAGACCATTGGGCTATCTCATGAGGTGTCAGGTTACTCATGAGGCCTGCCAAAGAGTACACAGAAGGTTACAACCATTAGTCCTGTGTCTGATTCTGCTGTATAACAAAGCACCCCAGAACTTAGTTGCCTGAACAACTCTTCCAGTCTCAGCAGCCCAGGCTAACTGTGGCTGGGCTTCCTCATGTGTCTACATTCACCTGCCGGCTTAACAGGTCTGGGATGGGCTTCCTTCAGATGTCTTGTGGTTGGCAGGCATTTGCCAGGGGCTGGCCAACTATTGGCTGGTAAGCCTTGCTTCTTTTCCACATGACTTTTTAACCGCCAACAAGTGAAATAAGGTTTGTTCATGTGAAAGCTTCAGCGTGTCAAGCATAACAGTGTGCAAGGCTTCCTGGGATGGAGGCTCAGAACTCACACAACATTGTTTCCTTTGTATCCTATTGGCCAAAGCAAGTCAGAAGCCCAGCTCAGTTTCAAGCAGTGGCAAAATAGACTTTCCTTCTCTTGATAAGAGAGTTGCAAAATCCCATTGAAAGAGTGTGGATACAGAGAGAATAACTGCAGGCATCTTTGCAATTCTAAGACAAGATGAATTGGTTGATATCTTATACACTATTTAACAGCCAGTTGCAGACCCCCACAACTCTGATGAAATGTCTTAAATGAAATTGTGGGCATTGTGAATTCAACCAGAAACCCTATCCAAATAATTAAGCTATAACAAAATCAGTAATTCCAAAGGGTATTCTGAAGTACTTCTCATCCTCACTACCCACAATTTTAACTTATTGTGGTCCACTGTAAGGATTAAACTGCATGTGTAAGGAAGAGCCCCCCCCCCCCCCCCGCCCTACCCCCGACACCACCACCCCGGGCTGTTTACAGCTGGACCCTACTAGAAATTAAGTAATATCTCTTAGACACACACATCAATATTCTACAGTAAAACCAGGAAAAGAAAGAAAAAAGCCACATGAATTAAAACTGTACAGCAGGAATGCAGCAACAAACTTTGATTCCCCAAAACAGTCTAAGAATATTCCTTATGTTTTAGTAACTACTATAGGATTCATGTTTGAACTTGAACAGCAAAGTAGATCTGTTGAGTGCATTGTAAGTGCCAAGTATAGTACTGGGCATTTGATATATTTCATATCATTTAATGCTCACTGTGAATTTATCATTCATCAATGAACATTAGCATCTGCATTATTCACGTAAGGTGATTGGAGCTTAAAATGTATGGTAGATTAGATTGCTCAAGATTTCTCTTTGTCTATTAAGAGTGGAATCAACGTCCCTTGAATCTTGGCTCCACCGTGTGACTTGCTTTGGTCCGAGGATATTAGTAAATGTGATTGATGCATGCAAAAGATTGAAACATACTTCGACATTAGGGCCTTTTTCCTACTACCCTTGAGATCCTAGGGCACCATATGAATAAGCCTGAGCTGCCCTGCTGGAAGATGGGAGACTACATGGCAGAAATCCAAGGTGAACACCAGCTGAGAGTCCATCAGCCCCTGGCCAATCACCTGTTAACTTCCAGGCATGTGAGAGAGGTCATCCTAGATCATGCATCCTCCAGCCAACTTCCAGCTGTCCGGAGCTAGTGGAAGCAAAGCTGGGAGTCAAGCCCATGTTCTCACATTCCAAAGCCTATATCCTTAATAGTGATACTGTACTGACTTCTCTAAAATGTATAGTGTTTCTCAGAAGGTTTATAAGGCTTATAGTTGTTAAAGTATCCACAAAGACTGCCTGGCATACAAGGAAGTACAGGCAGAAATTTCTCTTGTGTATGAACCCCAAGTGTCTTTACACACACCAAGGACTTATGGAGTAACCCTCAGGATAATAGAAACTCATGAAGATTTTAAACAGGTTTTTAAACAAACCGTAAAAAAGTAAAATTGCAAGTAGCAGGGTCATAGATTTTGGAAAGGGGAAGAATAGAGGCAGAGAAACCAGAGGCAATACTCTAGGGGTGAATTAATGAAGTTGTAAGTCAAGACAGCAACAATGAGATTGAGAGAGGAGGCATTAGTAGGGGAATCTGTGTGACATGATTGTTTAATCCTTTGCCTTAACTAGGCACTCACTTCAACTACCCTGGACTTGAACTCCCATGGGGATCCCAACTTACACAAATGCTGAGATGAAATTTATTTGAAATTCTGAAGGAGAGTAAAAGAAGAAGACACAGAGAGAAATGAAATATAGGAGCCATCTGGTCTCATTTGAAAATCCTTGGTCTGAAATCAGGAAATAGGAGTTTTGATCCCTCTCTGACATCACTTACTTTGGACCTCGAATAAGTCACTTAACTGCAACCTTCTGGCCTCAGTTTTCATCTCTGTCCAAAGGGAATCCTTTGAAGGATGGTGCTTGTTAAGGTTGAAAGCATTAATAAATTCAGTGTATTACCAATTTGTAAAATGGTTTTCTCTATGAGCACTTCCCATGCCAAGGTACTTAAAAGAGCAGAAACAGTTAAATGGAATTTACCAGAACTCTTTTCATTAATTTCACACATCCTGCCAACCCTTAGATTAATTAGAAATCCAGATTCTTTCTAGTGTCTTTTGGGAATTTAGCCTGAAAGCTCAATAGCCTGATCTTGAGGGAACTGACATCTAGGAGAAATTTTGCTGGCCTCATAATATAATGACCAGGAGATTTAGAAGTGAATGGTCCACTGTCAAATCAAGATATGAATTCTTGGTTTGAAATCCTAAACCCATCTCTTAATAGTTGCATAATTGTGGGAAAACTTCTTAACTAGTCTGCATCAGTTTCCTCATCTGTAAAGTGGGGATATAACAATACCTATTTTATAGGGTTGCTGTGAAAATTAAATGAACTTTCCTGTATGTATGGTGCTTAAAACATTGTCTGGCACACTGTAAATACTATATAAAAAGGTTACCAGTTAGCGTTATTGCTTATTAGTGTGAACTGAAACCTCTTCCTTCCCCTATGAGTTTAGAAAATCAAGATAAATCCTTTATCATTAGCCTCAGTTTCTCTCTCTTGCTGCCTAGTACTGCTGGTTCTCAGTTGTCCCTGTGCTTGCTTCTTTGGATGCTATCATAGCAGCACCATATCAGGTGACCTGGTTCAAGTCTGATTTTTACAGTAAAGTGAATTCCAATGATTCAGAAATCATTATGGCCAAAGACATATTTCAGTCAAAGCAGCAGAATTTCTTGGACCACTTCAGGGTTTGTCACATAGATCTGGTTACTGCAGATCTATGGGTTTCAAATATTTTTCAAGTATTTTTACTTCCTAAACAGCAGAATCTGTCAAATATAACATATATCCTATATTGAAGGAATCCTAGTTTCCTTCATTACATTAGTCCAGCACCCTCATTTATAGATGACGTCCAAATAGATTAAGTGACTCTGGTCATTCAGCTGTTTGGTGGCAAAACCACAAAGGTGCTCAGGTACTGGTTAGTTAGAATCCAAACCAGCATGTGTAGAGCTTCAAAGGAAAAGGCTATGAGAGCTTGTTCCCCACTCAGAAATCACTCAGCTACATATAGGACATGAGAAACAGCAGTGAGTGGAAAGGAAGTGATGGGTGAAGGGAGGTCTCTGTAGAGAGCTGTTGGGCTGTGGGGCTCAGTCCCACCTCTGGGTATATAGCAGTACCTCTGATTGCTGCCTCCTTCCTTTGAGTGTGATTTTCTCATTTTTACGCCATTATCATCAGTGAAAGTGTATAGTTCACTCTTGACAGGCACTCTGCTCAGATTCAAACTATGTTCTTAGCTCCTTTTATAACTGTGGCTAGACAAATGCAAAGCAGTCCACTATTCTGCTTCTTTTCCCTTCTCTAGTGGGCATTCTGGCTCTCCACAAAGCCTGACTGACAGAGTTTCTTCTGAATTTACTAACTTCACTTTTTTTCTTAAGCCCACAGTAACTAACCAGGATACCTTTTATTTGATCTGACACAGTAAGTGCCCACTTTATGTTTCCTTTTGGATCAATACTTATCACCAGACACTTTCCCATACAAAATATCTTGCACAATAGCCTCCCCTGTATGTCTTAAATGTCACATACTTTTGAGTATTGTTTACTTTAAAATGCAAATCCCTGTCACACTAACCAAATTACTCTTCATAGAATGAGTCACCCTAATCCTTTCTAATTGCTGAGTGGTGGATATATTGGGGGCAGTGTGCAGATGTTTGGATATATGTCATAATGGTAAGGATGGTGGATGAGAAAAGAAATGTGTCCATTATTGGGTGAGTGATGTTGGAATTCTGCCCTAGGTAGAAAGCTCAGAGTCCAGGGGGAAGATAAATGTCCTAGATTTCCAGGGCAAGGCAGGAGAGAGGAGGGATCATAAACAAGCATAGAATCTGTGAGAGGTGAAATTAGTATTTGAATTAAGACCTCCACTTATATCATGACCATACCTGGGGATTTAAACATTTTTTTTAAGTTTATTTATTTATTTTCAGAGAGAAGGAGATAGCGTGAGGGGGTAGGGACAGAGAGAATCCCAAGCAAGCTCTGCATTTTCAGCACAGAGCCCAATGTGGGTCTTGAACTCGCAGACCGTGAAATCATGATCTGAGCCAAAATCAAGAGTCAGACGCTTAACCAACTGAGGTGCTCAGGTGCCTCCATACTTGGGGTTTTAGAGTCTTTTCATGCACTCCCCACTGCTGAGCTACCATCAACTCCCATCACTGACATGGGTATAGCCATATTCTTCCAACAAAAAAAAAAAAAAAAAAAAAAGAAAGAAGGAAGGAAAAAAGAAAAGAAAGGTAGGTAAGTAGGTCATTACTCTAATCATTCCTATCCAATAATGTGGAAGAGAACAACAACAAAAAAATCAATAGACAGGGAAGAAAGCCAAAATGAGTTTCCTTAAAGGTTAAATCAGATCTGTCTCCTAAGAGTAAACAGGCTATTATTGATGGAGGGCTGGGATTTCATTGTATTTTAAATTAACTTGATCCCAATAAAGATGGAAGTCTTGGAGCCAGCTATCTCCAAATGCAGGTGCACTTGGGAAGTCCATTCTCTTTGGATATTACCACCATTTTCTGAGAACACTGTGTTGACCGAGTATAACTAGAAATCAGAGTCTCCATCCATATTTAATCTGACAGGCTCAAACAGCAGTCAGGGGAATCACAGGGGTTTAGAGGAAAACTTCCTTCACAAGTATGAGGTCTGATGGGATGCCATGTGAAGTTATATGATACAGCTACCTGAGGAAGGGAATTTAAAAAGCAGAAAAGAAGACTTCTAGGAAATATGGCCTCCCAAAGACGTTCTCTTCTCTCTATTTATCAAGGAAGTCTTCCTTGTGTGCACTAACCTGGGACATATCTCTGCTCTCTGCTCACTTTTGCATCTACTTTTCATTTTGAAATTAACCTCTTAACATCTTTCCATTGAAGGAAGCAAAACAAAGTCCAAACTGTAATATGGAAAACGTGAGTTAGAAATGGCCTTTATGGCTATTGTGGCATTTTCATAGCTACTTTTTAAGGGCTAATTCTTTTTCTTCATTGTTTATACAGTATTTCTTGAGCTATGTTGATACCTTACTGTCTGTACCTCTCTGTTATCAGGGTGCTCTGATTGGGTTAGGGTCATGCAGTTTTTATAACATTGCCTGTGAAATTATCAGGCAAGGACATCAAGAAGGCCTATGTTGCCATAGCAGCAAAGCTGTGTCAGCCCAGCTAAACACCCATGATTCTCAGAGTAATAATGGACCTAATTAACTTTAGCACAAACTCAGGGTCAGAAACCCATCCATCCTCATGTGCTATGTTACCTGGAGGTTACCATCTTTTTCAATAATGCATTCAGATGTTGAGGGTTGAATTATATGGTACATGTAAAGCATTAAGAATAGAGCCACTAAATCGTAATCATAGTGATAGCTTTCTCTGTTTCAGATTCTGTATTTATTGCTTGTGATGGATCATGGCAATATTCACAACTACACAGTGAGGTGAGGTGCCCCCATTATTCCCATTATATAGATGAGGAAGTTGAGGCTTAGTGTGGTCAAATGATTTGCCCTTGGCTGTGGAGCTAGAAAGTGGTAAATGTCAATGCCTATAGCCTAATGCCAGGGTCCTATTTGTGTAATAGTTTGCTCATCATCTGATGCACCTAAGCCCACTCACCCATTTGTTTGCCTTCTCATACGACTTCAGTGATTTCAAACCATATTGCCTCTTACTTTTATATATTTCCCTTCTTCCTCAAGCTTTCCCTTTTCCTGCACCCCCCCCCCCCAACTCTCAAATCCTCCTGAAAAGGATAATAGTCAATAAACGATAATGCTCAGGCAGAGACCAGTTAAGCGTGGTACACAAGGAAGGTCCTGAAGGACTCCTGCAGCTCCAGTAATGGACCCCTTGCTAGCTGATTTGTTGGGGTATGGTTCCACAGGAAGGACTGGGTGAGCAGGGTGCTAAATTCTTGGGTGAGGCATGGGGCAACGACTTATCAACTGGTGTGGACGTGCCAATATTGTAGACACCAGTACGTTCCTACATGTTTGTATGTTTTGAATTATAGCCCTGTCTCCTATAAGTCCTTGATCTGAGTTTCTATTCAAGTATCACTTGCCTTGGTTTCCCCAGATTCAAAAAGTCTGGGCTTAGTTTTCACTCTAATCTGTTCTCTTCTTGCTCTCATCTCACCACCTTAGAACATGGACATTTCCATGTCATCTTTTGTATCAGACTTTGTGATATGTGAGGGCAGGCTCCAAGTAGAATCTGTCTTTGTATCCTTCTTGCCTGATACACTGTTGAGTGAATAAATGAATCTCTGCATCTGGTACTATCACCATTTCTTACAGGTTTTGAATTCCCTACTGGATTTACAGAACCGTGAGTGTGGGAACTTGAGTTCACGTCTCTACTTCCTGGTGCCCACCGTTCTCTTACAAAGGTAGCACCCTCAATATTGTGTTTGTGGTTGGTGGGGAGGCCATAATAATAATAAACCAATGATAATTTTCATGTTATGATGCATTCCATGTGCCACAACATATAGAAGTTGAAATTCAGATATCATATATATAAACGTATGCAGTGTGCATTTAGACATATTATCATATGCATGCTGATCATAAGTACAGTCACATGTGTACACACACATACACTTACTTTTTGAAAAACAAACCTCTGAAGGCAGATACTTTTTATCTCCACTTCGTAGGAAAAACTGGAACCAAAGGGCAGACACTTGCATTCTTTTATTCATTTCAACAACTATGTGCAGGCCTTTAGTGTGCTGCTCATTGTCACTGGCACTGGGTAGTTAGTATCCAAAGGTGAACAATTCAGTGTTTCATGCCTTTTTTTTGAGCTTTTGGCAAGTGGTAGAGATATGATTACACATTGTGATAATGGTAGGAAGAGAAAAGGAATGCTATGAGGGAGAGTAACAAGGAGGCTATAATTTTCATTTGAAGGGGTTAAGGACATATTTCCATGAAATGACAGCCTAATTAGGAAGGATCTGGGCTAGAATTTGGGTCTAAATCTGTTGGGCTGATTATGGACAAAATGACATTTGGCTGTGTCATTCTGTAGAAGAAATGCATTCTTAAAATTTTTTAAATAAACAATTATTTTAATTGTTTTAATTTTACTATTCACAGAATATTAGAGTAGGAAGTAACTACTCAAGTGTTCCCTATGTAGGGGTCACTTGGTTAGCAACCATTATATGTGGTGATCCAGAAATTAATTGAATGCTTTCAGTGGTCAAGAGCTCACTATCTCAAAATATAACCTATTCCACTTTCAGTAACATGCATGATTTATTACACTCTCACAATGTGCTCAAAGCTGCTTCCTCATTATTTCCATCCAGTTGATCTGGAAAGGCACTAGATACAAAGAATCCACTTTTTCCCATGATATTCTTCTCCATGATTCTCCTGATTTGCCGGCCTCATGATTTCAGAGATCCCTTCTTTATTTTATCCCTGGAGAAGTGTCACAACTGCCACTGTGGTTTACTGCAACCATCATCTTATACTCCATGGGTCTCCCTCTTAAAATGGTGCAACCAGAACTGAACAAAGTGGCATCCGGCCAGCAAACAGTGTCAGAATTTTCTTCCTATTATCTAGCCACTTCCTTTCTCCAGAGTCATAGTCTGATAACAAATGGATGACCAAACTCTGTCAGTGTTTCATATTCCTATTATTCATGTGGTCTGTTTTTCACTCGTTTGATTACAAACTCCTTGAGGGAAGCTCCTACCATAGGGTTTGAACATAAGAATCATACCACAAATGTTTTTCAAAAGAAGTTTCTGAAACAGAGAAAGCCTCTCTGTTTACACCAGAAAGTCTGTCTGAATTGACTCCTTAAAAATCACCAGGTAGAAATCAGAAGATTCCATCATGAATATCCAAATAACTTAATGCTATTATCTGGATTGGAACCATTTGGAACATTTACCTGATTGCGGAATCTTGGTGTTTCCTACAGAAGGTACCTAACAGTCATGTGTTAGTGATCCCTAAAGCTTTTTCTTCTTATTCAAGGACAACTTTTAAATTCCCTTTATTTTTTTTATTCCATTAAAATCTTTTTCCATTGTTATGTCTGGTTCACTGTTTTGTCTTGCCTTCAATCAGTTTCTCCATGTTTACTGTGCTCCCAAGTTCTAGCTCATTTACCATCATTTGGTCTTACAGGAACAAATGCTGGTTGGAGTTTTTTGCTTAAACAGTCCTATTTTACTTTAAAAAACCAATCCATTTGGACTTTATTCTGAAGTCAAGCTGGGGATTTTCTCTCTGCCAGGCTCCTCTGCCAACATGTGGAGAATATGATCTTGTCTACTGTGTAAATGCTATTTCCTAAAACCAACAAGAATAGCTGCAGGGTGAGAGTGAAAGGAGAATGGAAACATCTAAAAGGCAGGCAGGACAATCACAAAGCAGCTTGCATTTATACACTACTGATAACGTGCCAGCTCCTCTTCTAAGTGCTTTGTGAAAATTCATTTAATCTTCATGGTAATTCAGTGAGAGAAGCCTGAATACTATCCCCATTCTACAGATGACTAAACTGAAGTTCAGAGAGGTTAAATAACTTACCCAAGATGGTAAGAGGTGGCGATGGGAAGCAAAAGCCTAGCAGGTCTAGTTTACTCTTACTAAGGCTATTCTAGTACTGCCTACCAGGACTCCTAGCAATCTTGGAAGCCACTCAGTCCTGTTACCCTATACAGTCTTGTTCTGACTAGACTGATCAACCCAGACATAAAATTGAATGGAAATGGAACAAAGATACCCTAATCTCTTCTAGGAGAATTCATGGTTAGATTGGCAGTAGACCTGTAATGTAGTTAGGAGTCATGAATTCTAACTTCTGTCCCTATGTCTGAACCTTTCCTCCAAAGTCTTAGATTAGAAGCTCAGATTAATATCTCTTTCCTCTCTGGAATGCTATTCTTACAATAAGAAAAACAGTGTTAGAGCATGAAAGGTTATTACCCATCATCTCCAGCCCTGTGTTTCCCAACATGTAGAACAAACATGCTACTAAAAAAAGTTAGAGTCACTTAGTGAAGTGGTTGCTCACCTTTCATTGGTGGTAGGGCATCCTGCTAATTGTCATGAGGAAAGTCTCTGTGTGGTGCTAGGATTTCTTCAACACATCTCTACCACTTCTCCCTTTTGAGGAAAGAGAGAACAGTGTCTAGATTGAGAGTCTTTGGCAGACCACAGTATTCATTGTGATGGTTTATGTTGACTGACAGAAGAGACCTCTAGCAGCTCTAAAACCTATGCTTAGTAAGGGCATAGATTAAAGAAACCTTTATGTGTTGCTTTCATCTTTCTGTTGAACATGTTACCATCCTGTAGTGCCAACTTTAAGATGTTTCTTTGGCTTGGTAGAAAATCATACTGGTTTCCCATTTGTGTGTATGGCATAAAGTTTCTTTATAAAATTAATTTGAATAGGGGCGCCTGGGTGGCGCAGTTGGTTAAGCGTCCGACTTCAGCCAGGTCACGATCTCGCGGTCCGTGAGTTCGAGCCCCGCGTCGGGCTCTGGGCTGATGGCTCAGAGCCTGGAGCCTGTTTCCGATTCTGTGTCTCCCTCTCTCTCTGCCCCTCCCCCGTTCATGCTCTGTCTCTCTCTGTCCCAAAAATAAATAAACGTTGAAAAAAAAATTAAAAAAAATTAATTTGAATAAAATTAAAGGCATGATCTTTAGGGGCGCCTGGGTGGCGCAGTCGGTTAAGCGTCCGACTTCAGCCAGGTCACGATCTCGCGGTCCGTGAGTTCGAGCCCCGCGTCAGGCTCTGGGCTGATGGCTCAGAGCCTGGAGCCTGTTTCCGATTCTGTGTCTCCCTCTCTCTCTGCCCCTCCCCCGTTCATGCTCTGTCTCTCTCTGTCCCAAAAATAAATAAATGTTGAAAAAAAAAATTAAAAAAAAAAAAAAAAAAAAGGCATGATCTTTACTATTGTTAGATTCAACACCTAATGGCAATGATAGATGTTAGTTTTCATCTAGTGAGGATGTAAGAATCTTCTGCCTGGTAGGAAAGATAACCCCAAAGGTAATTGTTTGCATGGAAATATAGGCAGTCTTTTGGTCCCACTGAGAGTCAAACCCAGAATCTTGTGTGTAAAGCAGATGTGATAGTCACTACAACATGGAACCTTAAGGTGACTGTTTGATTGCCCTGTGGGATATTAACCACTTTTATGTCTAACCTAGACATCTTAATCTATCTTTGTCAAATGCCTATTATTACCTCTGATTCTCTATTTCTCTTTGAAACTAATTTTCCATGGTCCAGGACCCCACATAATGGAGTTGAAATCATTGACATGTGTTCATTCTGTATTTGTAAGTGAGCCATGTTTTAAATTTTTGAAAACAAAACAAAACAATTATTCTTTGACAATACTGAGCAAGTAAAATTCAGCAATTATTTCTTAACCATGTCTAGTATGCCAGACATACAAATAAACGTAATTAAAAACTGTGGTAAGTGCCTTCGAGGTGTAAAGTGACCTTGGTTTTTATTTCAGGGTCAAAGAAATGAAAGAAAGGAAGTTAGAAATGTATAAGTAATTATATTTGTCATTCATAGACCATAGTAAAATTGTGAAGGTAACATGTGGTTGGTTGAAATTCTGAAGTACATGGTTATCTCCCTTTAAACATGGATTCCTAGAGACTCAAGGAGGCCAATCCACTTACCCTAAGCCCACAGCTCTGGAACAGTTATCATCTGATCTGTCCAGCACACAATTGTAGCATTGCCCTTCTCTGAGACAAGATCCAGTGTTCCCCCATGCCTGGGGCAACTCTGTATTCTCCTTGGCCATATGGTAGCAGGTATGTGGTTGGAGAAGAGAACAGGTAGACTGGGAAAAGGAGGGAAGCTATCTATGTAAATGACTGAAATTGACTACTGCAATACCCTTTTCTTTCTTCATAGAGGTATAGAGCTGATTCCTGGCAGTGTTCCACCGGGGCTCAAATTATTTTAGTGACAGATAAGCTTGAATAGAAATTCTCAAACTTCCTTCTGCCTCCTCCTTACCCATATGCAAAGAACAATTCCATCAGGCACATCTTTTTAATAACAGGGTTTAATTTCAGAAATTCTGGGGTAAAGAGGAAGCTCAGGCAAGTGGGAAGAAGGGGCCACATCCCATGATTCTTTCATATTGAATTTCCACTTTGAGACTCTCAGGGCAGATGTTTAACTGCACAGACCCATGGACTAAAACTTATACTCCTCTACATGTTAGGAGGATGTTGACTTTTGTCTTTAACACCTTCTTACCTTCACTGTCAGGTCTTTCCACCACTATCTTGACACCCCTTCCCTCTTGGAAATCAGTACTTCACAAGAAAAACATATCCCAGTTAGTTATCACATTTGATTAAACACCTCACCCTGAAGTGTAAATATTTCAGTGGCTCTTCCTTTCACAGATATATTTGCACCCCTTGGCTTCATAGCAGCCTTCTCAAACAGTGGAATTTCAGCAATCAGGGAAAGCCAGATAAGGTGGATATTTTGGGAAGGAGGATTTCCCCAAAGTCTATTCCTCAAATCAAATTGCTTTAGGACAATTATGACAGTGATTTATTGACGTAAAAGGGCTATTACTTTGTTCTTGCTACATAAAATATCTGTGTTTGCTTAGCTTTGCTGATTTCCTGGTATATCTGAAATACACTTACAGAACTCCATAGAAGAATGTTTGTCTTTTTTTACCCTTTCTTTTTCTATATTGCTTACACTAAGCTTCTTCCCCTTGGGAAGAAATTTTAAATATATTTCACAGCTGCTTTGAAAACAGCTGTATAAATGTAAGACATTAATAGGGAAAGCCAAAATACGCACTAGGGCAAAATAAGACCAAAGTTATTAAACCATAACCTAAAGATAGTCAAAGTAAAATATACATGTGTGTTGAGTTCAAAACATATGTGATTTAATTAAAATCTGACTTGTGTTTAAAAAGAATGGCTAAGCAAGACAATAAGTGTGACACTTCAAAAATCTTAAATCATTCACACACACAAAAACGTGCATGCACACAATCATTTCCTGAACCCTAAAGCTAAGGAGGCCTGAGTGTGAAAACAGAATAAGGTCTTCAGTGCACAAAGCTAGTGAGTTGAAGGAAACATTTCATGACAGTCCCTGCCTACGCACCATGTATGTATCACACATCATTTATTCATAGCAGTATCAGTTAGTTATCCTGTTCCAATCTGTGCAAGATTATCTACTTTATCACCATGAGCAGTGTGCAGATAACACAGTACGTTCCTAATGGCTGACTGCATCCACTTGTTTCCTATTCATTCATGGGACAAGGGGATTATAAAACTGTATGTAGGAAATGCAGCATTTGTCCTGCATAAACTTCTTTATCTTTATTTGCCCCATTGTTTGCTATATTTTTTTAGTCTACTGGCAGCCAAGGGTCACATTGCCATGAAGATAAATTTCATATTAGACCCACTGGGAGCTGATGTCAGTACAAATCTGTTCCAGGACAGATTCAAAATTATGGCAAAGAGGAAGTTTCAGTATTTTATGTCTGTATTATATTGTCCTGTTTTCCTGATAATGGAGCCAGGGAAGACTTGGAACCAGGGGCTATGTTTCTGCCTTGCTCATCTCCCAACAATGGATAAATACACTGGGCCTTCCCTGTTGGCCAGACTTCAGTCTTATTATCTGTGAAATGTGCTGTGATCCTCAGGCACTGTGATCCTGCATCCTTACCTGCAGGTTCAGTTATGCCCATGCCCTGGGTGACTTGAGGTTAGAACAGTTGCATTTCATCCAGGGTTTTGCTGCCAGTGAAGGTTGGGCTCTCTGTGTTGACAGTGGTGCTTCCTGTCCATTATCAGCTTGTTTGACATTTGATGTGTGTCCATTTTGTATTTCCACTGGAAGCCAAATGTCATAGCTCAAAGATAACATTTTGCCCCTTATTTCCTCCCATTTCAGAATGAATTCAGGTTTTCTGTATGGGTAAGCTCCATTCAGAGTCTGGGGGGAATTCCAAAGTCAAGAGTGTTCTGTTTGTGAAGTAATTCTAGTAACGTGTGGAATTTTAATCATGAGGTTTTTTTTCTCTTGCAAAGACTAAATGTTTAAGAAAAACGCAGGAAACTGGAAATTAGAATCAATTCCCTTCATAACAACAGCAGGATATCAGCTTTAAAATATGTTCTTTAGCTGGTGTAATGATTACAGTAATAGAAATTTGGGTAGTGCCTATGGAATACACAGCTTGACCTGGCGGTGGCTTGATGTACAGTCCTAACACATTAAGAGGTCGTGTTTCAAGGGCTGTTTCCCATGGTGGTGTTTGGAATTCAGAACATACGAGTTCTGATTAAATCCATGGTACAAAAAAGGGTCCTAGGTTGGGCTCTACAATCCATAACATGCAAAATGTATTCTACCTACAGCAATTACAAAATAAATAGTAAAAAGTATTTTAGAGTAGAAGTGCCTGGGTGGGTCAGTTGGTTGGGCGTCCTACTTCGGCTCAGGTCATGACCTTGCGGTTTGTAAGTTCGAGCCCCACGTTAGGCTCTGTGCTGGTAGCTCGGAGCCTGGAGCCTGCTTCAGATTCTGTGTCTCCTCCTCTCTCTGCCCCTCCCATGGACATGCTCTGTCTCTCTCTGTCTCTCAATAATAAATAAACATTAAAAAAAATTTTTTTTAGTATTATGGAGTAGTATAAAATAGACTCTTTAGCCACAATGTCATTTTTAAACATGAATTTATTATGCCAAAGACTGATTTTCTTTTTAAAATTGGTATCTACTCCAACCTCTCCTCTTATTCACTTAATTCAGCAAATAATTAGTGAGGACCTGTTATGTGCCAGGCAGGTACTATTGTAGGGTGCAGTGGACAAAACTGATGAAAATCTCTGCCCTTGTGTAGCTGACATTCATCAAAGCAGAGAAAGGAGTGAGGAAATGTCAATTTTTTGGTGACAATTTTAGGTTCTCATACTGAGAAAGTATGATTTGCGTCAGGTCCTGAAGCAAGTGACTGAGGAGGTAACCAATCCGTCTGGTTTCTGTGGGAGCCAAGTCTTAGGCAAAAGCCACAGCAAGTGCAAAGGCCTTGGGACAGGTTGGATTTGTTTAAACTGAAGTGAGAAAATGCTTGTTGGGTCCTGTTTACAAGGAAGGAGATGAAACTGTCTGATTAGAGAGCCCAGGCTACGGAACATCCCAAGATGTGGAATATTTTAAGCTGTCTCCAGTCTCTGGTTGACTGCTGAGCATCTAACTATTCTCTTAGAGACAAGCAGCAGCGCAAAAACTGGGGGGACAGGTGGGGGAATTTATTTTATTTATGTTTTATTTTTTCATTTTATTTAATTCCAATATAGTTAACATATAGTGTAATAATGGTTTCAGGAGTAGAATTTAGTGATTCATCACTTACATATAACACCCAGTGCTAATCCCAACAAGTGCTCTCCTTAATGCCTATCACCCATTTAGTCCACCCCCCCGCCCTCCCCTCCAGCAACCCTCAGTTTGTTCTCTGTATTTAAGAGTCTCTTATGGTTTACCTCCCTCTCTGTTTTTATCTTATTTCTCCTTCCCTTCCCCAGTGTTCATCTGTTTTGTTTCTTAAAGGGTAGGGGATTTATATTCATCTCTGTCTTGGATACTTTGATTTATGCACAAAACAGCACCTAGAAATGCTTGCAATGTATAATCCTTTAGTTAATTTATATGCATGTATTTTACAGTGTTTTTTTGTGGTACAGATGTTTGAGAAACTTTTATTGTGAAATGTAACATACATACAGAAAACAATGATATATGTTCACTGATTTATCACAAAGTAAACAACCTTGTAACCACCCTCCAGGTGTCAATAAGCAGACACTGCCAGTTCCCCTTCTGCCTGCTTTGAATGCTATCCCTTCCTCCCCTGTAAAGGCAAACCAGTCTTCTGACTTTAAAATGACCAGTTCCTTGCCTTTTTGTTTTAAAGAAAGAATGGTAAAGAGACCCCCATGTAATCACAATCATTCAGTCCTAATAGTTATCAATGACAGGTCAATCATGTTTCATATAATCCCCATTTCTTGCTCTCATCATCCCCTCCCAGTTAAGTCATTTAATTAATTTATTTGTTTTTATTGAGATATAATCTACGTGAGGTAAAATGAACAGATCTAAGATATACAGTTCCATGAGCTTTGACAGTTGTTTATGCATGTATAAACTGATATAAACATAGAGCATTACAAGTTTGTTTTGTGACTGTGTGAGCTCTCTTTAATTCCTAGGAACTCAGAAGCACAAGGGATGATTTCAGTCCCCCACTACGTACACGTAAAAATCCTGAACAGCTAGCTGGCAGCCAGATGTGGTCACAGAAGTATGCTTATATTGATCTTTCTAAACCCTTTCTAAATGCAGACTGTTATCAGCTACCCCACTCCTCTCCCATGGCCCCTCCCTCCTTTTCCTTCTGTCGGCAAAATAGTTTGTTATGGATTGGTGATAAAAATCAGTGTCCACTGAAAGACATGTCAAGACCACCGCCATGTGAGACCTTCAAAGCATACCGAGCCACATTATGCCACAGTGTGAAGGGACGTGCCTGTCAGGGGGTCACAGCCCATGTCCGCCAACTCACTTCTCCTATTTCTCATGAGTAGAGGGTTTTTGCCCCTAATCCAACCAGAAGGTTCTCTGCTGCACCCTTTCCTGGGTGAAGGAACATATAGGGCTTATGATGTATAGGCTCAGGAAGGTAAGGATGGCATGGACAGTAGGTTGTGTCTCTGGTTAATACCTCTCTTGGGTGATCCCTTCAGTGATGTGGCCTTCCTCGTGACCCTGACCAGATTCATCTTCTACTTCTCATTGCTCCCTTTTCCCTGTGTCACTCATAGGGCTTTCTCTTGGGTGGTGAGTAATGATAAGCCATAAACAGGTTAATCTCTTCTACTCACAGGAAGCTCATGAAGGCAAAATGTCTTTATTTCATATTTCTCAAGGGATCTTGTAACATCATTTGCATATGGCTGATGCTCAACATCTACCTGCTAATAAATGATGTTTACAAATGAGTCAGAAATTCATGACTTCATGATATAATTATACTTCATGATATAATTATATTAGACATTAATTGCATATTTTGCATGCTCAACAGTATTAATCCCACATCCATGTCTTAGTTTAAAAAGCAACAATAACAACAACAAAACAAATTAAGCAAACACACAAACAGGTCTTGGAGTTTTTTGGAGTATCCTTAACAATTGACTGTGTTTAAATTTTATATGGATTTTTTTCACCCTTTTCTTAATACAGTGTATGTCAGCCAAACAGTATCTACTTTATCCAGAGGCTTATATTAAACTGCTATTTTAAGGAAACAAAAGTAGAGTATGTTTTTCAAAGCTGGCCTGTGTTATTCATAAGTAAAAGTGATACACTTCTTATTAGACAATGACATTATAAAGTCAAAATGCCACTGAATGTACGTGCAGGTTTTCAGTGGGCCTAAACATAATATAAGGCCAGTGGTAAGCAATGCATAGTTCTAAAACTCCTAGAGTCTAAATTTTCCACATGAAGTGTTTGGTGTTATGGTGTTTCTTTGGTGTTATGGTGTTCCTTTGTTCCTTTTTACAAGAGGAAAATAGACATAAAAGATGCATAATAAACAGGGCTTTGATCAGAATTTCTAAGATTAAGAATGAAGCCTTGTGTGGCCCTTCCACATTGATGACAGTTCCAGGCCTGCTCCCCAATCTCCGGGATGCATAAGAATCCCTGAAGATCTGAAAATATAAGTAGGTTTGGGTGGAACCCAAGACTGCATTTTTAACAACCCCTCAGGTGAAGCCAAAGCTACCAGTTCCATGAACTACACTTGGAGTAGCAATGAGTTAAAGCAAGTTACCTCCTACTGCTAGAATTTTTCAGGTAGTGGGCTGGATGGAGTAGGAGAGAGGAGGTTGGAGAAGGCAGGGAGGGTTGGTTAGGGTAAAGGTAAATTGCTTTTTGTTTCCTGCAGTAATTTCTGCAGGCTTTCATGGGAAAGTGAATTCAAGGTATGGGATTCCTGTCTTTTAAGCACCGTCTCCTGGATATAAACTGTCCCAAGTGAATTTTCAAAGACTTGCCCAAAGTTTTGCTCTCTTGACTCTCATGGAAATTAACTGTGGCCTTTCCAGTTTATGCTTTGAAAAAGCTTCTCTCTTCATTTTTGTGGGAACCTGCATCATAATAACAGTGTTTCTCAGTAGGAGCAACATGAAAGCAAATTAACCCTTTAAATTACAGGGAGCAGAGAGCAGTAAATTCACCCTGCTCTGAAGCAGCATCCTTTTCTCCTTTTCATGCTGCACAGAGCTCCTTTTAAGGCAATGAAATGTCTGTTGGCAAGTGAAGGCCAATGGGTCTTGCTTCCAGGAAACTTGAATCTTTCCACATGGTTGTTCTTGACCAAAATAAGGTCAAATGGAGGGATATGGAAGTGGGTCCTATCGCTTAGGGCATAGAAAGACAAACCGTACCAAGAGAAAAGGATCTAACTTTTGTTGATCCCCTGGCCTCTTCCAGACCTTCTACATATAGTATGTCATTTAGTTTTACTCCATCCCTGTGAGCTGGGCCTGATTCTTTATTACGTTCTCAGAAAATTGAGATCTGTTGAAATTAAGTCCATTGCTTATGGTTCCACATTAATTAAATTTCAGATCTGGGGAAGGTACTCTCTATGATTCTAGAAATATTGTAATTTTTTTTCAGACTCATAGACTGAGGGTGTTCTGCTAATTTGTAGGCAGAACCACTCCTTGTGTGCTGTGCCTAGCACCCAGGTCCTCAGTCACTAACTGCTATATAAATGAATGAACACATCCAGATCACTTAAATTCATACACCCCAGCAAGAAACCACATTAATTTTGATGGCTATTTCCCATTTAATGTATGGAAATGTATCACAAAAACAACATGTGCATGGGATCTTTGATGAAAGCAGATAGTGAGACACGTGCGTTAGACCCTCCTGTCCTCCTTCAACACTCACACGGTGGTTTGCTGTATCTCTTTTGAAAGTTCAGAGTGGCTGATTATCCAAAAAATCAGGGCCACTATAAGAGGAGCTAGACAAAGTTTCTAGTATTGTCAGTTCTCAGGTGCCATATTTTGCTAGAGGAGTTTCAATCAGTTTCTTTGCAGCAAAGTAAATAAAGGATTCTGGGTGAAAGAAAAGTCCAGGACAGTGATAAGGGCATCAGTTATTATTATTTATACCATAGGAAGTTCTTTGCCCTATGTGACCCCAACAGGAAAAAAAAAAATAAATGAAGAAATAAGTATAGAACCCAGACGTATTAGAAAACATAACATGGAATATGTCTTCTGCAATAAGAAGTGAAGTCACCATTCCTGCTTTGTTGAGCCTGGTATAGATTTCTCTCTAGTAACAAATATTACTGCCCGAGATGATAAAAAGAAATATGACTCCTCGGTGAATAATCTAGGAACACACACACACACACACACACACACACACACACGAAAACAGAAACAAGAGAAAACAAGTACCATCGGCTTCATAGAAAATGAGGAATCAGAATTTCAGGCAATATTTTGGTAATAATGTCACAAAGAGATATTCCAGTGTCCTCATATACTCAGTCATGTTTTCCACACTCATGAAAGAAAATGGCTCAAAATGTTTTGCAGGAAAGCAACAGTCATAAAAACATTGACATTATCTTCTAAAATGAGGAGTATGGGTAATTTTTTAAATTTTTATTTATTGTAGAGAGAGAGAGAAAGAAAGAGAGTGATCATGAGTGGGGAGGGACAGAGAGAGAGGGAGACAGAGAATTTCTAGCAGGCTCCGCACTGTCAGCACAGAGCCTGCCGCGGGGCTTGAACTCACAAACTGTGAGATCATGACCTGAGCTGAAATCCAGAGTTGGATGCTTATCTAACTGAGCCACCCAGGCGCCGGGAGTATGGATATTCTTAAAAACATATGGTTTCACTCTTATGTGGATCCTGAGAAACTTGACAGGAACCCATGGGGGAGGGAAAGGAAAAAAAAAAAAAAAGAGGTTAGAGTGGGAGAGAGCCAAAGCATAAGAGACTGTTGAGAACTGAGAGCAAACTGAGGGTTGATGGGGGGTGGGAGGGAGGAGAGGGTGGGTGATGGGTATTGAGGAGGGCACCTTTTGGGATGAGCACTGGGTGTTGTATGGAAACCAATTTGACAATAAATTTCATATATAAATAAAATAAATAAATAAATAAATAAATAAAAAAAACAAAGAGCAGAGGTGTTTGACTTGTTACATGTAAAGATACATCTCATGAATTGATCTTCACCCATTTCATTGTTTGGCACTTAGTAGTCCCTCAGTTTCTATTTGTGGGATTTAGGAAAGAAGAGCCAAGAAGTTCTTGTTCTGAAAACCAAAGGACTGAGCCAGTAAGGGAAGAGCTACAGCTATCATGAAAAACGAATCCCCAAACACTGAAGACACATAGTTTATTGTCCTAGTGGCAATAAATAGATGAAAATAAGCAGATGGTGACTTCACTTCTTATTGCAGAAGACAGTTATGTTTTCTAATATTTTGGGGTTTCCTGACTTGTTTTTTCATTTAATTTTTTTCTTCCTCTTGGGGTCAGGTAGGGCAGGGACCCTCCTATGGCACTCCATTGCAGTGGTGGAAATATCACTTGAAAATTCTTTTGTTTATCTTTGTCGTCCTAGTGTGATGCATTTCAATCTCTCTCCTTCCTGTCCTTTTCCATTTTCTCCCATGGGAATATATGATGGTTGTTCATTTTTTGTTAACATAGGCCAGGAACAATGCTCCAGAAGTAGAAGCACCTGAGGATACATGGTTTCTATGATCAGCATCTACTGGCCAAAGGATAAAAATACCCAGGCTGCCTGCATGTACTGAAGGTTAAAAACAACTTGTCTGTTTTGATTGGTGAGAAAGTTTTATAAATGTAATGCTGTCTTGGGTTTCACAAAAGCAAACACTAGGACTTGTCATCCATCCTTTTCATTTCTCCTGTTAGGGCAGCACATCTTCCCTCTCCTCCTTTCCTCTCCTAAGTTGAGTGACATTTTGGGGGGCAGAGCTCTTCCTGTGGTCACTTTCCCAGGATTTTCAAGTGGTATTTCTGTCACTGTAGTGGAACATCATGACCTGTTTATTTTTATAGCTCTGTCACTACAAGAAAAGAGATCTTCAGTGCTTTCAAATTTTTTTAATCAAGGTTCTAGTTATTCTCTTATTGACTCAGTCCTTCAGTTTTCAGAGCAAGTATTTCTTTAAAAATAAGTTTATTTATTTGAGAGAAAGAAAGCATGTATGCATGCATGCATAAGTGGGGGTGGAGCAGAGAGAGAGGGAGAGCGAGAATCCCAGGCAGGCCCTGCATTATCAGCACAGAGCCTGACACAGGGCTTGATCTCATAAACCACAGGATCATAACCTGAACTGAAATCAAGAGTCTGATTCTTAACCAACTGAACCACCTAGGCATGCCCAGATCAAGCATTTTTTGGCTCTTCTTTCCTAAATCTCACAAAACAATTTCCTACAGAAAGCAAGATTTGTGAATGTAAGAATATGGAAGAGCCACCCAGACACCCAAAGAGCAGGAAAAAGATCTTATTTTGCCTTAAATTCCACACTTCTATAGGAGAGAATACTCGGGATGGCTGGAGGTGGGAGTTACTTAGCTCCTTCCATAATCTCTTAAAGTAACCCCAATTAAACACAATCTCAGTAAGAATAGTGTGCTCACAATGCTACACTGCTTTCAGTCACTAGGAGCAAGAGTGCATTTTGACTGTGTCAAGACAGTTAACTGGTTTTAGATGAACAACTCTGGGGTAGGGGGCTTCTGCTGCTCTGCCTTACCCCTGGAAGGATAGAGGATCTAAGGGGATGAGGGGGTGAGCCTCAGGTAAATAAGATAGAGCCAAAAATGTAAACACAAATAGTGGAAGCTGAAATGAGCCAGCGTAGCAAGGACTAGAAAGTTCATTTTGACTTGAAGAAAGGAAGCGAGGTCTGAAGACACTAAAACTGCAACCAGAAACAACCGCCTTAAAAAAGCATTTGGAATTTTATTAAAACAGAAACATTGAATATATCATAATCTTCCAACTTATTATACCAAAGTCACCTACTTCCCAGTTGAGGCTGATAGGAATAGATTTGATAAAGAAAACTCAAGAAAAAATTGTATATGGTATTTCAGTGGAATGTGGTAATAGGCTTTTTATGTGAAAGCATTGAGTTAAAGGGGGCAGTCCTGCATCATCTTTGATTGGATACATCTGCAATATAACTTTAAATTTTAAAATATAGTATAAACACAGTTTCTTCTAAAATGGTTTTTAGGCTTTAATTTTCAAGAAAGCATGAGTAAATTACTTTGTATAAAGCGTGAATGAACCATGACTACTGCTACAATCTTTGAACATCATCTATGGTAAAGCTTTCTGAAAGACAGTACAGGTGGGCTGCTAAGTTAGGACCGTACAACAGAAAGACTCCCACTAAAATGCCATCATACATCTGCAATATTAGAAATATCAGGAGAATCAGTAACTAATTTTAGTCCTACTTTCAAAGCTTAAGTGCTTTAGAAAATTTACCAATTTTTGAATCTCTGAATAATTCTTCCAAGTAAATAGACAAAAGAACATCAACACCTAATTGAAGTTTGAATGTCTCCTAAGATAAAAACAGTACTAGAGTATATAACTCCTTTGGTTTCCTAGAGCACTTTCACCTATATTGGTTTATCTCTTCTTCAGGACCAATCTTTGGGGTGTGTGTGTGTGTGTGTGTGTGTGTGTGTGTGTGTATGAGATGGGGCCTTCTTTAGAGAAGTATAACTCCAATTCTTCTGATGTCCCCAAATCATTTTTTTCCACAAAGGATGGTGAGTCCTTCTACATGAGGTATAACATAAGAAGAGATCACCTGTCCCAGTGGTTCCCAAAACTTATTTACATTCTGAAATTGCCTGGGAAGCTTCAAAAAATGTGGCATCCTATGCTTTTCCCCCTAGAGATTGTGATTTATTGGTCTGGATGCGGTGTAGGCTTTGGCACTTTAAAAAGATCCCTATGTCATTCTAATATGCAGACAAATACAGTAGCCATCAAGCTAGACTCTTTGGATCTCCTTTCCCTTACCTGTAAAGTGGATGTGTGGGTGGAGTTGAAAGGGCTTGAAGGTGTGGAGTAATAATTACAGCATTTCCTGAAGTAGATTCTGGGGAATGCTGGTCTTCTCTGATCCTCATGAAAAACCAAAACGGCTTCTCTGATAAAATCACTTTGGGAACCAATGTGTAAACTACATTAGTTGAATGAATAATAATTGTCTTAATGAATGAACCAATCAATCTATCAAGAGTGCTGGTTCATATTCTACCTTTACCACCCACTAGCTATGAATCACTGGATATGACTTGCCTCACTGGGACTCAGTTTTCTCATCTGTAAATAAAAGGGGTGACCAGATGTCTTATGCTTCTAACATCCCATAACTCCATAACCAGAAAATTTCTGAGATCCCTTTTATTTTAGGATTGCATGAGTCAAAAGGAACCAATGATCTTATCTAACTCACTCAAGACTACAGAATTGGGGGAGGGTGCTTAATTGGTCTAATTTTACAGTGAATCATCATTAGGCCCTGAAGCAATATAGCTGCAGACTGTGATTCTTCTCTCTAGTGGTTAAGACTCATTTTATTCCTAAAAGCTTTTTAAAATATTATCTTCCTTACTGTTGCAAATAAAGACAGCTGAGCCTCAGACAGGCTGATTCATAGCTACTATTTCTCAGGCTCATAACTACAGACGACAATCGACACAGGCCTTCCTTTGCCTTTAGCTTTCTTTCTGCCAGCAGACTGTCTGGACCTTGCCCGGGCTGTCTCTGGGCATTAATGAATGCTGCATTCACCCCGCTGGAAATCCAAAGTGACTAATGGGTAGACTATTTGGGATGCCTGTAGTCGCATTCAATGTCCTCTTATGCCATCTATCCCCTTTCCCTCATTTAGCCTGGAAATGGGAAGGGCACATAAAATGCAGCAAAGCCAATAGGAATTTACTGACAGGGAGGAGAAAAGTACTAAAGGCTGCCTCGTCCTAGAGACTGTCTATGTATCGATAGCTTACCAATAGAACAGTTCGGATAAATAGAGTTTCCTCTGAGCTGACCCTCCAAGGAAGTCTTGCAAATCATCCAAATATCTGTAAGTTAAACAGTTACTGTGAAAATAAAGGATTGCCCTTGATGCTTCGGTTCAGCAACTAGCAAACTATGGCCCACAGACCATTTCTGTAAATAAAGCTTTATTGGCACACAGCCATAATCATTTGTTTATACATTGTCTATAGCTTTTTTTGTTCTAAAATGGCAGAGTTGAGTAGTTATAACAGAGACTGTATGAACTTCAGGGCTTAGAATATTTACTATCTGACTGTTTTAGATTTATACATGTTGTTTGATATAAGCACATTTTTCATTCACTCATTCCTTTATTCCCTCACTCTGTATACAATTTAATAATGAAAGCAATTAAATAAATAATATAAAAATATAAAGAAGCATAAAATAATTTCCTGTCCTTTCAAAACATACCTAGACATCAGTCGTCATCCTGTTGCAATTATTGATGCACAAAATCCTTTAGAAATTCACCCCTGCATACAGTGTCACACACATGGCTTCCAGGAGGGAAAGAAAAGCATGCATGTGACCTGATCATGTATTCCACCTTATTAAGTCAATCAGATAGGATATATATAAATTATAAAATGATGAAACTTAAAGCTAAAGAGGTGATTATTTCTAGTCCATCCTCTCTAGTCAATGTCACAAAACTAGAGTTGGTAATAAATCTAAGTTTTATTTAAAAAAATTTTTTTTTCAACGTTTTATTTATTTTTGGGACAGAGAGAGACAGAACATGAACGGGGGAGGGGCAGAGAGACAGGGAGACACAGAATCGGAAACAGGCTCCAGGCTCTGAGCCATCAGCCCAGAGCCTGACGCGGGGCTCGAACTCACGGACCGCGAGATCATGACCTGGCTGAAGTCGGACGCTTAACCGACTGCGCCACCCAGGCGCCCCAAATCTAAGTTTTATAATATGCAAGAATCTTGGCTCTTGTGCTATCATTATAATATAAACATATATATGTACATGTACAAATAAACAACCCATAATACATAAATATTTGTGGTATATTTCTAAGTGTTTCAACATGCTAGCTTATTTTTCAATGTCTCCCTCTTAGGACAACTGTTGCCAGAATACAGTTTCTCCTTTTGTAGTTCTGGCATGGACAAAACAAGTAAATACAAGAGAAGTTTTATCTGGGATTTCCTCACTTGAGAGGGAGGAAAAGATTCTAGTAAGAACTTAGTTCTAAAGAAATACTAAAATACACCCTTGTTCAACTAACTCAATCCTGTATATTTCTATCCTGAAGCTATAAGATATATTGGAGTCAGGGTTGGTTTCGATAAGATTGATTTTGATTTTGAGGCAAACTTTTCTTCCCCCAAGACAATAGCAGGTCAAAGCCACCTAACTGTATACAGAAACAAAAACAGAACAAAACAAAAAAACAGAAGCCAGAACGAATTCAGAATTAAATATGAATTGCCAACAGTTATAGACTGCTTTAAGCAATGCTGTTTCTACAAATCATTCCCAGGAAATATTTAAGTGTGTACATGGAGAATGTAATTCCACTAACAACTAACACAATGGATGATTTCTTAGTCTCAGTACAACCTTAATAATGATGACCATAATGATAATATTATTATTCTATTCCTGGGATACTAGTTCTTGGCATCTGAAACTCTCAGTACACATTTGCTGAGGACCAATATTTTCCCTTTTCTAAGTCAGCCCCATATTAGGATTTCATGAGCTAGAAGATCAGATTACTGCTGCTTACAAAAAGCTGCTGGAAACTAAAGTTTAGCTGCAAACTAAAGTGCTGGAATTTTAGTGCCATATTTTAGTGGAGTGAGTGCATGGCAGGGGAAGATTAATTAGATTTAAGACAGAAGGAGAGTCCAATTTAATTTTGCCCCATTACTTGACTTGCCTGGAAATTATACTTAGTGTGTGGGATTCTTCCCCCTGAGGGGAATAGCACCAGAGCCTTCTCTCTGCCCTGTCAGGCTTTGGGGAGACATGCACAGTTCTCCTTCTGCTCATCCTGCTCTGTGCCCTCCGGGGTTTGTTTGTGCCAGAAATGCTCTGGAAGCCAGTGGGAGTTCTTTTCTGGCACAAGATTTTCAAGATGAGAAATGAGCCTCTATACTTAAGATACGTTGGCATGAATCGAAAATTCTCAGGGAGGCTTAGGCTCCAATTCTGTGTCAGGAAGGAAAAGCAGAGAGAAGCATATAGTCACATTTTCAACCATTTGAAGAGATGTTTGCTTTTGCAAATTAACCCTGGATTAACCAAATAAGGACTTCCTGGGCTGAATCGGGAAGTGTTCCAGACAACGCACTGTGCCAGGAATGCACCTTGCTCTTTCCCCCCCTCAAGATTTTCACATTTATTAGCCCTTGAAAAGCCCTGTTGTAACCTATTGAAATTCTTTAAGCCCCAACTCCAACTCATTAGTCCTCCATAGTTCTTTTCAATCTCAATCCTCTAAATTTTTAGAGCTTTAGAGCATATAGTGTGTTCTATAGAACTTGACAGTGAAACTCCACCACTTTCCACACCTTCCAAGTTACTTTGAAAGCCATAAGCAAAACTCTGTGATGGGGCAGAGACATATTGACTGCCTACTACCAACAGAGGGTGTGAGCATTTGGAAAAGTTGTCTCATGAATCAACCACTTACATTTGCTAGACAACATTCTCATGGTATATCATGTTCTTAGACTGTTTCCCATAGTAGAGCATAAGCTTTTGAGAACCAGAAGCAGTTGTCTTCAACACCTTGATTGTGTGAAGATCTATAATTTCAGTTCTGGTCTGCTTTTCCTTTCAATGACCCCAAGTCTTCACAGCTAACTCTAATGTCAGTTCTCGCCCATGGTCCAGTTCCTGAGCTAGTCTAGAGAACCCTGGAAACACCATGTGTTCCTGAATCTAGGATGTCATGAATTTTAAGATAGACCATCAATTTAGTAATAATAATAAAAAAACGCTATGTTAAGTGTATCCATTGACTAAAAATGCACTGCAATTTCAAAAGCAATATGGCTTAAAAAGTAATTGTTACTGTAGGACTGATAAATAAGATTTACCAGTAGTATCAGCCCCAAATCCAGTGGAACTTAGAACTGGGTTGCATTGATAATAGATGGATTTGTGCTTGTGATTCCCCAGAGTGGCAATAATTCTGCCCACTGAAATAGGAAGCTCTGTTTTAAGCATCACAGCAAATAATTCTTGGTCTTGCTCTTATTAATCTTGCTTCCCTATAAAGCTGGGTTTCTCTCTGAACCCTGACCTGATTTACTGGGATGTTGTGCCTTGTCAGCTTATCCTGATCTTGTCCCTTTTCCCCTATTGGTCTTATATTTCCCTCTAATACAATCAAGAGAACTTATACAAAAGGGTGAAGCTCTTCAAAATAATTTCCTGTCTATCTAAGGGTATCAAAGGCCCCAATTCATCAGTGCTGAGGTCGGTCAACTGTCTAGGACCTTCAGGTTTTCCCAACTGCCTAAATCAGTAGTTTTCAACCCAGGGCTGCACATGAAGACTCATTGAAATAGCTTTTTAAAGACATCACTGCCTAAGCCCCACTCCCAAGATTCTGACTTTTTTGTTCTAGACTAGAGCCTATAACTCATGCTGATTTTTTTTCCTAACTACCCCAGGCAATTCTAGATGCAACCGTGATTCCTTTGGACAATAATTGTGTATAAGGCACAATGCATATAAAACTTAGGTCCTTGAAGTTGACCCTAACAAGCTGATGCAAGAATATAAAAAAACACTGTAACTGACAAATATCAAATGAATAAAAGAATATTTCTTTCTTCTGCAAAATATCTCAGTTCTATATAACAACAAATACCATACCTTTAAATTCAAAATTGTGCATCTAATTCTGACACTGCAGATTCAGGGACTCAAATCTCTTCTTCTTTCTTATATATCCTATCTTTAGATACAGGATTCTAGTGACTGTCAGAGCTTTGTTTAAAATTAGCATCAGTGAGCAATGACTATAAGCCACATATCAAGAACTTTTCATGTATCTGGATTTTTTTTTTATTTTTTTTTTAATGTTTATTTATTTTTGAGACAGAGAGAGACAGAGCATGAACGGGGGAGGGGCAGAGACAGAGGGAGACACAGAATCGGAAACAGGCCCCAGGCTCTGAGCCATCAGCCCAGAGCCTGACACATGTATCTGGATTTAAGGTCACCATATCAACAGCCCATTTCACTTAGAATTTCCTTTTAAAACTCAGTTGATAGAGGAATATATATCAGGAGATTATAAAGTGTTACAGAATGTTATGATATTATTCAATTATTTAAAGGAACAGAATTGAAAATGTGATTATTGTAGTGAACCAAAGAGTTGATTGGCACTAACTCTGAGTAATGAAGGATTGGTGACTACAACTGACTTCATTAAAAATTAATGTTGAGAGACTCATACCATTTTAATAATTAAAAAAAATTAGCTGTCAACGTGTTGATCATCTTAAAATCTCATTAGGAGCCAGATCTCAGGATTTAAGGTATAAAGCCTCTCAATGGTAAATAGATTCATGGTGGGGACCATTTATTTTATCAGTGTTTAAACTCCCTTATATAACTTCCAAGAGTAATGCTACCGCCTGCTGAAGTTTATTCCTGAGGATTAGAAAAGAGGCTTCAATTCTCTATTACCATTTTGATCCACACCTTTTCCTCCAGTCAGAAGATGGGATCTGTTTCCCTACCCTTTGAATCTAGGCTGGCCTTGTGATTTGCTTTAGCCAAAGAGAAAAGTAAAAATTACCTATGATCCTACCACCCCCAAATTTTTTTTTTATTTATCTGCTTAGATTTCATTCTATATTTATAGAAATCTGTCTCTCTCCATACACAGGAGCATATATTTTTCCAAATGGCAGCACACTGTATGTGTTTTACAAGCTCTCCCCATCCTTTTTAAAAATCCATATTATAACAAGGTATTGTAAAGCATTTTTCATTTCAGTACATTTACCTCAGCACAATCATTTCTAAAAACTTCATTGTATTCCATTCTATGACACCATAATTTATTGACCTAATGCCTCTGTGGCTGGACATTTATAATGTATGTTCAAATAAAAAATAAATGGAAAAATAAGTGGAAAAAACATGAATTTTTGGCTCACTTGACTCTATTGCCTTAAATGTTCAACAGTAGTTTCATATTATATTTGGTTCAGTCCTTTCATTTTTGTATAAATAACTCTGGAATATGTTTGTGCCACAAACATTTAGGCACAATTGTTGTGCATTTAGGCACAATTTCTTAGGCAAGTTTCGAAGAATTGAGACTAGTAGATAAAAGTGTATGAACATTTTAAAGACATTTCACAATTGCTTCTAAAATTTAAACCACTCTCAGTTTCCATTAAGAGTATATACAAGTTGTGAAATACATAAGGTTTTATATTTCTTGAGAGATTTTACGTATAAGTTACATTTTTTTCTTAAGAATTTTATTTATAATTTCTATTTCATTGACATGTGTTCATAATGTCTTAACAGTGTATCTATATTATTTGTGCAATGTTTCCTTACCCCTTCATGATGTTGGTTATTGGTACCTTCTTTCCTTTTTTCTCTTTTAATTTTTCCATTAATTTGTCAGATGTTTTTAAATTTTGTCTTTTAAAGAAACCAAATTTCAGTAATGTTGATCTTCTCTATCATGTTCTTATCACTTTTATTGCTTTATTTTGCTTTGTGAAACTTTATTAGCTCCTTGTAATAAATGCCTAGTTCATTAATTTTCAGCCTCTATACTTTACTGATTTTTTTTCTGCCTGTAGTTCTATCAGCTACTTAGAGATATGAGTAGCTATTTTGGGGTGGCTTGATCTTCCAGTTCCTGAGAGTTGTGTTGAAGTCTCCTATTGGATCTTTCTTCAGTTCTCTTGTCTATGTCTTCTTGTGGTTCCATTAATTTCTGATTTATATATTTTGAATCTTCATCATCAGGTACATGGATATGTAAAATAATTACATCTTCCTAGAAGTTGAACTTGTTATGAAGTGTTCTCTAACTATGTCTTTTGCCTTGAATCTGTTATTTAATATTAAAATAGTTACACCAACTATCTTTTGTTTCTTATTCACTTAATGTGTATATTTTTCATACTTTCACTTTCATCTATTCTATTCTTGGATCCAGGACCACATACAGATGTGCACTGTACAACTTTAGGAATACCATCCTCATAAACTATGATATTAATGCCTCTTCTCCAGGAATTATGCTAAGCCAGATTTCATTGGGATTTCCTTTAATCCAAGTTAATGCTCCTTACTTTTGACTGTTTAATCAATCTGTTTACATTTAAATAATTACTAATCTAAAATGTACCATCTTAATATTCTTTCTTTCCTACTTGTTCTGCTTTGTTTCTTTCCCTGCTTGTAATATTTTGGTTTATTTTTTATTCTAATTTTTCCTGATAGTCATATAGAAATGATACCCTAGAGATTAAAATATGAATAGTCACCTAAGTATAAAATTAATCAAAATTTCTATTAACTTCTAAAAAATACAAGGCCCTTAAAATATTTTATTTCCCTTTTATCCATTCCAAGTTAATCTTTCATTTTAATTTAATTTAACATTTAATAAATTATTACTATGTCTAATTACTGTTTTTTTTGTATATTTTGTTAAATTTACCCACATATTCATTATGTTCTCTGCTCTTCATTACCTCATGCACTTTAGATTTCTCTGGATTCAACTTGCTTCTGCTTTCAGAACATTTGTTAATAGTTCCTTTACTGTGGGTTTGCTAGTGGCAAATGTTCTGAATTTTTGCTTGTCTGAAAATTATCTTAATTCCTTCTTCATATGAAAGATATTTATATAGGGTATAGATTTTCAGGTTAACAGTTACCTTCTTAAGCACATTAAAGACATCATTCCATTGCTTATTAGTTTTCATTGCTACTATGAACTCATCTGTCAGTCCTTTTTTAAAATCTGCTTTTCTGTTGTTTATTCCAGGACTTTTTCCCCCTTTGTCATGATTATATGTAAATAACATTTTATTTACCTTACTAAAGATATGCTAGGCTTCTCTAATCTCTAAAATAGAAATGTCAGTAGTTCTGGAAATTCCTAGTTATCACCTATTCAAATATTACTGCTCTTTCATACCCTCATTCATTTCTTAACTTCAACAACTCCAACAGTAGACCTTCTCAATGTCTGCCTTGCCTCTTGGCTTCCTTTCTGTATTTCATCTGCTGTCTCTTCATGCTCCATCCTGGATAATTTCTTCAAAAGTTTCTTCTAATTCTCATTATCTCCTGGATTATATCTAATCTGTTTTTAAATCCATACTTTAAACTTATAAATATTTATCAGATTTTTAAATTCTAGGAATGTTAATTTTAAAAATATGCTGCATCACTTCTTATTTCTTGCGGATATTTTCAAACTTACTTCTTTAATCAAGCAAATGTAATTGTTTTATAATTTTTCCAGTAATTCCAGTAACATTTTTGTCATTTTTCTTTCTATTTTTATTTTTAATTTCCTGCCAGTTCTTGCTCCTGATTTTTAGTTTCCTTGGATGCTTAGAAATCTTTGACTTTGTATTCTCATTTTACTTGAAATTTATTTTTATAGAAGTATTTTGAAGCCTATGATAATGATATCTTTCTCTAGTCAGGGTTTGCATTACTTCTTCCATCTGCTTATTGTTATTATGAAGGCTAGTACTACTTTAATGAGCTTAATCTCGTGTGTGTGTGTGTGTGTGTGTGTGTGTGGTGGTTTTTTTTTTCTTTTTTCATAAGGGAATACCCAGTAATTGCAAATCTGTTGGCAAATCCATGCAAGAGCCACCTTATTTTTGCCTTACCATTTTCTGATGCTGCATTCCTCAGAGTCCCAACTGAATTTGATGATTGCACAACCTACAAGAGCTCTGGGTTTGATTTCTCTCCTCTCCTTTCCTCCAAGGCTAAATTTCTCAAAATGAAAGTTGACATTTGTCAGTTTTGGCAACTGCCTTCAGTGTAAAATCAAACTTTGCTTTTTGCCTATCTCTTGAGTTACATCTTTTTCCTACAATTTTGGCCTTGTAAATCTTTACTATGTTCTATCAGTTCTTTCACACTTCATAAAAATGATCTTTAAATATTTTATCCATAATTTTTATTGTATTCAGCAGAAAGACTGATATGAGTATAACCTAACCTCATATTAGAAACAGAAGTACTACAATTATGTTCTTCATAAGTTAACATTATTAGTCTCTTGTCTTCTTGCCATAAATACTTCTCCAGGTGGTTTTTTGCACATCTTTACTTTTATAGTTGTTTAGCAGTGGAATAGATCGCTGCTTTGTGAGTGAATGAACTGTGAAGCCCATGAGAAAATCACTCACTGATAGGCTTTAAGAAAGATTATAAAAAAGATTCCTATAATAAAAGATTGAGCTAAATTACAACACTGTCTAAAGTGCTATCTAAATCAACAAATGTGGGGATTCTCTTTTCTCCCTTAAAATATGTTTTCAACAAATTATGTTTTCTTGTTAATACATTCTGAAAAAGAATCCACCTATTACCCCTCTATTGAATCAATATTTCTGCTTGATTATGTTTGTCATTTTTTAATATTTGTCTTAGATTTTTTACATGGGCAAGCCTTCCTCCTTAGCTATGTTTTAAAATAAGGAATTGCTTTTACATATACCTTTTTAAATATCTCCAAATCTCTGTCCATTTTTTTCTTGCATGTTAGTAGATATCTAGAAAATGCTCAATTTTATTTGAGTTGAAAAAAATTTATAATAAGACATTGATTTTCTATGTGCTTTACATGCATTATCTTATATAATCCTCGTGACAATTTTATGAGCTCTAAGTTGTTATTATTTCCATTTTATAGATGACAAAGTTAAGGAATATGAAGTACCTAGACCAAAATTAGGAAGTGGTGGAACCTGGGTGTGCTTTCAGGATGTCCGACTGCAGGACTCCCATTTGTAACCACTGCACGATATGAAATTGTGGAAAGTGATTAACAGCTTATAAATAATTTCAGGATAATAAAAAGAGAAACAATGAAAATACAGTGAGTAGTCAAGAGCTAGAAGGAACCAGCCTTTTTGGCAATGGGATGAAAACAGTATCCTATATTCCTTGCAGTCAATACTCTGTTCTCTGTGTGTGTGTGTGTGTGTGTGTGTGTGTGTGTGTGTGTACATGTGTGTTGATGGTTATGTTTGTTTCTTTTAACAATTTTTCTTTGAAAAATTATGTTTCCTCATTCCCTTGTCCTCACCATGTGAAAATAGTCATGCAGGAAGACCCAGTGCCCCTCCCTGGCTGCTGCAGTCCCACTTCCTCTCCCTCCCTGGTTTTTCGGTGCAGTTCCAGCCCTTCAGCATGCTCTAACCTTGACAGCACTGACGTCAAGAATTGAGGGAGTATGCTGAGCCAGACCCAAGCAGGCGGGTTTTGGCTACCAACATTTCCTCTAGAAGCTGGCCTCTTTCTGGCTTAGGCATTCTTCCCCTTCCTGGCCTTATTCCTCCTTGCCAACCAGCCCTCCTCTCTGCTTATACATCATGTGAACCTTTACTAAGCTTGTGATGTTCTTGCCATCTGTATAGTCAGCATCTATGTTAAGAGTTCTGTCACTCTAGGAGGTTTAAAGAGATGGCAACCTACCCCTCTCTACAAACATCAGAGTACCATTTTGTTGCACGTCCACAAGCCAAGGTTTGCCATGATTTTTCTCGACCACAGGCATATTCCAGTGAGACCCTGATTGGCGGAGAATGAGTGAAGGATCAGTGTGGGTGCTCTACCATCCCAAATTACCACTAGCAGTGTGTTCCTATCATTCAGGGATACTCCAGAGCCCAAACTGAGGAACAGTGTAGCAACTTTGATGTCCAAATCCTACACCATCCTTTCAAAGTGGGACTTGGTGGATACCCAAAAGATCAAAGCCCTGTAGATTTAGGATAGTTCATGAAAAAAGCAGACTAGCTACTTCCGGATTTGGGCAGAGGGTAGGAGGACTTGGTAGGGGAGAGAAAAGGTATTGTTCAGGATCCTACAATGTGCATTGTTTTGTACCACCACCTTGCATTATCCTTTCTTACTCTTTAATCTTGCTGAAAAATTCGAGAAGATTATAAGTGACTATGTGAAGGGCAATATTATTATCATTATTATTTCTTCTTTTTCCTGCAAAGGCTAATTCAGCACCAACTGTATAATCTCATAAAACTATGGGATGTTAGACCAGCTGGTTTCTTTACATCTAATTCAACCCCCTACTTGACAAGTGAGAAAAAATCCAGCTCAGAGAAAATAAATGACTTTGCCAGAGTCACATGATTTCCTTATGGCAGTGTAGGTAGATAGGAGCATCCACACCTGTGTACTACAGAGCCAACAGGTGCTTGTTGTAGGTCTGATATCAGAAGGATTAAGCATGTGAAGGACTGCAGGCCCTAAAATGCTGTTTCCTTCCCACAGTGACTGTGGACAAATAGCACTTCACTGGTAGGCCATGGTGGCTTTTCGTAAGTCTGCCTATCTATCCTTGAAGTGGATAACTGGGGAAATAATGTCTTTGTGTCCCTCATACCTTTTCAGTATGGTCTAGAAAAATTCACCCATAATTTGTTCAAGTGTCTGCTTCTCAGAGAAGCCTTGTCTAATGAATCTTCTGAAACAGCAGTGTTTGTGCCTTGCCTAGTCCTCTTCCCCTCAACACTCAATAATTGGCTTATGCTGCTTAATTTTTCTCCATAGCACCAAGTATCACCTCACATGGCATAGATTTGTTTATTTTTTGTTTTTGTTTCTTTTTCTTAAATGACAAAACCCAAAATAGGGAAGATGCTTGTGAAGAACTCAGAAAATTTTCCTGCTACTGCTATGGTTGTCTAGTGTTGATTTAAAATACTATAGGGAAAAGAAGTTCTGATGAGAAGAGGGTAGGTATGGGGAAAGAGAGAATAAATGTAAAGCAGAACGTAAAGCAACAATGTAAGGTAAAAGGGGACATCGGACTTGCTCACTAGGAAAGATCTGAATGGGTAACCAAAGAACAGAGACAAGGAAATAGAATATTAAACAGAGGGCAACTATATCAGCTATTTATTGCTACAATCATGCTGTATAACAAACCACCCCCAAACTCTGACTCAAAACAGTAAGATTTATTGAGGCTAGGCTCAGATGGGCCCATTTACATTTCTGGAGGTCAGTTAGCTTTTGGCTGATTTAAAATGGTCTCATTTAGGACAACTGGGTAACATGTCTCTGTCCCTCCTGTCCCAACTTCCAGCAGGTTATTCAAGGCATGTTGTCTCATGGCCGTGATAGAGGGAACACTGAGTGAGCAAGAGAAAACATACAAGTCACTTAGGGTATAGACAGAACGCACACAACATAATCCACAACTGGCCCAGGCAAGTAACGGGGACGGAATCGAGGGGTAGGGATATAGACCCCATCTCTTGAAAGGGAGAGCTTCAAACAGTGTACATAGAGGGAGAGGTAAAGAATTGGGTTTTGATTACAGTTTACCAGAGCAACCCTGGAGCTCTTGTGGCACAGAGTGGGGAACATCTCTGGTTCTCTGTAGTGCCTATCCTTGAAGGTAGGAATGCTCCCCAGGGTACCTGGATTTTTGAAAACTCTGATTCTGCATTTAACTAAACATGCTGTATGTATGTATAAACAGAGTTTTCAAAAATTTAAGTTTTCTGGGGAGTATTATACACACACACACACACACACACACACACACACACACACGTTACTTCCTTTAACACTATCTTACAGCCCCTCATTCAAGTGTATTCTCCAAAGATGTTGAGTGGGCTTCAAGCCCAGTGAAATGGTATCATAAGGAAAATGTAACTTGGATCTATTCTGGCAACACCACAGAATAACATGAGGAACCAATGTATATATGGGTGAAGGGCACTTTTATCATCTCAGTCTCCAGAACTCTTCTGGGGTCTAGAAGCATTTGCTTTCCTCTTAGGTTCCCTGCTCCTGAACCTCCAACAACCTATAACAAGCCTATTTATTTATTAAAGAGACTGTGACTATATTGACCCAGAATCCCAGATGTCCTTTCAAGACTTTGGGGAACAGACCCAGTCATTCTTTCCCTACTCCAGTGAAGTGGCTGGCATCAGGGTACACCCTGGATGTCCTTCTGGTATCCTTATAATCAGGCCAGAAGCCAGATAGACCCCACCATCCAGACATTGGCATTCTTTAATAGTCCTCAGCTTGGTGTAGAGCTCATCATTATTTAGAAAGGAAAAAACTTCATGTGGACACCTCTGTCTCCTCTCTGTAAGTGTATTATTCTAGGTGCAAAATAAACTATAAAAAAATGAAAACCAAAGGCTTGCTCATTCCCTATGACTCTAGAGGGGAATTCCAATCACACAGAGAACACCCTGTCCCTTCCTCCCACCTTTTCCACCCAACAGAGGAGGAACTAGCCTTGGGGAGGGAATTGTTTTCCTGTTCCACTGTCTGTAAGCACATTTTCCAGATCATTCCTGACTTTTCAATTTCAGAAAGGTCCACTCTAAATGAGGCCTAGTGTTGGACCAGATTCATGATGTACTTCCTACTTCTCATAGGTAAAATGTTTATCAGCCTGAAGGGAAATGGCAAATGCACAGGGCAATAGAGAGAACATGCACAATGTTGGCTGATAAACAGAGTTTTGTTCATGGCAGCTTTGGGGGCAAGCAGTTATTTTCCATGGGCTGTTATCAACAGGAAATCTAACTGTAGTTAATGCAGCAGGAGATTTTGGCTAGTCTCTTGAAATGAACTTTTGAGAGCCCTTAAGATAACTGTCACTCACCTTCCAGACTCATTAATCATTGACAAGCTGAAGCTATCCAGTTAGGAGGAAATGAAGAGGGGGGCATTGAATACATGTCAAACAAATCACACTCTCAAGCTAGCACCAAACTCAAGAAACTCCATGAGAGACAAAATGTAGGCTAATGTGCCAGATTAATACTAGCACAGTGACTGTGGCTAGGAAAGAAGAAGGAATTGAAGAGTAAATAAATACCATGGTTCTGAGATCAAAAACTTGAAACCTTAACTCTCACTTCTCTTCCCTTTACTCCCATCTCCAAAGAGAATATATTACCCTCCCTGTCTGGGGGAAATAGAGTGGGAAGGTGAGGGAGACACAAAAAGAGATAAAGCTATAGAATCCTGTGTTCCTAACTTCCTTAGAGACCAAGGTAGATCTTGAAAGACTTAATTTTTCCCCATTAACTTTTATGAAGCCTGACTTGGCTGTAATGTTTCTTAAATGCCAGCCAGTTTCCAGCCAGGATTTTCCAAGTGCATCTAATTGCCCACTTTATCACAGGCACTATCAGGTAAATGGCGTTTCACCTCCGCTGGGCCTGCCTAAGGTTGACACCCGGGACTTGTCAGGCAATGGATCACAGAGCCAGTGTGGGGCCCCTTGCACTGCATTCCTGCATGAGGGTGACAGTAAATTATGACATCTGCCAGGAAGATCGGAACACGGCTGTGCTACCGGATGCATCTAAGCTACACAACCAGGAAGGCTTTTAGGATGTAATTGGAAATGCATCTGAGAGCTCTTAAAGGGACAAAGAGCCTCTTTCTCTGGCAACAGTGGATCAGAGATAAACCCTGGACATTTGCTTTTCTCTTTGATGACATTTAATGATCTATTTTTATGTTTGCATACATAATGCTACCTGGCGATTATAAAGTGCCCCAGCATTCAAATTGTGCTTCTGTCCATCCTCTCCAGACCCTTAAAGACACTCGAATAGAAAAGTTCATCATGCCCATAAGTTTAGGATAAAGAAACTGTGGTGGAGCCATGCTAGGTGACTTGGCTTGGGTCAAAAGAAATTGATACAAAGTGTGCCATTGCAGAGGTCTCAAATGTAGGTCTTCAAACCCCTCAAAACAGCCTTCTTCAGTTTATCAAGACATTTTATACCTTCTTCCTAAAAGTCTTTTTGTTAATTGTAACTTTAGAAGTATGGGGTTATATATTTGTACACATATGCCTTTTAAACTTAAATTTGTACAGGACTAACACTGAAATGTGATATCAAAAAAGACAAAACAGACAGAAACAAAACACTAAAACCAAAATGGAAAAAAAATCATCTCTTAACTAATTAAACTAGATTTTTTTAAAGGAGCTCATGAGAAGAATAAATGAGGATAAATGACGGAAGCATGAAATTATGAATGCAAACAATAATTTATTAAAACTTTCAGTGGAATAAGTTGATGTTACAGACAAATTCTACACAAGATGGGAAGGGTAAAGATGTGACTTGAGACATTTTGGGACTTGGGAACTTCTTTGAGTTTGCATCAAAGACTTAAGGAGGCAGCAGAGCGAAGAATCTAAGCCTGACATCATTTGAGATACAGTGCAGAAGACGTTTTTCATTTCAGTGAATTTTTTTTTTAATTTTTTTTTAATGTTTTTATTTATTTTTGCGACAGAGAGAGACAGAGCATGAACGGGGGAGGGGCAGAGAGAGAGGGAGACACAGAATCAGAAGCAGGCTCCAGGCTCTGAGCTGTCAGCACAGAGCCTGATGTGGGGCTCGAACCCACAGACTGTGAGATCATGACCTGAGCCGAAGTCGGACACTTAACCGACTGAGCCACCCAGGCGCCCCTCAGTGAATTTTTATAAGACAAATACCCAGCTCTTAAACATACAAATAAAAAAGGAGGTGGTTGTAAGTGTAGATACCATAAATGCTGATCTAAAATGGTGACTATATACAAATTGTCCATTAGCATCCCTGCTTGTAAATGAGAGACTTTTGCCTTATCAAGGCTACACAGAAATTTTATGGTGCAAAGAGACCAAGATTTGGTTTGATTCTAACATGGTGACTTATTTTGTGATGAGCCTGTGCAAGTCCTATAACTTCTCTGTGCTGAATTCTCTGATCTTAAAATATAAGTGGGAATATCTAGTTTGTGGGGCAATAATGATTAAATGAAAAATTGGGTGTAAGAGCACTTTGTAAACTAATAAAATGCTATTATTTTCATCTGAAAAGAACCTAGTATTTATTGAAAGTTATGCTATACCCTTCAGGATTGAAAGAAAAATGTCAGTACTGATTTTATTCCACATTAAGTCACCATTTATTGGGTACTTGGCATATGCAAGGTTCTGGTGCCCTCTAAATAGAATATGACATGGTTATGAATACTAGAATGTTAAATTCGTCTAGGTCAAAACTACCATATATGTATGCATGTATTTCCATTCCTTTCTTCCAACGTTTATTGAATAATTTATTAAATAAATTTATTTATTTAATAAATAAATTCCCAGTCTACAAACTGCCAGTCCACAAACTGCCTTAAGAAATTTACAGTGGCTGATGTGTGTATGAATATGTGCACATATGCACAAATAAGCAGATATTACATTGTGACATGTATTATGACAAAATAATTTTATGAGTCTGTCTTAATGATAAAATTTTCTGGAAGGAAGTTTCCAAAAAGTTTAATATACACACTTAGTTCTACACCTGGAACTATTTATACATAAATACCATTTTTTTAATAATAATAGTTCAACATATAATGGCTGGGATAATGTTTTTGCTCACTGTAGTTTTTGGCAATATCAGAGGTAAGTAAAGAGATGGCTAACTTAAGTGACCAGGAAATGAAAAGCTGACATGTCATCATAAGCAGGAATGACTGGTAGAATGAGGCTGGTTCGCCATAATTAGAAGCAGTAAAATTCTAGAAAAAAATATGAATGGATGTGGCATCTTCTAACCTTCTTACGTCACAGTCAATATTTCAAAAACACTAATACTACCTATACTCAAATGCCTGGTGGATGTATTGAAGTAAAGAGGTATTTTGGCTTTTTTGTTTGCTTGTTTGTTTTTAATGATTCAGTGGTTTCCTTGACATTCACTCTCAAGCTTGAATTCTGAAGTAAGTAACTGAAACCTCCTTTTTTCTCTCTTCTATTAGTTAAACCTCTCCAGAAAGAGATGTTATCATTGTTTCTGACATAGACAGAAACTACATAATAAATATAATTTGTGTATATCAAGTAAAATATAATTATAAATGTATTTAATAAGTAATATGTTTTGTACTTTATTATAAACATTCATTTGTTTGAAATTTTACTAAATAATTATTTGTCTGCATTCTTAAGATACATCATGGGCATTATTTTCACGTTAAACATGGGCTTCCCTAAAAAATCCTGTGAATCCTGTCATTTAGGAGCCTGGAATTTCATTGCCAACATTCCACTCCAGTCCACAACTGCTCATGTCCTTCATTACAGTTGTTAACACATCACGAAAAACACAATAACATAACCAGAATGGACTCTTCAGTTTTTCAAGTGGTTTAAAAAACATTGTCCTTTGATTCTTTTATGAGGATTCCATAATTTCTTGGGGTTTTCCAGCTGCTTTTTGATCACTGGTCCTGCCAGCCTCTCTTCCCAGACAAAAACTGGGACACTTGATGGTGGTTGTGGTGAATTAATAAGGAGAAAAAATAAACAGAAGGCCCTTTTCCCATGTGTTTTTTTTTTAACTTTGCAAATCTGTTCACTGTACAGTTAATTTGGAGCTTGCAATGCAGGAACTCTGTCTGGCTCTTCTAATTCATCATTCCCTTCTGATGTTATTTCATCCTTAGAGAGTCCACAAGTGGAACTCACAGCAGGCAAATGAATAGATGGTCCTCTCTCCAGGTTCCCACATTCTTCTAGGACATCTGGGTAGCTGGATGCAAAGGCAAAGCAAAACTTTCTAGGATTTCTACCATCCAATCCCATAGGTTTGATATCTAAATTAGTGGTAGGCAAACATTTTCTGTAAATAGCCAGATAGTATATGTTTTTGGTTTTGCAGGCCATATGGTCTCTGTCACAATTACTCAACTCTGCGGTCATAGCATGAAAGCAGCCATAGATAATACATCAACGAATCAATGTGGCTGTGTTCCAATAAAGCTTTATTTATGGACACTACAAATTGAGTTTCCTATAATTTCATGTGTCTTAAAATATTCTTCTTGTGTTGATTTTTTTCCCAACAATTTAAGTCTGTGAAAGCATTCATAGCTGGTGGGGCCATGCAAAACAGACAGTGGCTACATCTGGCCCACATGCAGTAGTGTGCTAACCCCTGATTTAAATTATCGGTTCTTCAAATTTATGTCTCAAGCCAGTGCTTACCATTTGGATCTCACAGTTCATATCTCTACGTATCTGTCCCTCGAACACTTCCAGCGCCCAGAATGGAAATTGTGTCATCAATACTGACAGTATGTTAGGCAAATTAGAAGTGTCTACATCTCCCTTCTCTCAGTGCATTTTGCTGTACAAAATCTGAAGTGAGCTTGCTAAATCATTAGTCATGAAATCACTATGATGGCTGTCCTTTTCTCTGAAAAATAATCCACACTTCTAATTGAATTCTTCAAGGTTCTACCTGAGACAGATTCTACTTTCTCCTCCATCTCTTCACCACCTCTGATCAATCTCACCCTTGTTCATTCAGCACACTGGCCTTCTTTCTGATCCTGTCCTTTCCTGGCTCCACACTTTTTCCTCACTCTTCTCTCTAAGGTAATTTTTTCCTAGTTCTTTGCTTGGCTGGCTTACCTTCATCCTTTAAGTTACAACTTAATTATTACTTCTCCAACTGTCCACTTTACCCAAAGTAGGCATCTCCATCTTCTTAGCCTTGATGACTTTCTTTATAGCCTATATCCCAGTATTTAACAGTTTTGATTGTCCTTTTTTTTAAAAAACCAGTTCACTGTCTGTCTTCCATATAGAATGTAAGTGATATAAGTGTAGATCCTTATCTATGGGGTTCACTATATCCAAAGGCTCAGTCAAGTACATAGCAGCTGCTAAATAAATGACTTAGTAAATGAGTCTGTCAATTTAAACCTGTAGCATCACTGTTAGGTGTATGTCAAAAAGGTTTTTTTATGTTTTATTTTAGGGAGAGAGAGCACGAGTGGGGGAGAGGGGTGAGGGGAGAGATAGAGATAGAGAATATCAGTCTAAGCAGGCTCCATGCTCAGCACAGAGCCTGATGCAGGGCTCAATCCCACAATCCTGGGATAATAACCTGAGCTGAAATTAAGGGTCGCATGCTCAACTGACTGAGTCACCCAGGCGCCCCAAGTGTATGTCAGTTTTTAGTTGATATATAAGTGACATTTGGAGAAATGGATCATGGCATGTTTTCATTTTATTTTTAAAGGTTTTATGCATTTTTCAATTTATCTACCAAAAAATATGAGTACTTTTGTTAGTAGAAGCAACAGAAATGAAAATATTAAATGGAAATCCCATCCTGCTAAAATTTTTGTCTGTAGTTATCTAATTCATGTTCTTAAAATCTGCATAGTTACACTGGAACATAGAAAATATTCAATGTCTAAGGTAAGTAGAGAAGAGTAGTACACTACCAGGAGGCTGTCACAGAAAAACCATTAAGGATCAATTTATCCCTCAAGTGGAGCTCTGGGGAAGACATGGGAGGACTTTGGTTGAGTAACTATGTCTTCTCTGTTGAATCACATCTCTCTCTAACCAATTCTAACTGCTTTTTCAAAAATATTTAATTTGAAGGATGATTAAGAAGTGATTTTTAAAAATGTGCATGGATAGGGGCTATGGCATTGGTTGAAATACTGTGTCTTTGTGGCCTATATAATGTGAACCTCTGAGCCCCGATTTCCTTCTCAGAATCCAAGGATAATTTCTCATTATACTCTTATTTTGAAGACTTGGAATATATTTGTAAGCACCTGGCATGAAATACGAGACAGAAAAGGTATATATAAAAATAAAGTCTCAGTTTGTGTGTCATAAGTACTAGATTTTAAAGGAGCAAGCTCCATGAAATGGAAATGTCTTGTATGTTTGTAATAAAAAGAAAAAGAAATTTGGCTTGGGGAGGATTTGGGCTATTGTAAGTTCCTGAGATGATTTTTTTTCCCACTATGTTCAGAATCCTTACAGATATATAAGATAGTATTTACCACATTATGCTGCAATAACCAACAGCTTCTGAAATCCAGCAACAAAAGTTTGTAAATTTTTATTTCCTGTTTATTTTATATTTAGGTTGTGGTAGCTGCACATTAACTGTGACCCTGCTCCACATACATTCTTCAACCCAGAACCTAAGGAGAAGAAGCAGCCTTTCCTTGCTACATATCTTTCTCATTGCAGAAGAAAATGAAGACGGTTGAATCGTACATGACTCAAAACTTCAGACATGGTATGTGTTACTTCGCTCACATTCCACTGATGAAAGCAAGTCACACAGGCAGAGTGGTATCACTGAGCCAGGGAAGTCGTTCCTCCAAGGGAAGTCCCTGAAGTTCACATGGCAACACATAAGAGATTTATGATTCTCCTACAAGAGGGGGCTGAATAATTGGTTATAATAAAACAATCGACTCCCCCCCCCTAAAATTTAAAGGAAAAAAATAATTAGAATGTCCTCTAGAGTTGGGTGGACATATTTCCTCCACCTGAAATAAAACATTGCTTTGTGGAGCCAATGGGATATTTAGCATAATAGAAAATGCTGATTTTTTAAAAGAGCAAATGAAATAACACAGTCTAAGAATACAGTTTCCAGTGACTGATATGGCCTTAGCATGACTGGTCAAATAGGTGGATTTAATGTTAGATGGATAGGTCTGGGCAATACTGATTATCACTCTCCCAGGGCAGCAGGCAAATTCACAGAACCACAGTAAGCATGATTGCATTGAGCCTCAGACTAAAGGATTTACAGTCTCCCTTAGTCCAACTACAATATATTGGTTAAATACTCTGCCAGAGTTTATTAGATTCAGGCTACCCCGAGTTGTCTGTATTATTAGCTAGCAGACTGAATATTCTACTTATATACTCAGTCATCAGTAAACAATGGGAAACCCTCTCCCCCCGCCATATTGTTTTTCCACCATAAAAATAACATATTTCAGCTCTCCAAGAAACTAGCACTTTCATTCTCATTTGTAAATTGAGAAACTGATATTGAGGGAGTGAGTCTTGTCCTCCAACTCTCAGCTGGTAAGAGAAAGACCAGGAAGGTGCCCTGGATTCTTCATGAAGACCAGTGTACTAGTATGGCTTAGCATTTGAGTTTCCATGTAATTCCACAGTGGTGGAAACCTAAACAGTTTTATTATGAAGAATTAACAGATTTTTGCACAGAGAAGAATTAATCAAAATAGTTTCTTCCCTCCAGAGCTTAACACACTCATTTATAATTGTTTTTGTTGTTGACATGGTTTGTTTTTTATTTTTAATTTTTTTAAATGTTTATTTTTGAGAGAGAGAGAGAGAGACAGAGTGCAAGGTGCGGGGGCGGGGGGGGGGGGGGGGGGAAAAAAAAAGAGACACACAAAATGAAGCAGGCTCCAGGCTCAGAGCTGTCAGCACAGAGCCCGATACGGGGCTTGAACCCACAGACTGAAGCAAAGTTGGAAGCTTAACCAACTGAGCCACCCAAGCACCCCTATGTTGTTTGTTTCTTAAAAAATACTTCCACTTGTGTGGATAATGCAGTCACTTTAGGCCGAGCTGGTTCAAACCCTTAATTAAAAATGGGCAATTATTAAAATGACAATTGAAACCTGACTTCTTAATCAAGTTTAATAGTAGTTTACAAAGCAAATTAATGATTTTCTTCAGTAAAAACATTTGAGTCAGTTGTGCACATGGATAAATGGTAAAATTCATTTTATGTTAGAAGTATGTATTTTTAGGCTTGAACAACCAGAAAAGCAAGAAAATACATGTGGGGTATTTGTCTTTTTATGCATACAGAAAAAAAAAATAGCAAGGATTATATCTGAAAACTAAAGGTCTCTCTCCCTTGTTTTTAGCAACCCAGTTAACTTTGCTAGAGTCACTCATTTCTCATGTAGACTTCCGGACATAAGCCTATACATCAGTGTTAACTATTGCTGTGATACCTGCTGAAGAGGCTAAAAGAGGGTAGGGATTAGGCAAGCATTTCAATTTTTCCAAATGTTGCCATCAAGGGCTGGGAAACAGGGGAGCATGAATAAAAGAAAAAGACCTAAGAAACAGAGCAGTGTTCTGAAGCATTTCTATGCCATTCTGGGTCTCTTGTCACATTATTTGGTATTTTCATTGGGCTCAAAAAAAATTGGGGGCAAAATATTTCTTTTCCAAAATGTTACGGAGCTACAGATTTAAAAAGGGGAGCCGATAGTATCCATGGAGAGAACAAGGAATATGTAAGGCTACCTTTCTGTTGAGAATTGAGAATAAGATTTTAAAAAGAAAGAAAAGGCTACTTTCTTTCTCAGAGGGCTTGTCTCTGAGATGAGTAGAGATGAATTTAAGCTTATCCATTCTTTCATAGAAGGAATATTTATTGAACACCTAATATGTGTCTGGTGCTGATGACGTGAAAGTAAGCAACATAAATATGACTCCTATGGCCTTAGATATTCCCCAGATTCAATTAGTCAACAGCCACATGATGAATAGCCCATTTGCTGAAAGCCTACTGAAACACTATCTTGCAAAAAGACCATTCATTCAAATTATACATTCATCAAAAATTACTTTTATTAACAATTGCTATGTAGAATGTGATAGATTATGAAAATGACAACCAGGAAAATGTAAATAAAAATAACAATGAGATAGCACTACACATTTATTTGAATGCTGGCAAGATTCTGAAGCGAACAGAACTCTCATTCATTGGTGATGTGATGCAAAGTGATACAACTTTCGCAGTTTCTTCCAAAGCTAAATACACTTTCCTGACTTCTTGATGTGGGACCTAGTTATATGACTTGCTTTCTTCAATGGAATGTAAAATTTCATAATGTATAAACAGAAGTATTAGGCTATAAGGTCGGCTTTAATTTTCTTTACTTTCTCTGAGCATGGCACAGCTGAAAAGGTCTTCTCCTTCAGCCTTGGTTCCAGAGTGAGAAGACAGAGGAGAGCAATATCAAATCAGCTGACATAAAATACGAGCAAGGCATAAAAATGTCTATGATTGTAAGCCACTGAATTATGGGGAGTATTTGTTACCTCAGCAATGCTGACTGATACAACCTTCCATCTGCATATAAAATAGTAAATAAGAGGTCATAAATCCAAAATGTACCATACCAAATCTGCATTCAACTGTGTCTATTAAAAATATGTAGAAAGTCAGTGACTTGGATTTAAAATGGTGTGTGTGTGTGGTATGTGATGTGTTATTCTATAGTATCCTATTCTTCACTTTGGAACACTGACTTTTCCTTACCATTTCTTGTATGCATGTATGTATGTATGTATGTATTTTCTCTTTATTTTTTATGATATACAGATCACATCACAATGGCAAATTAGTAAAAAACAAGTGATGATATGAATAATGATATAATAAGTAATAAATATTACTATTATACTTTGTAAAAAAGTACAACGAAATTACCTAGATTTGGTAGCAATTCACAGATGATACTAGATAAAACAAAAATAACTTCTCACCTTAAGAGCCCAAGATTTCTCAAATGATCAATGTGCATATGCATATGGCAGGCAAGTTGGCTTTCAGCAAATTGGTTGCTTGGTGCGTGGGTTTTTTTCAGTCAGTTGGTATCCTTCCCCATTTTTGCTGCCCTATCTAGATTCAGGAGGAACTGAGCTTAGTCCAAGGATTTTAAGCAGTAAGGAAATATTTGATGTGTTCAACTGTATAGTTTTACTTATATAATCTCTAGAACTGTCTCTAAGAGAACCTAACCTACATTCACAACGAGTGACCCTAAGAAATGGAAACATGAGTCAAATGTGAGTGGCTATACTAAAAGAATTTAAATGAAATTAAGTCATCAAATCTGTCAGGGACCTGATCAATATGATAACACTGCCATACTAGAGGAAGGAGTCTTCCTTCTCTTACCCTTAACTTAGTAATGTGGCAATGAAGTGGAAAAGGTCCAGGACCACAAGTAGGAAATAGATGGAAGTCAGCCTGGACTAACCATATAAGTTCCGTAATGTAAAGAATGCAAAAAATGCTGTCAGCAAGGCTGACATGCTTGGGATTATATTGCTGGAGATCCAGAATGAGCATCTAATGTTTCTATCAGGGATATTGCCTGAAGATATCGTGCCTTCACTCTAGACTCTAGAGGAGGGGAAACTTGAGATGTGGTTTAAGTTGTAATAAACTATGTCTTTTCTGGTCAGTATGAATTCTAGATTACTATCTGATAACTGCACACTTCCTAGAATTCATAGGCCAGTGGTCCAGAATGAGTAAACACTGAATCTCTGAAGAAAATGACAAGAGAAACATGGGATTTTCTTTGATTGATGATAAGGGTCAAATATCTCCTTACTGTGTGGTGACAGCACACAGACACAGTACATAAAGAGAGGTCTTAGAAAGGCAAGACCTGACCTGAGCTTGAGAATGTTACAAAAGCAAGGAAGTTTGCCACTTTCCTGGGAAGCTTGAAGGGCTACAGTAGATGGCCACTTCTCAACACCTCTGGCCAATCATAACTTTAAACACCTACATGAAAAATGTATCACCCTTGAGAGATTGTTTGGGACTGGAGTACATATCCCCTAAAATCAAGGTCTCCCATGTGCTCAATTCAGACTGTCAAAACAGTTTGAGATTTAAGTATCAGCATGGACGCTTGCATGGACAACCCAAGGTGACTATGGAATAACAAAATTTTTCTGGGTTATATGGACATTATGAACATCTGATGCTATCATTTATGGGTTTATGCTCAGTGGCTAAGAAACATATGAGAAAAGGAAAAGTTTGGATTAAGAATGTTCAGAAGCCACAAATTCCAAATAGGAGTTTGGTACACCCCTACCTCTCTTAATTTAAAGACAAATGTAAGGATATGTATCAGTGTTCTCAAACTTCTAAGAATAATATCGTTCTTGGAAATTTCAAATATTAAATTCTCCCAAAAAAACTATTTTCGGGTTATCTCTACTTGGCTGGTGCAATAAGTATGGCACTAGTCCACCCATGTGATTATCTAGCAGTGAGACAGGCTCATAAATCTTGGCCACTGGTAACATTTGCTGTGAATTTTGTTTCCACAGATCACTGAGCTTGTCTTTCTTGCACTGTAGAACAAGGCTAAACCTTCACAATGATTTCTGAAGTTTTAAGAGAAAAGACTACAAAGATGAACCCATGTTGCATAAAGGCTGACAAGTCTGTTTCTATAATATCCTGAATAAATTTTTAAACCCGAGAGGAACAGCAGGGTTATGGGCTACCTGAGAGAAAGAGGCAGTCAAGACTGAATCACAGTGACTTAGAGATGGGAATGAGCTCAGGCCAATCACATAATACTTGCTATTGTGCTCTGGCTTAGTCACAGCCAAATTCAGGAAGCACATTCCATTAGACTAAATAAAGCCTCGATCATGTGTAAAATTTCCAGCTTGAATAGGCAGCCATCCTATCACTCATCAGGCTAGATGCATTTAATGGGTGTAATTTCTTCCTCATATTTCTATGCATTTATTGTTTCATTTTTATTATAGGAATTTGGACATATTATTAAGTTTATTATTTTGTGTTAAGCCTAGGCTTAAGTAAATACTGTTCTTCAGGGTGTACATGAAAATATGTTTCCTTTAGATTGTCAAAAGAATGGGGCAATCTGATTCAACTTAACTATGAGATTAGAAGAAAGGAAAAGTGAAAAAAACAAAAACAAAACACAAAACTTATCCAGCACCAAGCCAATGTTTGAGAGCTTATACACATTATTTTAGAGGGGGATTGTAAAAGGTAAATTCCTCAATTCCAGAAGTTCTGATTCTGTAGACTCAAGATGGAATTTAGAAAAAAAAAATATTTTAAGAAAGTTTCACAAGTGATTTTTATTTGGTGAACACTGACTTGGGCCTCTGTAAACTGCATTAAACTTAATTTGCTTAAGTCCTTACATTGCTTAGAGTAAAAGGAAAGATAGAAGATGAATGATCTTTTTATTCTATGCAGGCCAATTATCTGAAAAGCTTAATGTCAGAAATTATCCTTGCAACATTTTAATTTCAAGACTGAACTTCATTTTTCAGACCTGCTGAACTGCACAGCTCTAAGGACTATATGAGCCAGGCTTCAGCTGGCTGCTGACCAGAGTTTCAGTATGAAGCAAGTGCTCATTAAGCACAACGAAGTTCAGGTGAGTGTAATTACACACACACACACAAACACACACACACACACATATGCTGGAAGATGTTCTATGTATATTTTGTTTTCTGGCAGATTTTCCAAAGTAATGGTATGCCCCAAACAAAAGCCTAGAAAATATGCCCCAAAGTAGAGATTTAGACCTTCAATAACAGGAGATAGGAGGTGACTTAGTTATTTGGGGGGTTGGAGGGAAGTCAGGTTGAAGCTGTTTCTATTAAAAATTCTCCAGAACTCCCCCAGAAGAGGGCTCTGAGACAAATATTTAAAAGTAAATTGTACCAGAGGAGATTTCAGGAAGCACTGATAGAGGAGTGAGGAACAGTGAGACTAGCAATGCAAGGCAGCCAATAAGGATGCTTTATCAAGCAAGTGATTGTGGACAACTGGGGCTCAGTTCTAACTGGAGAACTCTGGGAGACAGTGTAGAACACGTGCTTTAGGATTAGCTTCCTCAAAGGTAGCAGGAGCTGGCATATTGAACACTAACTCCCATCAGTCATTGGTTGAAGGCTGCTCCAGGGGAATACTCATTCCCAAGTACTTCCAGTTTCCCTCTTGCACAGGCAAATCAAGCTTCAGAGCAAGTCCTCTGGCCAAGGTGCAGTCTCTGTAATTTGGGATTCCAGCATGTATACTGAAATGTAAGGGCCAAGGATGCAGGAGGAGGACTGAAAGCATCAGCTAGAGAGATCTGGAAAAATTAAATCTTTGAAGCCAGCTACTCTTCCTAGGATAAAGTACAATGGAAAAAAGGACTTGATAGGCAAGAGCCAAGCCTTATTATGTTTGTCTGTTTTATAAAAACACCAAACCAGGTTAAAGGGCAGGGAGCTACTGGCTGTCCTGATTACCAATCCATGAATAGGTATAAAATTATCACAGTGATGGACTAGAGCTATGGTACCAGTTTACTTGGATTTCCACTTTAGAGTCCTTCTGCGATAACTGGTGAAATGTCAAATTTTCCTTATACCCCAAAGTAGGGAATAGCCTCAGCAGAAATTTTTAAAGCACCTCTTGTTTGAATTCCCTAGCTATGTTAAATGTTTTTGCCTCATTTAAGTGTAGGTTTCATGGTGTAATCTCAGGTGTCTGAGCTTCACCAGGAATATAAAAAAAGTGAGCAGAAATTCTAAAACTGAATGACATGTAACAAAATGCTGTTCACCTACAATTAGTAATTTGTTTTCTAAATGAATATGGATTTATATGCCTCTTATTCAGTTGCTTATGTAAAAATTATGAATTTCTCATTTTAAACAAAGTAAAATTATTTTTTATGAATTTAACTTTCTGCCTCCAAAATACAGAATAAGTGAATATGTAAAAAGTATCATATTTGAAGGAACACCAGTTTTTTAGACCACCAGGAGAAATCTCATGTGGTTTCATATAGCATTTAGGAAACCACCAACTTTGGCCGACCGAGAAAGTGAATAAGAATCTTGTGTTATTTTAAATATGTTCAGTACCTTCTCCCAAAATGTTGAAGGAGTGTCCACAGCTGCACAAACTACAGCTTTGCAAAGAATTAAAACCACCCCTTTGTTCATGAAGGTCAAACAATTACAGTGCTTATAGACATGATGCCCTAAAGCTATATGAATGGAATCATAGAGGGATTTTTTTCCACTGGAGATTTGCAAACTCATCAGATGGAGACAGTGTAGAAAGTAGCTTGCCAGATTTAGATTTCATTCTGCCTCTGGTCTATTCTGAAAATCAGAAGACTTCCTCTTGTGTGCTCTGTGGATCAGAGCAAGCTTCTCTCTCTCTCTCTCCCCCTCTCATTCTGTCTCCCTCCCTTATACACACACACAAGGCATGATTGTGTCTTTAAATTCAATTTATTCCCACTTCCACATTTTGCCTTACAGCAATATTTACAAATTGTAGAATGATTTCCTGACTATAGTCATGCCTGGGACTACTTTCCAAAGTAACTTAGCTTAAATCTACCAGGTTGGCACTGGGACAATTACATTGAAAGATATCCTAAATTGAGTGTCACTTTCTCTGGTTTTTTACGGTATGGTCTCTGACACATAAGAGACTCTGCTGTCATTACAAACTATTGTCAAAAACATATTTTCGAAGAGAAAAAGAACTTAAATACCAATATTGTAATTTGAATAGGGGCATAATTTAGCATCTTGGATTTATACTGCTTATTTGGGTACTTTCTCTATTTCCCTCTGGTAACCATCAGCACTCCAGAGTCAAGACTGTTTCTTGGTTTGGCTTTTTTTCCCTTTGCTCTTTTGTTTTGTTTCTTTAATTCTATGTGTGAGTAAAATTACATTGCATTTGTCTTACTCTGACTTATTTCACTTAGCAATATCCTTTCTATCTCCATCTGTGTTGTTGCAAATGACAAAATTTCATTCCTTTTTATGGCTGAATAATATCCCATTGTAAATATACCACATCTTCTTTATCCATTCAACTATCAATGGACACTTGGGCTGCTTCCTTATTTTGTAAATAATGCTGCAATAAACATAGGGGTGCAGATACCCCTTTAAGTTAGTGTTTCTCTATCTTGGGGGTAAATACCTAGTAATGTGATTACTGGATCATAGAGTAGTCTTATCTATAATTTTTTGAGGAACCTCCATACTGTTGTGCTGCTTGTGGTTTTGATTTTAGCCATTCTGACAGGTGTGAGGCCATATTTCATTGTAATTTTGATCTGCATCTCCCTGATGATGAGTGATGCTGAGCATCTTTTCATGGGTCTGTTGGCCAAATGTAAATCTTCTTTGGAAAAATATCTGCTCATGTCTTCTGCCCATTTTTTAGTTGGATTATTTGTGTTTGGGGTGTTCATTTTTATCAGTATTTTATACATTTTGGATACTAACCCTTTACTGGATATGCCACTTGGAAATATCTTATCCCATTCAGTAGGTTATCTTTCAGTTTTGTTGATTGTTTCCTTTGCTGTGCAGAAGGTTTTTATTTTGATATAGTTCCAATAGTTTAATTTTGCTTTTATTTCCCTTGCCTCAGGAGACATATACATTGCTATGGCCAATGTCAGAAAAATTACTGCCTGTGCTGTCTGCTAGGATTTTTTATGGTTTCAGGTCTCACACTTAAGTATTTAATTCATTTTGAGTTTATTTTTGCGTATGGTATAAGAAAGTGGACCAGTTTCATTTTTTGCATGTAACTTTCAGTTTTCCCAACACCATTTGTTAAAGAGACTGTATTTTTCCCATTGGATATTCTTTCCAGCTCTGTCAAAGATTAATTGACCATATAATTGTGGGTTTGTTTCTGGGTTTTCTGTTCTGTTCTATTGATCTATGTGTCTGTTTTTGTGTCAGTACCATACTGTTTTGGTTACTAAGCTTTGTAATATAACTTGGAATCTGGAATTGTGATACCTCAGCTTTGCTTTTCTTTTTCAAGATTACTTTGGCTACTCGAGGTCTTTTGTGGTTCCATACACATTTTAAGACTTTTTTAGTTCTGTGAAAGATGCTAGTGGTATTTCAACAGGGATTACATTAAATCTGTAGATTGCTTTGGGTAGTGTGGACATTTTAACGATATTTGTTCTTTCAATCTGTAAGCATGGAATGTCTTTTCATTTCTTTGTGTTATCTTCAACCTCTTTTTAAAAATATAATTTATTGTTAAATTGGCTAACATACAGTATCCAAAGTGTGCTCTAGGTTTTTGGGGTAGATTCCCGTGGTTCATCGCTTACATACAACACCCAGTGCTCATCCCAACAAATGCCCTCCTCAATGCCCATCACCCATTTTCCCCTCACCCCCCCATCACCCCTTAATTTGTTCTCTGTATTTAAGAGTCTCTTATGGTTTGCTTACCTCCCTCTCTGTTTGTAACTATTTTTCCCCTCCCCTTTCTCCATGGTCTTCTGTTAAGTTTCTCAAGATCCATATATGAGTGAAAACATATGATATCTGTCTTTCTCTGACTTATTTCACTCAGCATAATACCTTCCAGTTCCATCCACATTGCTGCAAATGGCATGATTTCATTATTTCTCAATTCCAAGTAGTATTCCACTGTATATATGAACCACATCTTCTTTATTCATTCATCAGTTGATGTACATTAGCCTATTGTTGAAAGTGCTGCTATAAACATTGGGGTACATGTGCCCCTATGAATCAGCACTCCTTTATCCTTTGGATAAATTCCTAGTAGTTCCATTGCTGGGTCATAGGGTAGTTCTATTTTTAATTTTTTGAGGTGAGGAACCTCCCCAAAGTTTTCCAGAGCAGCTGCACCAGTTTGCATTCCCACCAACAGTGCAAGAGGGTTCCCATTTCTCCACATCCTCACCAGCATCTGTTGTTTCCTGAGTTGCTAATTTTAGCCACTCTGTATCTTCAGCCTCTTTCATCAGTGTCTTATAGTGTTCAGAGTACAAGTCTTTTACCTCCTGGTTAGGTTTATTCCTAGTTATCTTGTCATTTTTCGTGCAATTGAAAATGAGATTGTTGGGGTGCCTGGGTGGTTCAGTCGGTTGAGTGACTGACTGGCTCAGGTCATGATCTCACAGCTCGTGAGTTTGAGCCCCTTGTTGGGCTGTGTGCTGACAGCTCGGAGCCTGGAGCCTGCTTTGGGTTCTGTGTCTCCCTCTGTCTCTGCCTCTAACCTACTCTCATTCTGTCTCTGTCCCTCAAAAATAAACATTTAAAAAAAGAAAATGAGATTGTTTTCTTAATTTCTCTTTCTGCTGCTTCATTATTAGTGCATTCATTTATCAGTTCTAGTAGTTTTTTGGTGGAGTCTTTAGGGTTTTCTATATACGGTATCATATCATCTGCAAATAGTGAAAGTTTTACTTCTTTCTTACTCATTTAGATGCCTTTTTATTTCTTTTTGTTGTCTGATTTCCATGGCTTGGATTTCTGGTACTATGTTGAATAAAAGTGGTGAAAGCGGACATCCTTATCTTGTTCCTGACTTTTGGGGGAAAACTTTGTTTTTCCCTATTGTGTATGATATTTGCTGTGGGTTTTTCACATAGGCCTCTGTTATGTTTAGGTATGTTCCCTCTAGACCTACTCTGCAGAGGGTTTTCATCATGAATAGATGCTTTATCAAATACTTTTTCTGCATCTGTTGAAATAATCATAGGATTCTTATCCTTTTTCCTATTGATATGATGTATCATGTTGATTGATTTGCAAATACTGAACTACCTTAGCAATTCAGGAAGAAATGCCACTTGATTGTGGTGAATGATTTTTTTAATGGATCACTGGAATCGGTTTGTTTGTATTTTGTTGAGGATTTTTGCATGTATGTTCATCAGAGATATTGGCCTATAGTTGTTTTGTGTATATGTGGTGTGTTTCTCTGGCTTTGGTATCAGGATAATACTGGCCTCATAGAATTTGGAAGTTTTCCTTCCTCTTCAATTTTTTAGAATAATTTGAGAATAGATATTCACTCTTCTTTAAGTGTTTGGTAGACTTCACCTGAGAAGTCATCTGGCCCTGGACTTTTGGGAGTTTTTTTATTCTTGATTCCATTTCTTTGCTGGTAATCAGTATTGCTCCAATTTTCTATTTCTTCCTGTTTCAGTTTTGGTAGGTTATATGTTTCGGTGGATTTATCCATTTCTTCTAGGTTGTCCAATTTGTTGGCATACATTTTTTCATAATATTCTATTACAACTGTATTTTTGTGGTGATGTTATTTTTTCTCCTCTTTCATTTGTGATTTTGTTTGAGTCCTTTCTCTCTTTCTCTTTTTCATGAATCTGATTAAAGGTTTGTCATTTTTGATCTTTTCAAAGAAACAGCTCCTGGTCTCACAGATTTGTTATATTGGATTTTTCTAAGTTTATCATTTCTTTCTGCTCTCATCTTTATTATTTCTTTCCTTCTTCTGGTTTGGGGTTTTGTCTGTTGTTCTTTTTCTAAGCTTCTTTACATACAACATTTGGTTATTCACTTGAGATTTTTCTTGCTTTTGAGGTGGGCCTGTATTGCTATAAACTTCCCTCTTAGAATGGCTTTTGTTGCATCCCAAGGGTTTTAGACCACTGTGTTTTCATTTGTTTCCCTGTAATTTTTGATTTGTTCTTTAATTTCTTGGTTGACCCTTTCATTGTTTAGTAGCATGTTATTTAACCTCCTTGTATTTGTACTCTTTCAAGTTGTTTTCTTGTGCTTGATTTCTAATTTCAGTGTTGTGGTCAGAAAAGATGTATGGTATGACCCCAGTCTTTTTTAACCAGTTGAGACTTGTTTTATGGCCTAATATGTGGTCTATTCTGGAGAATGTTCCATGTGCACTTGAAAAGAATATGTATTCTGTTTCAGAATAAAATGTTGTAAATATATCTGTTAAGTCCATCTGCTCCAGTGTGTCATTCAAAGCCACGGTTTCCTTATTGACTCTATTTGGATGATCTGTCCATTGATGTAAGTGGGTAACTTACACTTTTTCAAATGTGTCTCCCTTTGGATACAGAAGTGGAGAATGATGAGGGAAATGCAGAGCAAGAAAGGGAAAAGAAAGAGTAAAGTAAAACAAAAACAGGCATCACTGAGGGTTCTGAGTGAGATAGTGAAAGAATAAACAATCTTCTTGGTCTTAGTACCCTCCCCTGTGAAATGTTGGTTGACTAGGACAGTCTCTAAGAATTTAAATAGTTCTAAATATTTTAATTTTTTAAAATGTGTTTATTTCTGAGAGAGCATGAGCAGGAAAGGAACAGAGAGAGCGTGAGACAGTCTGAAGCAGGCTCCAGGCTCTGAGCTGTCCACACAGAGCCCATCGCGGGGCTCCAACTCCTAAACTGCGAGATCATGACCTGAGCCAAAGTCAGACACTTAACCAACTGAGCCACCCAGGTGCCCCAATAATTCTAAATAATATTAACAGTTTCTCAGTTCTTTGCTTGTAAAGTGAGAATGTGATTTTAGCCACCAGCCAATGAAATATCTCAAAATGACTATTGTTTGGATAAAAATAACTCCTTGTAAACTGATTTGTGAGAACTGCCTTACAGCTTTTTGGCATTTTTTTATGTACGAAGATAAAATTATCAGGTGTTCAAGCTTTATTACCAAGTGGCAGAAAACAGGCTCCAGGTCATTCTGGTTACTTTAGGGCTGCATAGGCCATGATGCCTGCTGATCCTGTCACTGCTCACAAGTTCAGGTATTACCTGCACATAGACAGTCTCCAGGGTGAGTTTGCTGCAATGGATCTGGGATTTGAACCAAGAACTTAAGATTTCTCGGCCTCATGATGCCTTTATTCACCCTCAACATAGCCCTGCTAATAAAAATACTTTATACTGGATAGAGATTCTTTGCACAATAACTTGCTTAGTTTGTTTTAATCATTGTTTTAGAGTCCAGATTAAGTTATGTTATTCCCATTTCACAGATGAAGAAAGACAAGCCCTGGAAGAATTTTTTTTTTTTATTTTTTATGACCAGTTATCCAGTGGGAGAAACTCATAGGGGAATACTAACATATTATCTTAAAGTTACCAAAAGCTACTAAAATAGAAGTGCTCAGGAAACAGAGCATATGCATCCATACATACTGAGATGGTTCTGATGGAATAGTAATCATTGCTACAATCCTCTGCCTTGGTTTGGACTCATAATTTCTTCCATGTAGCCAAACAAGTTCCGATAATGCTAGCATTATAAACTTTTGAGGCTCAGATATGGAGCACTTCCATACTCAAAATACTAGGAGCTCCTCTGACTTAAGCAAATCTTCCTTGTTGTCACAGGTCCTTCTCTACTCCACATCTGTTAGTAGTAAATAAAAATGTAACTATACCTCAACTAATGGCCACTTGATGAGTCTAGGCTTCCAAAACATAAAGACAAAAAAACAGATTACCAATTTTTATATAAAAAATGTCAGCATCAGGTGATTTAAAATGAAATTTAGGCCTTTCTTGTTTCCTCCAGATTTTGTTGTTTGGAGTAGGATAGGTAATAGGAAAAAACTTTATGGAATATAGGAGGTGGTTCTAGATGTAAAGAAGAAAAAGTGTTTCCTAATTTCAAGGCCAAATGACAACAGAAAAGCTGTATTGTTTGTCTTGTTGATCCTTCCAACTGTGCTAGAAATCCCAAGGGGAGTGTCAGCCCAAGCAAATTAAGCTAGTGTATCCACTGTTTCACAGCGTCCAAGTTGGAGTCAGCATCCTGCCAAATGAATAGGTCTCGTTAGAGGGGTTTGCATTAATGTACCATCCTCATGTGGTTTGGGTCACCTCAGTGGCCAACCACCACTCCTACATACTAGCAAAGTACAGACACCCACCAGACCACACCATAACATCCCCTGGACAATCAAAGGACAGGGGAAATATGTCAGAACTATACATTTTCGGTTAATTTGTTGTGTAAATTAAACGTATGGCTCATAAGTATGTCAAAAATGGATAAATGTTTACTGGTGGTTTCAGCTCAGTCTCAGGCAACCTAACTGGAGATAAAAAGAATTGTGTAAATTAAACGTATGGCTCATAAGTATGTCAAAAATGGATAAATGTTTACTGGTGGTTTCAGCTTAGTCTCAGGCAACCTAACTGGAAATAATAATTTTTAAGCTCATCCAGACAGAAATTTGAATATTAATTTGTAAAATAATTATTTGTAGACAGGATAAATTTCCCTTTTGTTGAACCATTCTTGTACATTTTATATAGGATTTGATTTGCCCAGATCTGGTTTAAATGCATTCTTTTCAAAAAAGATCCATGACACAAATTTCTTTTGGGTCTTAGAGGAAATAATTTATATTTAACTTGAGTCATAAAACCAAAGCTCCAATGAATTGGAAATGCAATAAAACTTGTTCCTGTTCCAAAATATGTTTGGAAATCAGGAAGCAAAAGTAGATTTCAGTTGATTGTTGAAAACAAAATACCTTGATATAGATTGAGAGAAATTTCATCATGTTTGGTTGTTGAATAATGAATTCCTTATTATCTATAAATGTACAGCATATCTCTCAAAGACAGAACAGGATAAATACAAGACAGACTAGAACAACACCTGGGTAGAGATCCCAAAAGAACAAACTCAATGTCCACAGCATCTTATCACAGGCTAAAAGAGCATGATTAGGTGAGAAAAGGCATTCCATTTGGGATATTCCAGAGAAATGCAATCTTTACATTGCTTACACTCTTTAGAGACTTTTTTTAAAAAGCAGGGTAACAAGCTGAGGCCATATTTTAGAAATGTTCCTTGAAAGAGCAGTAATTTAGATGGGAAAGAAGTCCTAGGTGGCATTTATTTGGTCACTCAGTCCTGTGTGCATCAAAGCACATAGAATGAGCAAAAACAACAACAACAACAGAACATGAAATGTATAAACTGTATCTTACCACTATGAGTGTTTTTCTTTTTTGTGAGAAAAAAGAGAAATTCTCCTCAAAGGAGATAGTCCAAGCAACTTAAACGAAAGAAAACAAGGTTCAAAGCAGCAATACATTAAGTACTTCAAAAGTAGTAATAAGATTGACTTTAGGGCTTGACTTTGCTTTTGTGAAGGGCAAAGTGATATTTGTGTTAGAAAAAGCCAAAAGAAAGCCATGAGAGTCAGAATTATGACATGTGAAAGGAAATGGGTAACAATAGGTTTAAATAGATTTAGAGAACTCAGGAGCAGGGAAATTTGGTGGTTAATTTCAGGAACTAGGAGTCTCAGAAAATGGATGAGATATCACAAAGAAAAGGGAATAATGTAGCATCCAACTGATGGTGGGGGGGAGGGAAGATGGAAAAACTTCTTTCCCTCACTTAAAAAAAATTTTTTTTTACATTTATTTATTTTTGAGAGACAGAGAGAGAAGGAGGCACAGAATCCGAAGCAGGCTCTGAGCTGACAGCACAGAGCCCAACTTGGGGCTTGAACTCACAAACCGTGAGATCATGACCTGAGCCGAAGTCGGACGCTTAACTGACTGAGCCACCCATGCACCCCTTTCCTTCACCTTTTAAAGGTATTACCCTCTTAAAGTTCCCTTAGAATGACCATCCTATTTAAGATTATCACTCATCCTAGCCTTCTTCCCTTTACATTCTTTACCCGGCCTTGTCCAGCCCTAATTTTTTTCTTTTTTGATAGTACAATACCTTCTAATGTATTATATTAGTTTTTCACTTATTTTCTTTATTGGATGTCATCATTTCCCTACCTAGAGTGGAAGCCCACTGAAGGCAGAGAGTTGCTTATTCAATGATGTAACTCAGGCATCTGGAGCTGCCTGTCATACAGCAAGCACTTGAAACACATTTGTTGAATGCATGAAGGAGTGAGCAATATAGTATTCAAGAGGCAAGGTTGCATACTGAACTTGAACTGTGAGATTTCCTATTATAAAATAGGGACACTTGATCGTGATACATAGAGGATAGAAGCCCTGCATTACATCTTCTCTTAGAGCCAACCTAACTTTACAGGAAAGTGGCAAACATTATAGACAGAAGATTGCATTAAGTGTCATAAAGAAAGAATATGAGAACTGGGAGTTTATGACATGGCAGCTAAAGGTTAAACTTAGGAATCTGCCTTTGTGGTGGGTGGTCTAAGCTGTATTGAATTCTAATAGACCTCTTTCCAATAAACAAAACAAAACACAGACCCATCAAATTTGGGAAACTTCTTCATAGCACCTGGTATCCACAACTTTTATCAGTTAGTATAGCACAAATACAGTGGCATTAAATCTTGATAAAATTTAGTTTTAGGAATACCTGATGACTTATTGTGTTAGGCTCTCCTCAGATTTTATAAGACCTCTAATATAAATATGTGTTTAACAACCCCATTTACACCACTTCTTAGTCATTAGCAAACAACAAATCAGTCAAACCTATAAAGATGTTACTGCATGTCCCCTGTAAACTCGAATGGTGGATTTGGATACATATATGATTCTTATCATCAGAAGCTGAGGTGGGTCAGTGTCCCACCCATATCTCCTTGGCACTCACAGCTGACATATTATCTGAAGGCCTCTGACTGTAATCAGCTACCTCTTTTGGCTGGAGAGCACTCTCTGGTAGACAGAACATACTTGGTCTGTACATTCCCAGAAGTACCAGGGAGTTAGCTGCTTCACACCAGGCACCCCTCAATGATTGACAAAAGTTGGAGGATAAATGTCCCATTTCCTCACCCCTAGGGTGGAACAATTCTGACGTGTGCTCTGCAGATTCTCCCAGAGGTCCTCAGTGGAATCACGTTCCAGTTGCTGGCAGTGGTTCACCTCAGTAATGTGCCTCAAACTTCCTGCCTACTAGTCCCTATCTCACTTCTTCATTCCTTTGTCAGTGCTCCCTGGAATCACATCCTTAATACTCAAACCCTCATCTGAGGTTCTGCCTTTGGGGAATCCCAACCTGAGACAAACTCACAGCCTATTTATGAAGATAGAACAATAGATCTTGAAAGCAAACACCACCAGTAATTAAATGTTGGACTGTGACAGGAATTAACTGCCATGAAAGAAGAGGATAAATTAGGCTGAAGATGACAGATATATTTTGTACTTTGGGGAGGAAATGGGATATTTTGCCAGACTGTGGAGTACATAGTGGCTTTACAGCTGGATATGAGTGGTAAGAGGTATTAAGAGTCAGGAAAAGAGCCTAGAGTGAGGGATTGAGTGGGGACAGATTGTTTCAGAAACAAGTCTGATGAAAATTGGCCCAGATACCTATTGCTAAGCAGAAGATACCATCATAAAGTATCCTCTGTTATTTCTTGTATGGCCAAGATACAGGTTAGGAGTTTAGAAATAAATGATCCCTCTACTCCCACCCCTCTGTGGCAAATCTCCAGGAATCACGATTTGTGTGTAGTGAATACTATTGGTGTACTCACCTGGGTCTGTACTACTGACTGGGGTATTAATTCCCTAGCTATTGCTGGTTACTACTTGCTCTCCACTGCCCCCTTCTCTGAAGTAGTACCTTTGGCTGAGTGGGAGCCTCCTTGGCCTGGGAGATTGCTCATTGCTTCTCACAATGACTTCCTGCAATAGATGATTGACATGAATGAGAAGGGGGTACAAAATGCTGGACTCCCAAGCCTCTAGGTAGTGCATCTCATATTCCAGGGCCCCCATAGGATCAGGCAAGATGATAGGATCAGGGTAAGATGGCATACCCTGCTTCTCTGACCCACTGCTCATTAAAGGCACACCTTCAGTAAATCACATGCAACCAAATCCCTTCTCAGGCTCTGCCTAGGAACCTGATCCAAGATCCCACGTGTATGATAGGAGAAATCCTTCTTCATAAGCCCACTGGGAAAGGCCTTATGGCTCACTTAGTCCTTTTCAGACCCCTGTTGGCTCTCTACAGAAGATGAATGACTTTCCACCTTTTTGAAGTAACTACTTAGTCAGCTGCAGACTTTCTCATAATCTGCCATTAACCTAAGCAGAATGCACTGCCTAAAATGACCCCATCCATTCAAGGTCTAGCAGGCTACCGACTGATAAGGTGGACGTGACCTCTGGCAGAAACAAATTTCCAATAATAGTAGCACAAAGACATCGGAACTGTTTTTTGGGCCAAACTACTCCACCCACACACAGTGGAAATAATGAGCAGGTGACTTTCTGAGATGCCTAAAAATGGATCCTGCAGGAAGGCTTGGAAGAAAAGAACCATAAAACTTTTAACATACCAAATCTTAGGATCAATTTAAGGGACTGATGTGTGGGAGGCCCTTGTCCCAGGTCCTAAGTGCATTGCCTGAGCCCTCCATCAAACTAAAAACAAAGCAAAACAAAGCACAGTCCCACTGTGCCTAATACTCCCCAGATGACTTTAAATGAATACACACGGATTATTAGAACATGTTTTTCTTTCCTGTTTTTGTTTTTTTTCTTTTAAAAGGGCATTCTTCAAACTCATTGTGACACTGTAGCGCCTGTTGTTACTATGTTGTATAATAGGATGTCTCTTCCTCTGCCACTATGGGTTTTTGTTCAATGAACAGAAATGTGCTTCAACATTACCCTTAGCAGGCTAAAACAGGAAGTTTATCTGTAGCTAAAATATACGTACATGGGTACTTACTGCATTTCTAATCCAAGAAGCAATGGTTTGGCCCCTTGAGGGTGAGAATGTATTTGCGACCCCAGCACCAAATAATAGGCCATTTACATACGAAACATTCAGAGAAGTGTGTTATATAAAACAACCCAACAATTCAGCTCTAGGAATATGTTATCAAAAGACTTATGTCAGAGCAGCATTATTTGTAAGACCCCCAGACTGGAAACTATCCAAACGCTAATCAACATTAAACTGTTATATTTGCATACACGGTTTACCCTACAGAGTGGGTATGAACAGTGTCCATATGTATCTTACTGTCTGAATGAATTTCAAAACAATGTTGATCAAAAGGAGACAGATATAAATAAACAGTAAAATAGGAACAAACTAATCAGTAGTTTTACACTTCTGGATAGTGGTTTACTCTTAAGGGAATGGGAGATAGGAACTGGGAGCATGATGGGGTGGCACTTGGGCACCAATAATGTTCTGTTTATTGTTGTGAGTGCTGGTTACATAGGTGTGTTCACGTTGGAAAAAATCATCAAACTGCATAGGTACAACTTTTACACCTATGTGTGTGTTATTCTTCACAAAAATTAAAAGTATGTGTCAAATGAACTGAATGTTCTGTTATTTTGGGTCATTCAGACTTCTCTTTCATAAATATCAATAATCAAATGCCAAGTGGTTAAACAAAAAATGAGTTAACTAGATTCCTGTTTTAGTTTACACTAAGAAACACTGGTGAACCAACATAAATGATTGATTCATAGGATTCAGGGAAAAATAGGACAACAGAGTAATTGGGTTGGGGGGGAGCAAGGATAACATTAAATTATAGGTCTTTAAGTTGGGAGGAGACTTGGAGAATAACTAACATAGCCCACGCATTTTACAGATAAGAAAACTGACCTCAGGAGGTCAAATAATAGGCCCAAGGTCACATGTGTGGTTAGCAACAGCCCTCAGAGGAGGTCCAAGGTCCTTTTTCTCTAGACCACACAGTGTTCTTGTTTTCCAAACCTTCTAAGAAAGTTTGTGAATACATTTAAAATGTCTGCTTTCACAGTTTTTAAAAATTGACTCATTTATCCCCTATTGGTGCAACATGTAGGATATGATCTGACTCAACACCCTGTGCTCTAGTCTGTCAACAGCCAACAAGTCAGCAGACTACTGGTATTTCTGCTTCAACTTAATAGTTGATTTTAATTAACTCATGGTTTCTGTGCTCACTAAAACCCTTTATTTAGCTCACCCCAACATGCTTAAAATCAACAAATATTCCTAGCAACTAAGACAGTTGAGGCACTCAGGGTTACTTTTCAAAAGCAGTAACATTTTCACAGTTCTTGAGGGAATCACAAAGTCCTAGAGGAAAATATGTCTCCGAAGTTTACTACAGAGATTCACAACCTTAACTTCTTTCAATTACAAGTGTAGAGAGTTTTAAGCACTGTGATCCTGTAGCCCTCATAGACCTCCCAAGTCAGATTCTCTAGGGACAGGATCTGGGCATCTGAATATTTTAAAATCCCATGGGTGCAAATCATGGTTGGAAAAGGCTGCTCCATTGCTCCTCTATGGTATAGCTCTCACCATTCTCTCTGTGATCACTCGAATATGTGAATATTTAACAAGTGAAGCAGTAACTGGCAAATGGCTGTCTCAATTGAACCAAACTAGAGTGTCTATTCTTTCCCAAAGTTCACTGATTACATACCACAGGTTGGTATATTGCCTCCTTGACTGACTGCATCTAGCCAACAGACCAATTAGTGTTTTATGGATTAGTACTATACATTTCTTAACAATCCACCAAACTATACTCCTTTGGGAAGCTTATAGTAGCATCAGTAAGGATCATACACAAATTAAAAGGAAAGAAAAAGCAGGCTATGAGAATGGTCAAATTAACAGTAAGAGATTCAGCCAGGACTCAGAGTTCAAAGTCAGAGTGGCCTGGGAAGGTCAGAGAAGGGTATGTGAATGAAATAAAAATGGATTGTCAAACTGAAAGTCATCATATTTGAATTTTTGTTACAGAGACATTTCTGCTTATATAAGTAAATGAATGTTACCTTATATAACTAAATCAGTGTTACTACCACAATATAGAATAATTTTAATTCTATATCTGAGAGGTATAAAATACTGACATAATTAGTCATCAATAATTACTTCCTTCACTGCATTGAGTCCACTATACAGAAGTTTTAAATATAACTGAAATTTTTTTAATGACTCTAAGAATTTTATATATAGTGGGATGGCAGATGATTAAGTAGATTCTGTAATATGGTGCCAAGATAAAATTCAAAAACAAGGGCTAAAGATGTACAAAGGAAAGATCCTGTCCCGGAGAGACCTGGTCATGTGAAGTCACTCCTAAGTCAAGTCTCAGGATAAGCAGGAAAAAGCAAAATGAAAAAAAAAAAAAAAAAAAAAAAGGGAGAGGCATCTACTTATGCATAGGCACAAACCCTAGAGCACAGAATTAGGAGGATGCTATTGAGTTTACACATTGTCAGAAAGTTCAATATGATATGAACAGGGCTCATGAGTTCAGAAAACTCATCTCCTTAGCTCATCATTCCCATCTTATGTTATCTCTCATCTATACTGGACACATATTTGTTTTATGAGTTTCTTTTGGACAGGTACCATGCCTACCTGGTTTGCAAATATATCCCATAGCTTACTGTGTGGGAGATTCTCGATACATACTTCTGAATGAATTTTTTCCAGCTGCATTCTATTGTAATTGAGGAAACAGAAGTCCAGGGAGATACAGTGGACAGTCTAAAATCACATACAGTTTAGGTGACAAAGCAGATATTAAAACAATCTTGGGATCCACTACTATGTCTAACTCTGCCACAACAACTCCCATTCAAATCCTGAATTGTAGGACTCTCTTCAGCTTTCTGTGAGTGTATCAAAAGAATATTGACAATGGAAAATTAATTTGAATGTTGATTTCTTAAAGTAGGTATTGGCTATTGGCATTATTGAATTCACCGTAGAAAATGTCTCTAATGAATACATGATTCAGGAATATTATAATAACCAAACCCATCTTGAAGAGGGAGGAAAGCAGGAAAGTAGGAGGATACTAGGCTCACCTCAGCCCACAAACACAACTAGATAACCATCAGATCATTATAAATACCCCAGAAATCAATCTGAAGATTGGCAGAACAAACTCCCAAACTAAAGGTAGAGAAGAGGCCATATCACAGAAGGTAGGAAATGCAGAAATGCAGTTTGGGAGAGAAATCGATCATGGCCACTGCGGTGGGGAGAAAGCCATGGTTGTGGATAGTAGCGAGAGACAAACTAAAACACAGGGGAACATAATGAAAAAACAAATCCCTGTTGCAAATGGCTTGGAAAGTAAGAGGGCCTGAATTTCATGAGTTCTTGTAACCAGTAGGGCTTAAAGCCTGAAGTTTTTAAATATCTGTGTGCTTGGCTCCAGAAGAACTAGGAAGACACTAGCAGAGCTCTTGGAGAGAAGGCAGGGCAAACAGCCCATGGACATACGGCATGGAAACAGTGATCTGAAGAGCACCTAGGGCACACAGTGAGGTGTAAGCTGCTTATCTTGAAGCATGTCCCAGAGAGGCAGCCTTCATAGAGAGACTCTCCTAAGAACAAAGGAAATGGAAGGCACCATTTCCCTCCTCTGCCCTTCAGCATAAGCACAGGGCCACCTGCAGGAACCAGTGCAGCATCAACACTTACTACCTAACTTGCTTAATTCAAGCCCTGCTCCCCCAGACCCCCGTGCTCCAGAAGCACCATGCTTCCCAGTCATGCTTGCCTCAGTCCCAGTGTAGCAGGTACCCTCCCCCAGAAGACCAGCCAAAATCCTTGCCAACACCACATCTCCTGGTCTGGAAGTTTTGTAAAGCCTCAGTTCTGGTGGCAGCAGTGGTGACAGGTCTCATTTCATGAGCAGACTACAGCACACCTAGTTAAAATGTGCCACATTCATGCCAGGGACCAAACATTTCTCAAAACAGGCAGAAAGCCTCTGCAGACAACTGGCCTGAAGGATAAAGCAGCCAGGATACAACAGCAGAGCTCACACAGTACACATTGGAGACACTCCCAGAAGTACTTGCTGGGGAATAAGAGGTACCACACTCCAGTGAACTCCAGGACCTCTTCCTCATAAAACCATTCCCCTCAAGAACAGGAGATGTAGCTGATTTTCCCAACACACAGAAACAGTCACAGAGAGTTAGACAAAATGAGAAGACAAATTTGTCCTAAGTGAATAGGAGACGGCCACAGCCAGAGATTTAAGTGAAACAGATATAGGTAACATACCTGATGGAGAATTTAAAGCAGTGATCATAAGGATACCCATTGGACTTAAGAAGAGAGTGGAGTACATCAGCGAGACCATTAACACAGAGATTATAACACAGCAGAGAGAAAGGACTCAATAAATGAAATAAGAGAAACATATTTGATGGAATAAACAGAAGGCTGGATGAAGCAGAGGAATGAATTAATAACCTAGAAGCCAGAGTAATGGAAAGTAATCAAGCTGAAAACAGAAGAAGGAAAGTCAGTGACTCCATTAAATATAGTAACATTCATATTATAGGAGTCAAAAGAAGAAGAGAGAGAAAAGGAGGCAAAGAATTTATTTGAAGAAATAATAGCTAAACACTTCCCTAATCTGGGAAAGGCAACAGTTATCCAAATCTACCAGACACAGACAACCCCCTACAAAATAAAAATAAAACAAATTTTTAGAAAGATTCACACCAAGATATATTGTAATTAAAATGACAAAATATAATGATAAAAAATATTAAAAGCAGCAAAAGAAGACAGTTACATACAAAGGAAACTCTGCACGGCTATCAGCAGGTTTTTCAGCAGAAACCTTCCAAGCCAGAAAGGAAAGTGCTGAATGGGAAAAATATGCAGCCAAGAATACTATATCCATCAAGGCTATCACTCAGAAGGAGATCAACAGTTTCCCAAACAAAAACTAAAGGAATTTATGACCACTAAACCAGCCCTGCAAGAAATATTAAAGGGGACTCTTTGGAAAGGAAAGACCAAAAGTGACAGTATAAAAGTAGAAAACACAAAAGCAATAAAAATGAATATTTCTATAAAATATCATTCAAGGAACTCATAAAATAAAAGGATGCTAAATAAGAAACATGGGGAGGAGAGGAGTAAAGAATGGGTGAAACTTAAGCTATTGTCAACCTAATGTACACGGCTATATGTGGAAGATGTTATATATAAACCTAATGGTAATCACAAATCAAAAGCCACTACTAAATATGCAAAGAATAATGAAAGAAATCCAAATATATCACTAAAGAAAACCAGCAAACCATGAAAGACAGAAAGACAGGGATCAGAGAAAGTCTTCAGAAATAACCACAAAATGAATAATAAATTGTCAATAAATATATATCAATAATTACTTTGAATGTAAATGAACTAAACACTCCAATCAAAATATACAGAGTGACAGGATGAATAAAACACAAGATTAATCTATATGCTGCCTACAAGAGACTTCATTTTTGACCTAAAGACACATGCAGATTGACAGGGAATGGGGAACAATTTACCATGCAAAAGGATGTAAAAAGAAAGGCAGAGTATCAATACTTATATTGGAAAAAACAGACTTTAAAACAATGATTGTAACAAGAGACAAATAAGGACAGTATATAATAATAAAGGGGACAATCCAACAAAACAATATAGCAATTGTAAATATTTACGCACCCAACATGAAAACACCCAAATGTATAAAAAAGTCAATAACAAACACAAAGGAACTAATCAATAATGCAGTAATAGTAGGGGAATTAAACACCCTACTAACATCAATGGACAGATCATATAAACAGAAAATCAAGAAACAATGGCTTTGAATGACACACTGGACCAGATGGATTTAACAGAAATATTCAGAACATTCCACCCAAACACAACAGAATACACATTCTTTTCAAGTGCACATGGAATATTCTCCAGAATAGATCACATATTAGACCACACACACACACAAAGCCTCAACAAATTCAAGAAGATAGAGGTCATACCATTCATTTTTTCTGACCCAGTGCTATGAAACTAGAAGTCAAACACACACACATACACACACACACACACACACACACACACACACACACAAAACCTGGAAAGAACACAAATACATGGAAGTTAAATACAAGCTACTAAAAACAATGAATGGGTCAACCAGGAAATCAAGAAGAAAATTAGAAAGTACACGAAAACAAATGAAAATGAAAATACAATGGTTCAAAACCTTTGGGTTGTGGCAAAAGTGGGAGTAAATTAGAGCAATACAGGCCTACTTCAAGGAGCAAGAAAAAAGCAACCTAACCTTACGTCTAAAGGAGCTAGAAAAAGAACAGCAAACAAACCTAAAATGAGCAGAAGAAAGGAAATAAAAATTAGAGCAGAAATAAATGATATAGAAATTAAATAAACAATAGATCAATGAAACCAGGATCTGATTCTCTGAAAAAAAATAAAAATAAATGAAATTGATAAACCTCCAGCCAGACTTATCAAGAAAAAGAAAAAGGATGAAAATAAACAAAATCAAATGATAGGGGAGAAATAACACCCAACACCACAGAAATACAAACAATTATAAGAGAATATTATGAAAAACTATATGCCAATGAATTGGACAACTTAGAAGAAATGGATAAATTCATAGAAACATATAACCTACCAAAACTGCAACAGGAAGATATAAAGAATTGGAACACCGACTACCAGCAAGGAAATTAAATCAGTAATCAAAAAATTCCCATAAAAATTCCAGGGCCTGGGGCGCCCGGGTGGCGCAGTCGGTTAAGCGTCCGACTTCAGCCAGGTCACGATCTCTCAGTCCGTGAGTTCGAGCCCCGCGTCAGGCTCTGGGCTGATGGCTCAGAGCCTGGAGCCTGTTTCCGATTCTGTGTCTCCCTCTCTCTCTGCCCCTCCCCCGTTCATGCTCTGTCTCTCTCTGTCCCAAAAAAAAAAAAAATTAAAAAAAAAAAAATTCCAGGGCCAGATGACTTCACAGGTGATTTCTACCAAACATTTAAAGAGTTAATACCTATTCTTCTTGAACTATTCCAAAAAATAGAAGAGGAAAGAATACTTCCAAATTCATTCTATAAGGTCAGTATTATCCTGATACCAAAGTCAGAGAAAGACACCACAACCCACCCCCAAAAATCTACAGGCCACTATCGCTGATGAACATACATGCAAAAATCCTGAACAAAATACTAGCAAACTGAATCCAATGATACATTAAAAAAAAATAATTTATTTCAATCAAGTGGGATTCCTTCCTGAGTTGCTAGGATGCTTCAGTATTTGCAAATCAATCAACATAATACATCCTATCAATAAGAGAAAGGATAAGAATCATATGATTATTTCAACAGATTCAGAAAAAGCATTTGATAAAGTACAGCATCCATTCATGATGAAAACCCTCTGCAAAGTAGGACTAGAGGGAACATACCTCAACATAACTAATACCCAGACATTAATGATATATTTCTCTCAGATCCATTGTGTCCTGGAAATAACACTGCAAAATAAGAAAGCTGACAGGAGTCTTCAATTGGTGTTTAAAATTCTCAGTGTTTAACTTAGTTCCTTTTCTTCTTGGTTCTGAATCTGGTATGCATAGCTGTATTATTTACAATTGGCCCCTCCCACCCCCAAATATTCTAAAGTGATTTACAATGAAACCATCCATTACAGTCCTTCTGCTGCCTCCATCAGTGTGGCCATGCCCTGGTTACTGACACAAACCATGTGACCAGGCACTGTGGGGGTGCTGGCCATGTTCAGTCTCTATCTAGACTGGGATTGTAAAAGTAGACCCTCAAACAGCTCTTCAGAGCAGAGGGATGTACAAACACTATCCATGAATATAAAGGACTAAAGGGACTTATCAAAGGTATAAACTAGGAACCAGTGAGCAAAGGGGTAAATAAAGCTTACCAGGAGTGGAGGAGATATGGGGAGTCATTTGCCTATTCTTTAAATATTTAATAGGATTTTAAGTAGAGTGCCCCAAATACTCTGTAAACATGTTTGGATTTTTTTCTATAAGCTGTGAGGAGCTATTAAAGATAAATAAGCATGATTGTTTGGGGTAATAGCTCTGGCAGTAGGGACAACTGGTGAAGCCAGGATGAAAGGCAGAGTGAAGAGTTAAAGGTTTCTTTATGAGATGTACAGTCCTTGGCACTCATAGCGGCATCTGCATCACCTGGGATTTTGTTAGAAATACAGAATTTCACACTCCATCCCAGACTTACCAACTTGTAATCTCTTGTTTTAATGAAATATCTACTGTAAGCATCAGTACTCTAATTGACAATGTTGTGTATGCCCCGCTTGGCAAGGCTGCCTCTCAAAGAGTTGAGACTGGCCCAAACAAAACCTGAAGTTGATATATGGTCAGGGATAAACTCTGGAAGTGGAGGATTATTTAAAGATTCAAGGCCCCCAAGTGTACATGAAATAGGAGAACTTGCTCAGAAATGAAAGGGCCACAAAACTGCGTAGGCAGGACCAGGTTGTAACTGGATTTAGTCTCTGGACAGATTCCGAAAGGCAACTGATGGAGAAGAGAAACCTTCTATAGAACAACTGTCAAGGAGGCTATCAGTGAGAGGAAGGTCCAGGTGAGGTGGGAAGTGGGGGTTTGGGAGAACGTAGTAGATCTAATTTGGGGAACAGAAAGCAGGAAATTTCAGACTTATAGTGGAGGAATGATTTATAAGTTTGAGTGACAGATTTCATGCATGGAGTGAGAAAGAGATGCTGAAGGTGACACTTAATGTTTCCAACCTACTGGATTGCAGGGAGGTCATATCAACTACATGTAAAGTTAAATACCTGAAACTCAGTTTTATGTAACTGATGAATAAAACTGTAGGATATTTCGTTTAGAAAGTGCACACAGTTTGCACCAGGTTAATTTTATGTGGGAATCTTTAAGAATGAGCAGAAATATCTATTTTGTTGAGCATTTTCTAATATGAAACATGATTTCTCAAACCTTTAAGTACCCAATATGAAATTTATAACAACCTCATGAAGAAGGGGTTCCAAAGATTTCACAAATGAGGAAACAGGAATGTAAAGGGTTAAAGTAAAAAATTAGTGTGAAAGCCAAGATATGGACCTGATTAGTGATGTCACAGCCCATCATTATCACTATGTTGAGCTACACTCATTCCTACCCCACACACGTTGGTCCTGTGGCCTCACTTACAGGGTATTTCTAAGTTCCAACAGGTACCCAATTTTAACTATACCAATTTTAACTATGAAACAGTATTTCAGTTCTTTGGAACAGAGTATATCTCTAAATTCCAGGAATTATCTTTATGAATGAAAAGCATTAAAGGGGAATATTTCTTAGAAATAACAAGCCAGCTTGACCTATTGAGATAGAGTCAATTCCTGATTATCTGTGTTAATTAGTGACAGTTTTAGCAGGGGCACTGAAATCCTCCAATATCCCACACACTTGACTCTGATCTTCCAGATGATTAATCTCTTACTACCCTCTAATTTAGATCCCAGGCATTTTCAAAGGTAGCCTAGATGAAAAAGGGAAAACATGAAGTGATATAAAGATACAAAGGTTGGGATAATAAAAATATTGAGTAAATACAAGGTATGGTACTTGGAACCAGCGTTCCTAGTTCATATCCACTTGCCAGCCATGTATCCATGAGCTAATCACCTACTGTCTATGCATCAGTTTCTCCATCTGTAAATTGGGGTCAGTGGTAGTATGTACTTCAAATATTGTTGGAGGGAATGACATCATTCAGGAGGAGCACATGGTAAATAGAGAATGATACAATAATCATCAGATCAATAATCAAACCAACACATAAAACTTAAATTGAAAATGGCTCTTTTATGAACTGTCTGCCAGACTACAGCCTATCTGTCTCTATCTCCATCTGCTCAGTCATGGGTTGAAAGATGAAGCCCAGGTTGGCAGGAGAAATCTCCATTCAGTTTTCTTTAAATAAGCTCCAGAGGGCTTTCTTCTCCTGGCCACTACTGTTTACTCTGGCACTCAAAGTTAGCAGCAAGAACTATTAGCAAAACCCCCCAAATCACATGGATATCAATACAATAAAAATCTTCCAAGATTCCATATCCTGCCTATGCTGCAAATCCAGAAACATCCACTGACCTCCTTTTTGCACTGACTGATGACAATGCAGATATTTCAGGCTGCAGTTCCCTGTTCACTGCAGTCTGTCTGAGGTTGTTTTACCCCTAGACTATTTTTGCTCATATGGTTGCTCTTAGCCACAGACATTCAAATAGAAACCAGAGAGATCCAAATCCTTGGGAGGAACCTATAAACAAATGCAGGAAGAAGCATCCAGTCTGACCATGGCGCCCATAAAAGTTTCTGTAGACAGAATATAAGGGGCTGGATTCCCAAAAGCTACATTTGAGAACTTGCCTAAATCTTTCTTAGAAACCTAGCTACTTCACAAGGATGGAAGGATGGAAATTGACAGGAGCAGGTTGGGGAAAGCTTATTCATTGTGTGTGTGTATACAAAAGATTTCCCTTTTGGGGGCTCAGAAGAGCTGAGGACAGCTGGGTATCTGCCATTTTGTCCCTAGGTTCTAAAACATAGAGAAAAACATCAGCCAAGTTAAGGTATATTTCAATTAAGAAAGGAAAATGGTAAAAATAGATTTTTAAAATATTTATTTAAGAGTATGCACGCACATGCAGGTATGCAAATGGGGGAGGCACAGAGAGAGAGGGAGAGAGAGAATCCCAAGTAGCTTCCATGCTATCAGCATGGAGCCTGATGCAGGCTCGATCCCACTAACTCATGAGATCAGGACCTGAGCTGAAATCAAGAGCTGGACTCTTAAACGACTGAGCCACCCAGGTGCCCCAAAATAGACTCTAAATACCATAAGCAGTATCTGTTTGGGGATCAACAAGTAACACCAAACCCAACTTATAAGTATCCAAACACCATTAACCACTAAAAAAACTCTCTAATTCTGTAGAACCCTGAAATGTAGTATTCAACCACGTATAAGGCCTTCCAAATTTCTATTCTTTCTCTCAGAGTGTCAGGTTCTTTCTCTTCTCCTCCCCACACCATCCTGATTGATCTACCATCCACCAAGAAATTGACACAAAATAAGGAAAGGAGGGAACCCAAACCATGAGGCTGCTCTTGCAAAATTCTCTGATTTGAGTATAAATTCAACTTACCAGCAGTTTCATTTATCACAACCCTAGGTCACATTAACTAATTGGCATGTTATCACCTTTGAAGGATTTTGAGCCATAAATCCCCAATGCTTCAGTGCTAGAGAGAAACAGAACAGGCAATATTATCTGAAGCCCTATTGTCCTAACTTAATGAGAACATTGAGCTACTGGATCTAAATACATAAAACAAGCAAACAAAAATATCTTTCCCCAAAGCAATAAGAAAACTAGAAAGAATTCTTACTTTCACAAGTGGCCAAATCTTTAAATGTGTGCCTATTAAATACATCTTCTAAGACTACCTGGAAAATAATGTGCAGCTTGCCAAAACAAAATCAGCTTACAGAACATTTTCACCTTTTCGCCTTCCAACGAATTTCTTGTTTTCCCATCCAAACAATAACCTTATTGTTTACACTGAAGTACAGTACATGACTAGTCATGTTAGGAAGTGAATGAATTGTTGTCCTGTCAACAGTTTTTTTTTCCCCCACATACCTATTATATCTAGGAATTCCTTCTGAAGTTAGAAACTTTGAAGAAAATATACACTGCTTTCATCTGTTTTCATTATCCTGAGTTCCACTGGCATATAGACTAGGGTTGCTTAGTAATGTGAACTTAGTAGTAGCTGTAGTATTTGTACAGGTTTCTGAGTATATACTGTTGTATCCTTGTCAAAGTCTGGTGAGAATTTTGGTCCACGATGCTTTCCGTGTTTTATTTAAGCTCAGGTTAAACGCATGAATGCTCTGTACAGGTTCAGTTTACTTAGTGGCACACGAATATATGGAGACACAGTAAGGACTGAGGCCTGAAACGGGACACTCTAAAATCCTTCCTTTCCCTTTCCTCTCTCACAGCCCCTTGAAACTCAGGAGCCTATTGGTGAAGAGGAGCTAGCAGATGTCCATCCCTGTATGATCTGGATGACATTCCCTTTTTAATTAACCCAGAAAAAGTGAACATATTTTCACTGTAAGTCAGAAAAAAAAGTTCAGTTCAGTAACATGCAGATGTGAGACAAAAACTCAATATTCTGTCAATCACAGCACAAACAGAAAAGCACTCATGTCTTCCTATCCTGTTCAACAGCCATAAAGAAAAAGTCTATCAGAGAAACTGATGCATGTAGTTGGATGAAATAAGTTCCATGCAGTATCCATTTCCAGCCTCCTCCAAGGCCATGCCTACACTGACAAACACCTAAACTTTGCCTTCATATGTTCAACTTAAGTGCCCACAAAACTCTTATCATATGGACCAACCAGCTTTCAGCTTCACCCTTCATTTCTATTTGCTTTTTATCCTATAGTCTTCCATTTCTTTATTTTTCTTAATTGTGGAAGGGGTGACATAGTATGAAAAATAAAGTTTATCTTTAGTTCCTTAGTGTGCTCAGAATTCTAGGGCCGAATAAAATTTTGCCTAAGACACCTATATTCATGTATGAATATGTTTTCTCAAAAGCTTGTTGATGTCTATGTACAAATGATTAATGATTCTTTAGGAAAAGTAAAATATTTCAATCTTATTGTTTCCTCTCATGGGTGAGAGACAGGAATGCACAGAAACTAAATATTTTTCTCCACCTTACTCTCCCATCTTTCCAACAGGCTAGCCAGGCATGTTCTCATGATGAAGGCAGATGTGCACCGGTGTAACCAGAAACATGTCAGTACAACTGACTTTCAAGGCTCTGCATGTGTCCCATCTGCTACCGTTTCAGTGGCCAAACTTAGTCACATGGCCACAGTCAAAATCAGGAGGCACATAAATAGACTCCATTACCTTATACATCAAAAGGTATGATTACAAGTAGAAGAGAATGGGAGTCATTAAGGCAGTGAATCTACATCAGTCATAGATGTATTCACAGTCACTGATGATAATACAGAGACCCAGAGATTGTGTCAGAGATGAAACTAGAACCCAAGTCTCTCGACTTATGGTTTACTCCTCTTTTTAAGACATTCACTGCCTTTATTAAAGAGCAAGGAAATGACTGACATAAGCATCCCATAATCAGCTTCAGTATTATCAAATATAACCCATACTCTCCAAAATAATGCCTAAGAATACTGAATTTATGAAATACATGTGAACCAGAGGCACCTGGGTGGCTTAGTTGGTTAAGCATCCAACTCTTGATTTTGTCTGAGGTCATGATCTCACGGTTTATGGGATCGAGCCCCACATCGGGCTCTGTGCTGACAGTGTGGAGCCTGGCACCTGCTTCAAGTTCGGTGTCTCCCTGTCTCTCTGCCCCTCCCCCACTCATGCTGTCTGTCTGTCTGTCTGTCTCTCTCTCTCTGAAAAATTAATAAACATTAAAAAAATTTAATAAAATAAAATATATGTGAACCAAACATAAAACCTTCATTCCCTGGTCTGGTGTTTTAGGAGTTAAAATATTATGCTATTAGCGCAATGTAGGCAAAGCAACTATTAGAAAAAGAGAACAAACTATGAAGGCTGGAGACATACTCTATTAAGAGTTGCCAGATGTAGCAAATAAAAATACAGGATGCGGGATGCCTGGGTGGCTCAGTTGGTTGAACTTCTGACTCTTGATTTCAGATCAGGTCATGATCTGTGGTTCATGACTCCAAGCCCTGAGTTGGGCTCTGCACTGGCAGCATGGAGGCTACTTAGGATTCTCTCTTTCCCTCTCTCTCTGCCCTTTAACCACTTGTGCTTGCTCTTTTTGTCAAAATAAATAAATAAACATTTAAAAAACATTTTAAAAAATACAAGATGCTAAATTAAACCAGAATTTCATAAATAGGGGTACCTGGGTGAGTCAGTTGGTTAAACATATAACTCTTGATTTTGGCTCAGATCATGATCCCATAGTTCATGAGTTCCAACCCTGTGTTGGGCTCTGTGCTGCCTACTTGGGATTCTCTATCTCCTTCTCTCTCTGCCCTTCCCCTGCTCATGCTCAAGCTGTCAAAATAAATATTGTTTAAAAATATTTAAAAAATACAAGATGCTAGGTTAAATTAGAATTTCATAAATAGGGTCACCTTGGTGGGTCAGTTGGTTAAGTGTCTGACTCTTAATTTTCACTCAGGTCATGATCTCACAGTTATGAGATCCAGTTACAAGTTGGGCTCCACACTGTGCATGAAGCCTGCTTGGGATTTTTTCCTTCTCTCTCCCTCTGCTCCTCCCCTGCTCACTCACTCTCAAATTAAATAAAAATTGAAAAAAAAGAATTTCATAAATAATGATTTATGTTTTAGTATAAGTATGTCTTATGCATTTTCTTTGGAATATACTTATAGTGAAAAAATGTCATTATTTATCTAAAATTCAAATTTAACTAAACATCCCTTATTTTACCTGGAAATCTTAACTCTATTAGCAGATTAAAAATACATATAAATCATAACAATATATACATGCATTATATTAATAATTCATTATCAATTTTTTTCAGAGGAGAATTACCAGAAGTATTCAGAATAAAGGTACTTTTATAATGAAAATTATTGTCAAATTTGGCATATTAATAACTTCCAAAACAAGTTTTTCCACAAAATTACATAAATAAGAAAAAACAGGGGTGCCTAGGTAGTTCCATCAGTTAAGTGGCCAACTCTTGATTTCTGTGCAGGTCATGATCTCAAGGTTAGTGAGTTTGAGCACTGCGTCGGGGTTCTGTGCTGTCAGTGCAGAGCCTGCTTGGGATCTCTCTCTGCCCCTCCCCTGCTCACACTCTTTCTTTCCTTCTCTCTCTCTCTCTCTCTCTCTCTCTCTCTCTCTCTCAAAAATAAACATTAAAAAAAGGAACAGTAGGATTTCATATGCATATATGGCAGTTGATTCCATAATAGGGTTTGAATGCACAGGAACAACAATAAATGTATTAAGATTCTGGAACCTTTGCTGTGCCTTTGATGGGCCAGAAAAGTGAAAACACAGAGAAGGAGCTATCTGGATTCCACAATCACTGTGGAAGAGGTTGACCCAGATATAATAAGGAGATATGTGTTCATTGGCCTCAGTAATTTCTTCTCAGTGCCCTTCAGTGCTCTACTGGCAAGAAGATATCACTGAGTAGATTTAATTCCTTCTCCCTAGGAACTCCAAACACAATTTTTGTGAAGAAAAGAAGCATATGAGTAGCAGAGAGAGTCCAAAATTGTAAATATATATATATGTATGTATGTATGTATGTATGTAGGTATGTGTATATACATGTAAAAATATATACATAAAGTAAAAAATATATATGTATATATATATAAAGTAAAAAATTTAAAAATTAAATGTAAAAGACTTTTGTCAGTGTGAATCAGTACATGAGATGAAGAGTTAATAACTATCTGGTTCTATCAATAACTGTCAATGGGAAGGAATTAAAAAACAAAAACCAACAACAACATAAAACTTCCTCTTAAATCTAGCCAAGCTATCTGTTAAAGCTGGTTCCCATTAAATGTTTGTTAATTTAATTTATAAAAGCCAAAGCCCAATGGATGCTGTCTGCTGTACACAATAGGGGCTGTATGTGTACAGGCTGGCTTGCTGCCAGTATATAGTGTCATACAGACTGGTATCTTGTATGTAAACATTGCATGAATCTTTAATAATCAAAATTTAAAAAAATCTTTATGGCTCCAATACTCTTGTAATGCAAAGTAAATACTGAACTTCCTGTGTTGACATTGTGGGCCTTCTTACTGGCACATGGTTGTGAGCAGACGTTTGTTTCACCATTTTCATAGGTCAAAGTTTTTACTTCCGTTAGGGAGAGAGAGGAAGTTCCCTCTAAAGGACAGTCGTCTCTGTGTTATATGCTTTATTGTCACTGGGCTGGAATATTACATTTAATAAAGCTCCTTATATTATAGAATGCTTGTTTCTAAGTTAAATATTGAATATGTAGAACTTTTGGATACATAAATATCTTAAGGATATATAATTAAGCATTTAATTTTTCTCTGAACTTCCTACCAACCAAGCTGAAATTTTTAAAGAGAGAATATTTATTCTCTTCTCCTGGCTTCTATTCAGTCCATAATTATCTCCCACACAGCTTTTATCCCTTTCCCTACCCTACACTCAGACAATGCGAGAAGCAGACATTGTTTTTTTCACTCTGCCAATTAGGAAGTCTTTGGTGGGCATCTTCTAAATGCTCTACACTGTGCTAGATAGAATGGAGGATAAACAGCAAGTGTAAGACATGTCCTGGTCTTGAGCAATTTACAGTCCACTAACAATATCCCCACAATGGCTTTGTGTTGGGGTTTTGTCACTTATATAAAAGCCTCCTACTGGCCATATAATGGCCAGTAATCAATGTGGATCCCCCTGGATGCCTGTGGTGCAAAACACTGAGATACAGGGTAATCTCATCCATCTTTTTAAAAGAATTATTTATTGGAAGCACCTGGGTGACTCAGTTAAGCTTCTAACTCTTGATTTCAGCTCAGGTCATGATCTCACAGCTCATGAGTTCAAGCCCTGCTCACTGGCAGCACAGACTTTGCTTGGGATTCTCTTGCTCCCTCTTTCCTGCTCATGCTCTCCCTCTCTCTTTCACAAAATAAATAAATAAAGCTTAAAAAAATATTTTTTTTTATTAAGTGCTCATCATGACCCACTGCAAACATATTTGTTTAATCTTGAGTGTGGCTGTGTTTGTGTGTGTGCAAGAAAGAAAAAGGGAGAAATTTAACTTATATAGCTTCAACATTAACTTTAAAAATATCAATCTGAAAGGGTCAATGCAGCACCCAATGATCCACAACTGGATGTCTACTTTACCAAAGGAAGGGGGAAGTTAAGGGTTTAAAAATGAGAATAGATGTTTGATGCAACATTGAACAAACAACAGGTTAACTGACTGTTGTTGTTACTTGTTTTGCTCAATTTTGTTTTCCAATGTTAACTGGTTGCCATGATATTCTGTGGATGTCATTTAATTCACAGTCCAGGATGTTACTTAGGCATGGGGAGAATGTGGTTTGTTGATGAAAAACTTATCTGTGTGCAATATTCATGTGGACTTCATTCCTATCAAAATAAGATGCTTTATTTAGCCAATGAGTTGGGATTTTTTTTTTAAATTCCTTTGTGCTAAAGTCATCCCTATATCTCATTTCAAAACCAACCCAAATATATTAGAACCAAAGAGAAGCATTCAATCAGCACTTTGTCAAACTCTAGAATGTTGATTTGTTAAAACTAACATGTTTTTACTTTGTTTTCTTATACATACCTCTTAGTTTCATCCAGCCAAGTACTTTTCCATTTGAACAGATGGCAGAACCAAGAGGGTTTGACAAATGTGGCTATTCACACCTACAGTATGGCTTCAAGTGGGTGAAAATAAGGTCTATGAGGAACATTTGTGGATTTGGTATCTGAAGACCAAGTTGCAGTGTAGGTTCTGTTTCTTGCCTGATTGACACTGGATAGACCCTTCAATGTCTACTGGGTGTCAATCCTGTCTTTCAGATAAAGATGATACACAAGGCTTGCAGTATTATGGGGGAGGGTTGGATAAGAGATGGTGTACAGAAATGTTTTATATAGGGGAATGCTGCAGTATGGTTTCTGCAACTTCATACAAAGAGGGGAGAACCACCCGCGAAGTCTTCTGAAGATATCACTCAGAGTAAACTTTGTTCTCTCTTGAGTACCAGATCTTGGTCAGTCACTTTGCCTTGTAGTTGCCCTAATGACAGAACCATTGGGAATTTTTGCTGCTAAGCCCTCAAGAAGAGCCAGAATGTACCACAATAAACTTGAAGAGTATTTCTGATTGAAAAAAAAATGGTAAGAAATATTGATGGTTTAGAGAATTTAAGTCAAAATAAAAACTCACAAGTAAATGTTCTATGAGCTTAAAAATACTGGGTGCCTTATTTTTTAAATAACATGTAGTAAGATAATTAACATGAAAGTTGAAATTAAATGTCCATACAAAAGGTGGAAATTTTTAGCAAATGTTCTAAACAATTAGACTGATAAAAATCACTGTAAATAGAGGTGGAGCACTGAAATTAAAATCAGAAATGAAAGAGGAGAAATAATAACAAACACTGAATAAATACAATTGTAACAATATTATGAAAATTTATATGCCAACAAATTGGGCAACCTAGAAGAAATAAATTCCTAGAAACATATAACCTCCCAAAATTGAATCCCGAAGAAATAGAAAATTTGAACAGCTTGATTGCCAGCAATGAAACTGAATTAGTAATCAAAAAACTCCAAATTAAAGTCTAGGACCAAATGGCATTCCAGGCGAATTCTACCAAACATTTAAAGAAGAGTTAATACCTACTCTTCTCAAATTATTCCAAAAAAAATAGAAGACAAGTTTCCAAATTAATTCTATAAAGCCAGCATTATCCTGATACCAAAACCAGATACAGACACCACTAAAAAAGAGAACTATATGCCAATATCTCTGATGAACGTAGATGCAAAAATCCTCAACAAAATACTAGCAAGACAGATTCAACAATACATTAAAAAAAGATTATTCAAGGGGCGCCTGGGTGGCTCAGCTGGTTAAGCATCTTGACTCTTGGTTTCTGCTCAGGTCATGATCTCACAGTTTGTGGGTTCAGGCCCCCATAGGGCTCTGCACTGACAGCACGGAGCCTGCTTGGGATTTTCTCTCTCTCTCTCTCTCTCTCTCTCTCTCTCTCTCTCTGTCTCTGTCTGTCTCTCTCCCCCTCCCCTGCTCCCTATCTCTCTCACTCTCTCAAAACAAACAAACAAACAAATAAATAAATAAATAAATAAATAAATAAATATCATTTAACACGATTGAGTGGGATTTATTCCCAGGATGCAAGGGATGGTTTAATATTTGCAAATCAATCCACATGATACATCACATCAACAGGAGAAAGAATAAAAACCATATGATCATTTCAAGAGATCCAGAAAAAGTATTTGACAAACATCCATTCATGATGAAAAACCTCTGCAAAGTAGGTCTAGAAGGAATATACCCCAATGTAACAAAGGCTTTATATGAAAAACCCACAACAAACATCATACGCAGTAGGAAAAAACTGAGAGCTTTCCCCTAAGGTCTGGAACAAGACAAGGATATCCACTCTCACCACTTATTCAACATAGTACTAGAAGTCCTCGCCACAGAAACTAAACAACATAAAGAGATAAAAGGCATCCAAACGAGTAAGGAAGAAGTAAAACTTTCACTATTTGCAGATGACATCATACTATATATAGAAAACCCAAAAGATTCCACCAAAAAAATTACAAAATACTAGAAATAATGAACTCAGTAAAGTCACAAGATACAAATCAAATATACAGGAATCAGTTGCATTTCTATACACTAATAATGAAGCAGCAGAGAGAGAAATTAATCCCATTGACAATTATACCAAAAATGATAAAATACCAAGGAATAAACGTAACCAAAGAGTTGAAAGACCTGTACTGTTAAAACTATAAAACATCAATGAAATAAATTGAAGATGATACAAATAAATGAAAATATATTCCATACTCATGGGTTCAGAGAAGAAATATTGTTAAAATATCTGTACTACTCAAAGCAATCTATAGACTTAATGCAATCCTTATAAAAATGCCAACAGACTTTTTTCACAGAACTAGATTAAATAATCCAAAAATTTGTATGGAACAACAAAGGATCTCCAATTGGCAAAGTAATCTTATAAAAGAACAACAAAACTGGAGGTATCATAATCCCAGATTTCAAGATATACTGTAAAGCTGTGGTGATTAAAACAGTATGGTACTGGCACAAAAACAGACACATGGATCAACAGAACAGAATGAAGATCCCCAAAATAAACCCAGGATTATGTGGTCAATTAATCTATGATAAAGGAGGAAAGACTATGCAAGGGAAAAAAGGCAGTCTGTTCAACAAATGGTGCTGGGAAAACTGTAAAGTTACATGCAAAAGAATGAAACTGAATCACTTTCTTATACCATACACATAAACTCAAAATGGATTAAAGACCTAAGTGTGAGACCTAAAACCATAAAAATCCAAGAAGAGAGTACAGGCAGTAATTTCTCTGAAAGTGGCTGTAGCAACATATTTTTGTATATGTCTCCTGAAACAAGGGAAACAAAAGCAAAAATAAACTACTGGGTCTACATCAAAGTAAAAATCTTCTATGCAGCAAACGAAACAATCAACAAAAAGACAACCTACTGAGTAAGAGAAGATATTTGCAAATGATATATGTGATAAAGGGTTAGTATCCAAATATATAAAATACTGATGTAACTTAACACCAAAAAACCTCAAATAATCCAATTTAAAAATGGGCAGAAGACATTAACAGGCATTTCTCCAAAGATGACATACAAATAGCCAACAGATACATGAAAAGATGCTAAGCATCAGTAATCCGGGAAATGCAAATCAAAACCACAATGGGATATGGCCTCACACCTGTCAGAATGGCTAAAATCAAAAACACAAGAAACAACAAATGTTGGCAAGGATGTAGAAAAAAAGGAACCTTCATGCACTGTTGGTCAGAATGCAAACTTGTGCAGCCACTGTGGAAAACAGTATGGGGGTTCCTCAAAAATTAAAAACCGAATTACCATATGAACTACTGGGTATTTACCCAAAGAATAGGAAACACTAATTTGAAAAGATATATGCACCCCTATGTTTATTACAGCATTATTTACAAGAGCCAAATTGCAGAAGCAGCCCAAGTGTCCCATCAATAGACAAATGGATAAAGAAGATGGGGTGTGTGTGTGTGATATTGAATATTACTCAGCTATAAAAAAGAATGAAATCTTGCCATTTGCAACAACATGGATGGAGCTATAGAGACTATAATGCTCAGTGAAATAAGTCAGAAAAAGAGGAATACCATATGATTTCACTCATGCAGAATTTAAGAAACAAAACAAGTGAACAAAGAAAAAAAAAGAGACAAATCAAAAAACAGACTCTTAACTATAGAGAACAAACTGATGGTTACCAGAGGGGAGGTAGATGGGGGGTGAAGTAGATGAAGGGGATTAAGAGTACACTTATTATTAGGAGCACTGAGTAATGTATAGAATGCTGAATCACTACATTAAACACCCAAAACTAATATAACATTGTATGTTAATTATACTGGAATTTAAAAATAAGTCAATAAAAAATTTTAAAAACATCATAATTAATCATTTTTTTCCTGAACTTTCTACCAGTCAAGCTGAAATTTAAAAAAAAGAAATGATGTAATTCTCATTATAAAACATCGCAATATAAAATATCAGTGTAAAACAACTTTTATTTCTGGGAACAAATTATAAAGAGGATTTATTCTTCTTTAATGAGATATAATTGACATATAACATTGTATTAGTTTTAGGTGTACAACATAATGGCTTGATATGTGCATACTGCAAAATGATTACCGCACCAAATTTAGTTAACATCTGTCACCTCACATAGTTCTATTTTTTTTTTTCCTGTGATGAGAACTTATAAGATCTCTCTTAGCAACTTAAAAATAAAGTGCTGTTAACTATAGTTAACATGCTATACATTACATCCACAGAATTTACTGATCTTATAACTGGAAATTTGTACCTTTTGACTCCTTCCTTCCTCCCTTCCCCCCACCCTTTCGTTCTTTCTAGAACCCTAATCAAGATATAATGCTACAATTCTCAAGCTTTGGAGTACATGCCCCTAGGAATGTGTTGATATGCCAAGGGTGTACCTAAAGCCACAGAGGACTAAGAGCAATTGGGGTAAATGACTTAACAATTTGGGGTGAAATTCACCTATGTTTATATTAGTATAAACATGTCTTATCAAACAGGAGCAAAATTTTCACTTGCCTTCATAATAAAAACATGTCTAGAAATGTTCTCTTCTAGATAGCCTACACCCCAAGGCTATACTCCTCTGCTAGTGGAGTCCTTTTGCAGAATTTTCTGATATTCTGACATAATGACAGTATCATAATAACAGTTTTAGAGAAAATACCAACATATATATATGTCCCTAAAAATCCAGGGCAGAACATTAAAACATGATTCATAAAGGTGCATCTTCCCAGAACCAAAACAGGGAAGCTTGTTTTTGGCCAAGCTGCCTGTGGTCTAACTCTTAAGGAAGCAAGTTAATCTCAAAATGTGGTCCTCAGAGCACTTGCATCAGAAAACCCTGGGAATGCTTATTAAGATGAAAATTTAGGGTTGCCTGGGTGGCTCAGTCAGTTAAGTGTCCAACTCTTGATTTCATGGTCTCATGGTTGTAAGATTGAGCCCTGTGTATGTGGAACTAGTACTCCACACTGAGTATGGAGCCTACTTGGGATTCTCTCTCTCCCTCTCCTCTGCCCCTCCCCCTCTTGGGCTCGCTCTCTCTCTCTCTCAAAATAATAAACATTGTGTGTGTGTGTGTGTGTGTGTGTGTGTGTGTCTGTGTGTGTGTGTATTCATTCATGCCCCAAAGGATGATCACCTCTGGAGCAGAGGCCCAGGAATCTTCATAGGAACTTATTAGAGAATTGATACATAAACACACTAAAAGTTGAAAACAACTTAAAATGGTTGGAGGGATGGAATTAAATTTCCCTAGTCCAGCTTTTCTGTATCTTGCTTTTCTCAGCTGGCCTTTTTGCAACAGCATGGTGCAGCTAAACCCCTAACAATTTAGAGCTGAGTGAAGGGAGAACCAGAACCATATATTTTGAATACCAAGACTCTACGTGGAAACTTTATTATTCTACTGGAGACCCTGAGAGCCAGACATACAGCCTCACTCAGCTGGAGAAGCAGTAACATTCACCTGAGAAGGATTATCAGGGTCACCAAAAAGAAGGTCAAACAAAGAGGGTCTAATACTCCCTTTTAATCTGCTCAAGTGCCTGAACAAATATTTGAATGGGGACCACACCTCAGACCATCTTTTCCTTTCACAAAAATCAAATTCCCCAGGTTGTTAAGAGATAGCATACTAAAATATGGTTCTATAGTCTATCTGACTTCCTCAGAACAGATTTTCTCAGTCTTTAATTTATTAATTGGCAGAGTTTTGAAGAGGAAGGTAAAAATGCAAATATCTTTTTCTTGAACTTACTGGACCAGAGACTCTGTGTTGGCCAGAATCTTCTAAGACCAAGTTTCTGTATCCCAAAGATACTCAAAATAGGATTCAGGAATCAACAAGGATCCACATCAGCATCCCCCAGGAGCTTGTCAGAAATGCAGAATCTCAAGCCCCTATCCCAGCACTACTGAAACAGAGTCTGAAGCTTAACAAAATCCTCAGCAGATCTGTATGTACATCAGAGTCTGAGAAGCAAGGCTAGAGAACACATTTGGAGAACCAGTGCCAAAGACAATGACAGAAATGGTTGTAACCTGGAAAACTTTAAGAATCAGTCTTACAGTTCACTCACCTTGGCTTCCGAAAAACTCTGGTATTACTTCCAAAGAACATCTGCTCTGGCGCAGGGAATTTTCACTACAAAAACTACATCTGAAGGCTATATGTAAAGCAAATCCTTCTACAATTGAGAAAAGCCAAGATTTATGCTATGGATTGTATCTTTCTTGGCCTATGGACAGTTTTGATTTGCATCAAACCTGCCTCATGCAGATAAGAGATGCTGAAAGAATTAGAACTTTGTCTGCCATCTGAATCTACTCCTCTGGAGAGAAATAGCCCATTTCCCAGCTGCAGCTGGGAACATATCATCCCATTTTAGCTGACAGATTATCAGAGATTTTCCAAATTACTATTCCCAAGCCACTCTGAGTCCCAAGCACATACTCTGAATCAGGTGCGTGTGAAATACAAACAGGGCTTGAATTGGAAAGAAAAAGCTGAAGCTCAAGCCTTAACAAGCAAAATGCACATGTTAATAAAACCCATGCACGGCTTCAAGTCCATGTAAGGTACGGATCAACCAGCAATAGCAAGGTTCCCATCGGAATCTTCCCAGCATACAGTCATGACTCATGCCCAGAGCCATCTTGTCCTTGTAAGAATAGCATAAATCATCATCCAATATTAAAAATGATGCCAAAAGTGCATTTTATTCAAATGCATTCCTTAAAATAATTGCTGAGAAAATAATGCAAGAGTGTTCAACTGACAACTCTTTAGCGTTCACATCTGGAGGGAAAAATATGTCATGGAGTAGTTAAGTGGATTTTAGAGATGCTGGAAATTCCTAAACCCACAAAAGTCCAAGTACATGAGTTTGTTTTATTCTTTTGAAGAGGAAACTTCTATGCCTTAGTCACACCTACAAACAGTACAAAGAGGTCTCCTACATTTTGTAATGCAAACCTTTCCTTTCCTTTTCTTCTTGTCTTTCTTCTTTCATATTTTAGCCAACAGCATCAGAAAAAAAAGTATTTGTCATGGATTCCTATAAGCTCTCTCCCTTCCCTCTCTCACACATTCTTTCCACCAACATTCACACAAGCTCAGAAGTCTTTCACAATTATAATAAACCATCTTTGACTCTTGTTCCTCCTGCTACCCCTCTCTTAGGCTATTCTAATTAAGTGTACATTTACTACTCCACTCCTCACCTTCTATATGGTATGAATACCCCCAGAAACAGCCTCTCAGACAGGGATTCAAGGGTGTGATCCTAGAAAAACTGATAGGGGAGTAGAAAAGTATGAGGAAGGGCAGAAAGTTCATAGAGGGGATATTATCCAACCAGTCACCACGGGGGCAACTTAAGGTAAGTCCCCCTGGGGGTCTCTGAGAGATAGCATAGAGTTATCTCAATAGAAAGGCAAAGGACTAGGGTATTTAGGTATCAAACTTTTTTCTGTCATTGTTTGATGTCTGTTTCTGGGGACTTTAACTCTGTCATTTTGGCTTGCTCTGTGCTTAGGCTAAGGGTGCTCTTTAGCCAAAATGATGAATGAATGAATAAATGAATGAAAGAATGAAAGGCCTCAAGCAAAGCAACCTTTGGAATATAGAAGTGACTACCAAAGGGATATAGGCAGGCTATCAATACCCGCTATACCTCTGTTCATTTATCCACTCAAGCCCCTGTAAGAGCTTTAACAAGGTATCAGTGTGGCTAAAGTGCTTAGACTAATTTCAGAAATTATACTACTTGTTAGTCAGTAAAGACTATCAGCCACTGCTTCCTTCTTGAAGCTCCAGGACAACACATCTTTCTGAGTGTTCTCCTTTCTCTCCTGCCACTCTTTTTAATTCTTTCTGATCTATCTTCTTCCACCTAAACTTAAAATGTTAGGACCCTTTCCTTTCCTCTTCTCATCTTTCTCTTGCTGAGTAAGTATATCTGTCCCTATGGCTTCACTTACCATTTATATCACAACAACTTACAAACTTGTATCTCTGGTAGCTCAGACCTCCTGACCAATGATGTTGATATCTGACATCTCAAAATTGCTTCAAATTAGGCACCAGACTTCATCTTCCATCCCTCTTTTCCCCTAGAAGGAAAAAAAATGTTCCTCATCTACTGTTTTCTATCTCTGTGAATAATACCACCTTCTACTCAGTTGGGCAAGCTGGGAAACTAGCAGTCAGCCTTGACACATGCCTATCTCCTGCCTCTGCAATCTTCATTTAATTATTGGACTTTATCCACTTGATCCGACCAGTAATTTATTCCTTAAATCCATCCACTCCTGTCCAATTCCTGGTCCATCCTTACCTCTTAATATAGCATCCAACTGGTTTCCTCAGATCTGTTCTTCACCATACAGCTTGAGGGAGCTTTTAACAATGCAACTTTGATTGTGTCACTGCCCATGGGATCTGGCTCTTGTCTGCTTCACCTGTCCCATCCAATACTACTTTCTACCTAGCTTTCTTTCCTGTTCCACCTATGCTTATCTCATTTCTGTTTTGATATCTTATCTCTCTTTTTGCCTCTGACACTGGAATCTTAATAACTCTTGTTCCCTTGACCTTAAAGCCACTTCTCCCAGTATGTCTTTCCATTAACTAACTTCTACTCATCCTTCAAATAGAAGCTTAAACACAACTGCCTCAAAGAATCCTCTCATGCTTTTCCTGATTCCTCCAAGAAAAGAGTTGGTTCCCTTAGTATTCCATTGTTTAGAAAATCTCACTGAAGCTCTTAATTCTTATAATCATAATTAAATATTTGTGTAATGTGTGTTGCCTGTCTCAGTGTAAGCTCCCTGAGAACAGGTAATGTGCCAATTTAATTCACAGCTAAATACCAAGCACCCACAATAATGCCTGGCATGTAAGATTATGGCCATTACTCAAATAAGTTTTTACTAAGACTACTGACAATTCCAAAAATCTGACTAAGTTTAGCTTGGGTTACATTTTCTCTTTGGTTTTATATTCTACACCCCTGTTTCCACTTACAGGATGTTGAACATCATTGTAAAAATAATCGAAAGGTATCTATATTAGTTTGCTAGGGCTACTATGACAAAGTACACAAACTAGGTGGCTTAAACAACAGAAATGTGCTGCCTCACAGTACTGGAAGCTAGAAATCTGAAATCAGGGTGTTAATAGGGTCAGGTTCTTCTGAGGGCTGTGAGGAAAGGATCTGTTCCAAGTCTCTCTCCTTGGCTTGTAGATGACCATTTTCACATTTACACAGCATCTCACTATATGTATCTCTGTGTCCAAATTCCGCCTTTTTATAAGGACATCAGTCATAATGAATTGGGGCCCACCCCAATGACCTCATCTTAGCTAATTACATCTGCAATGATCTTATTTCAAAATAAGATCACATTCTGAGGTCCTAAGGGTTAGGACTTCAACATATGAATATGAGGAGGGGGGAAGCACACAATTTAACCCATGACAATATCCAAGGATTTTAAGCAGGGGAGATAAACATTTAGATTCACATTACTGAAAAGTCATGTTCGCTACAGACAGCATGAAGAAAAGATTGGAGGGGGCAAGACTGAGGCCTGGAAAGGCTAAGGGCCTATTATAATGCTTCCAGCAATGCCTATCAGCCTAGTTTCTTTATTAGCATTACCCAGAGTCAAAACTCTGCTCCAATGAGTGGCAGCAGTATGACTTTCACTACACTGGGGTCAGTTTTCTTATCTGTGAAATGACTATAATTTTAGCATCACATAGTTTATAAAGCTGAAGGAAAGAACCAAAATTAAATTGGCCTGTGACCTGACTTAGAAACCTGTATTTCCCCCCAGTTTCCCCCAAGTTTTCAGCATAACACTCAAAAAAAGTTCAAGTTTTTAAGACAAAATCAGCCATTGAGATGACTTGTGATTTAATTTGCTTATATGATTATCTTTTGTGTCAAAGAAGAAACATGTAGGTATTATTCTAACATTTCAGTTTTCCATTAATATGTGGGCATATTATAGGACTATCTAATAGAAAAGTGGACCTTAGATCTTTATAAAGATAAGAAGTATTAGAATTAAATCCAAAGACTCATCACATTTAAAACATCTTCTTCTCTACCTCTGTTGCACTCTAATTCATTCCTTTCTTTCTTTTCATTTCCAATACATACCCTAATTCCCACCCATATTTTTATCACTACAAATAATGCAACTCTGGTCCTTGTCCCTAGAGAAGAATTGTCCAACTTATTTTTTCCCTCCCAGTCCTTGGCAAGTCTGCTGGGTGACCCACTCGGACACCTCAGAGGGTGGTGCCTCCCACCCCCTCAAGCCACAAGCAACAAAGCCTTAGTCATTTCATGCTCTTGGCTTTGTCATCATTTTGATTTTTTTTACATTACTTTGTCATTAACTCATCTCACTTATGTAAAGAGAACAAGCCAGAGATAGTTAAAGATGTCTCTGGTGTTCTCAAACCAACCAACCAATCAACCAACCAACCAACCAACCAACCAACCAAACAAACAAACAAACAGATAGCATTTCTATTGCCCAATGTCCAGAAAACAATGTCTTGCCAAGACAGAATTTTGAATCACAGGACAATGTAATTTATTCATTCCATGAACTGCACTATGCAGCAAGCCAAATTCAGGCCATTCTTTTGAACAACATTTTAATAATTTTAAGGGTCAACTATCATTCTACCTTCCAAAAAGCAAAGGAAAATGGGACTGTCTTATGTAGGAAGGAGACATAATCTGAAGTTACTGGGATGACACACATATGCTAACATTAGGTGTTAGGATCTTTTTCATTTTCTGTAAGGCTAATTCATCACCTCTGTCTCCCTTAGAGATGTACATTTTGTAAGATATGAATGTGGGATACAATTTTTGCGTGTAAGAGAAGGCTAATTTATGTTTTCCTTGTTTAATAGAATTTGAAGATAAAAGTGATAAATAGAAAAGCTACATTGTAGGGGAACCTGGGTGGATCAGTTGGCTGAGTGTCTGACTCTTGATTTCGGCTCAGGTAATGATCTCATGTTTTGTGGGATTGAGACCTATGTCAGGCTCAGTGCTGATAACACAGAACCTGCTTGAGATTCTCTCTCTCCCTCTCTCTCTGCCCCTCCCTGACCACTCTCTTTCTCTCTCAAAATAAATAAAACAACAACAAAAAAAGAAAAGCTATATCATAGCTACCTGTTTTGTTAAGAGGAAAATAAATACCATCTTACAATTCCATCAGAAAGTGGGAAAAGATTGATTCACCATTTTGAGGAACAAAAGAAATTTTCATTTGAAGGGAAAGAGAATAAGGATGTCCACCCAAACATTTCTCAATCTTAAATGTGTTTCCAGTTAATAAACAAACAAACAAACAAAACCCTAGGATCTTATGTGAGCAACGGTAACATTGTACCGATAAAAGTGCTATCAAGAGCAGTCCATGTAAAGAGCCCTGGTGGGAAAAATTAACTCCTGGGTCTGTAAAATCCCATAGAACTAGATGAAATAGCCATGGGTACAGTTTGAATTAAGGCTTTTACTGTTCTTGTCATTGTTCTTCTGATTCTTTCACATTGTGACATGGCCAAAGCTTGTGGAATAAAAACTAAACCCAGACAGTATCTTCTGTGAATCCCCACCCTTCCCATGCATGATTATTAAGTTGGAATGATTAAAAATGTCAACTAAGTACCCCAAGAAATTTTAACTAAAATATTTAAATCACAGATCTCTACAGACCCAGTGTTTGGAGAAACTAAAATTAGTTTACTTCCAGTGAACTATTCTTTATAGTAGCTATTCTCTCTCAATTCTCATTATCATTCTATTCTATACTACCCTAATTTGCAGACAATGTCTTTGGGTTTCAGAAAAGCCCAAGTTTGTATGTGATCCCATTAGCCCTCTGAGTCATTTTGTACTGAATTTACTCCTACCTGTTCCCCACTAAGGAAACCTTCAGTAGGTTGCAGTGAATGGCTTTTATACCCATCAGTGAGTCATCACACAGGCAACTGACCAAGAATTCAATCTGGGTGGATAGAGGACTCTAGCTATACAGAATAATATAGACTTCTGAAAATAACCAATTTACTTTCTTGTGTTTGGAGAAGTCCATAAACTATTGTAATAGTTTATGAGGACTTGAGCTGGACATATGCAACCAAGACATATACTAATTTTAACAATAATTTACTGAGCCTTTGAGTGGATAATGTTGTTATCCCCGCCAATGCCCTTTACCGGACTGGTACACCTGCCTTCAGCTGCTGCAGTTGTTGGTTGCTAATGGCTCACAACTGCCCCCTTTTCCAGATGATTTCTCTTGGCAAAATAGCAGCTATTTACCCAGGAGGCTACATCCTAGTCCCACCCCAGGGGCAGGCCATGCTAGTGACTGGTTTACATGAAGAATGCAAAAGGTTAGCCAGTAATATCAAGGTAGGAACAACTACATGATGTAATTCATACTACAGAGCTCTCCACTGGATCAAGCTAAAGGCAGAGTCCAATAGAAACTATGAAACTATGTCCTGGCTTACTTAGCACTTTCTCCTACCTAACTTGTTTCCTTCACTCCCTCCCCTTTCTCTTAAGACTACTCCAGTAAGTCATGTGAGCCTGAATCCCTTTTTCAGACTTTGCTTCTAAAGAGGACCTAAGTCAAGCCACAGTTCTATATGTATTACGGATACATTGCTTTCATATATTTATTTCATTTAATTTGCAGGATGGTCCATATAATGGAGACCAGGCTTTACCCCAGGTTTTTTTTCTGGCTCCTAAAAATAGTCAACTTTTATTATGCTAAACTGCTGCCTTAGACATTTATAGTAACAACTTCATCATATATCACCAATAAAATTAATAATGTAGTTACAAACTTCAGAATTTGAATGAATGTGTCTTCTCCATGTTAACATGTCCAACAATGAACAGATGTTTCATAGTGTTTCCTTGACATAAAGTGATATTTTTCCATTAGGGTAAAAGGAGAAGGAAAAAGAACAGAGAAGGAAAAGAAATGAAAAAACGAAGAAACAACAAAGGAGGGAGGAAGGAAGGAATGAAGGAAAGGAGAAAGAGAAAAGGAGGTAAAGGCAAACAGACAAGTACAGAGAAAGAAAAGACCACAATAGATACTTGTTTTAATAGACTTTTAGCTTCTTAGGTGACCCCTGGTCTTGTTCCTTGGCTAAAAATGCAGTGCGGGTCATTTCTCCTTTCTAATTCTTTTCAGCGTGGAACAGTTGGAATCGCTTTAATCATGGGCTGAACAGTGCAGCTCTTGGCTGAGAATCACTTTTCTACTAAGAACTGTGAGGAGTTTCCAGGGAGGGCTTGTAAACTAGTTATCTCTATTGATGACCACATCTGTGTGCACATCTGTGGTACAGAAACACGCCATGTAATAAAGTGTATCTTGTGTTCTGTGACTTTCTGCCATGTGGGCTTGCCTTTCCCACCACATTCAAGACGCCCTTTTCTTATTAAAAAGAATCAGTATAGAGGAGTGATACCCCACCCACAGGGTGAGAAGGAGTCTCTTCTGTTTTTCATTTTGTGTCCAAGCAAGGCAAATATGGAATTCATTTTGAGATTTCTTAAGACTTCTAAAATGAGCTCACTCTGAAGACAATGAATATGTAGAATGCCTACTATGTGCCTGACATGGCAAGAGAACTAAGTATTTTGTATCAACTCAATGGAACCTCACAACAACCACTGCACTAGGCACCCTGGTCCCCATTTACAGGGGGAAACTGAGAGTCAAAAGGGTAAAATTATTTATCTAAGGTCAAGCATCTAGAAAATGGAGAAACTCAGCTTCAAAGTCAGGTCTGAAGGATACCTCAGCCCAAGGTCTGCTTTATTACAGAAGTATGGGCAGTGACTTCTCAGGTACTTACCACTGTCTGAATAAGAGAACACTTTTTCACCTTGAATAAGTGTTATTTTTCTTTGAAATCCACTCTGCTCAATTCCACAAATTCTACAGACATCCACCAGCCTTCCAAAGAATATGAAGAGAATCACTACGTCATATAGAATATTCCCAAACCACAAGACTGGGTAAGGAAAGCTGGAAGAAAAGGAAACAGGGAAATGGCCTGCTAAACAAGGATTACTCAAGATGACTACAAGCAAAAGAGAAATAAATGCCTTCAGAGAAGACTTTTTTTTGAGCTCATGGGGCTGAAGAAACTAGAAATGAATGTGGTCGCTCCCAAGGAATTTGGGCCCCCAATGCTGTAATTTGGTCTTCCCAGGAATCTGATATCCATCACTGCTTTTAGTAAATATGGGGAGAAGATGACTTAAAGGAGCTTAAAAATAAACTTTATTTTTAAAATTTTTTTTCAACGTTTATTTATTTTTGGGACAGAGAGTGACAGAGCATGAACAGGGGAGGGGCAGAGAGAGAGGGAGACACAGAATCGGAAACAGGCTCCAGGCTCTGAGCCATCAGCCCAGAGCCCGACGCGGGGCTCGAACTCACGGACCGCGAGATCGTGACCTGGCTGAAGTTGGACGCTTAACCGACTGCGCCACCCAGGCGCCCCTAAACTTTATTTTTAAAGAAGAGCAGCAAGCATGTCAATCAGTCAACTAAAAAAAGTATTATGAGTTTGAAATTTAATCATCAAATAGAGGGGAGAACTAAATTATTTCTAAGTTTGCTTTCAATAATACTTTAAGATTTTAGTATGCATCAGATAGAAAAGGTACCTGATAGATGGCAATAGATTATATGAGGTTATAAACATTTGTAGAGAAGCTCAATGACCTTGTAAACCTAGAATATTGGCAAATGCTATTTATGTTATTTCTTGAACAGAAATTACTTTACATTCCTTGATATAAATTACATTTTAAGTAACATGACTTTCTCTTCCAATTCCAAAAATAAGGGATATGATTCATGGGCTAAAGTGCCCTAGTTAATAAGTTAATGGAAAGAAATAGTGAATAAATTTTTACAGACATATAGAGTTAGTACAGGCATTGTTGAAAGATGATAGATGGCCATTTTGGCAGATGCTCAAAAGTTTCCACTGTTTGTAATTACTGGTCAGGTAGATTGTAATTAGAAGATGTGCTCCTGGTATATTCTAGAAACAGATGAATGCTTTATTATACAACATCTGTACTCCATGCTTTCTACATAAAAATAAAGTATAATTGCAGTATCTGTTGCTTGTTTGCTTTACCATTCTGAATCTAATTTTAAGTACGCTTTGGAAAAGGATCAGGACATTTTAAATTGCTGAAACCTTCTGTCCATCAATAAGGATAATAATGTATGACAACAGTGAAACCTTTACCAGCTACTTGTGAGCTCTCTAGCTCAAATGACTAACCTATATCCATGAACAGTAGGCAGAACCACTTGGGTTTATCTAAGAGACCATCATAGAACTGGATATGGGAATCACTGGGACATTAAAAGACATACGTTAGAAAAATGGCTACAGAGTGTTCCCCTGGCTTTGTTCTAGGAACACCCTAGACACACGCCATGCATATCCCTGGGCTTCCATAGCTAGAGTTCACAGACATAACAGTGCTGTACATTTAAGCCTCACAGCCACTTTTATAGGAATGTACTGATATTTTCTTTACTTTCCAGATAGAAGATGAAGGCACAGACAGATTAAAAGACATATCCATGATAGTATAACAGGGAAGTGGCAGAACCAGGATTTGAACTAGCCAGTCTGACCCCATGGTCCATACTCTTTACCACTTCTTATCACTGCTTAGACTCTACAGACCTGGACATTTGAAAGATACTGCTCACAACTTAAATATAAAGCCAGGGATAAATTATCTCCTCACTGAATCACAGCACCTGCCAACTAGAGAAGATGGATGCAATACCACCTATAACAAGAGAGTACCTTTAGGATTACAGGAAAACACCCAAGTTAAATTGAAGCAAAGAAATCAGTATGCAAAGGGGAATATGAGGCTATGTTTCCTTACAGCAAATTTAGAAGCGTTAGTGAGAACCACATTTCAGGCAGAAGAATAAATGCTTTGAAAATTTTTCTATCTCTTTAAAATTATATATTTGGAAGCATCTTGGTATCTCCAGCAATTCAAAGAAACATGATGGCCAATTCGTTTCCAAGATGTCAGTTGGGACCAAGTCAAAATTATCAAAATGTCCTAACTTGCTCTTTTAGCCCTTAGTTCAGATCTCACCTGTATCAGTTGAGGGGAGAGAACACAGGTAAATATCCCACCCTGGATCCTTACTAGCACTGCTACCAACTGGGTGAGGACTGCTAAACTCAACTCTAGTGTGGGTTTCATGGCAACATAAGGACGAAGATAAGGTTGCTGTCTATAGGCTGACACACTGATGGGAAGGGAGGAAATTTAACTGGTGATATGAGAGCTGGAGCCCGGATGTAAGGTTTCTGTAATGAGAGTTTCTGTTCTTCCTCTGGAAAAATTGAGCATTGTCAGAGAATGCTGGAATGAATGTAGCATATCTTTCCCTAGGAAATTTAACATTCATTCATTTATTTATACAAAAGCAACATAATTATTAGGGAAAACTACAGGGATAATTTTTCTTATCCTCTTGTTCCCCATACCTGTTACTATTAATAGAGTTGCAGTCTAGAATGGGAACAAATTGAATCAGAATCAAAGTAAGAGTTTTGAAGATGAAAGTGGCAAACATTAAAAGATAAAATAATAATACCCAGTTGCTCCTTTCTCTTTCTCACATCAATATGCTTTTCTTTTTTTTAAGTCTTTATTTATTTTGAGAGAGACAGAGAGCATGAGCAGGGGAGGGGCAGAGAGAGAGATAGAGAGAAAGAGAGAGAGAAGCCCAAACAGGCTCTGCACTGTCAGCGCAGTGCATGGGGCTCAGTGTCACAAACTGTGAGATCATGACCTGAGCTGAAATCAAGAGTTAAGCACTTAACTGACTGAGCCACCCAGGTACTGCGCATCAATATGCTTTTCTGACATACAGAGGAATGCCCACCTTCATTCCCTCCCAGGTCTAACTAGCTTATATGTAGATAAAGAAAATCTTATTTTATCCAGCTTTATTGAGATATAATTAACAAATAAAATTGTAAGACATTTAAAGTGTACAATGTGATGATTTAATATAGGTACACTGAGAAAGAATTTCTGGCATCTAGTTACCTAATACACCTATCCCCTTGCATATTTAATTGAGCGTTTTATTTATTTATTTATTTATTTATTTATTTATTTATTTATTTATTTTGGTGAGTATATTTAGGTTCTGCTCTCTTAACAAATTTTTCCTTCCTTTTTTTTTTTTATTTTAGAGACAGCGAGAGAGAGAAAGAGAGAGAGCATGTGTGAGTGGGGGAGAGGGTCAGAGGGATAGAGAGCAGAGAAAATTTTAAGCAGGCTCCACACTCAGAGAGGAGCCCAATGTGGAGCTCAATCCCACAACCCTGGGATCATGACCTGAGCTGAAATTAATAGTCAGATGCTCAAAAGACTGAGCCATGCAGGTGCCCCTTAGTAAATTTCAATTATGCAATATAGTGTTATCAATCATATAATGTAATGTTTTAGTCACCACATTATACATTAGATCCTCAGAACTTATAACTCAAAGTATGCAACCTCTCCCTATTTTCCCTGCCTCCCAGACCCTGGTTAACTACCACTCTACTGTTTCCCTGTTTCCTACATGGTTTGTTCCTTTTCTTATTTGGGCATATGTCTCAAGAGCCAGTTATGAGCCCTTTGTGGAGACAAGTTACATTGCACATTTAAATGATATAATACAGAATTTGCCTTTCTCTCCCTGATTTATTTCACTTAGTTTAATGTCCTTCAAATTTTTCCATGTTGTCACAAATAACAAGATTTCCTTCTTTTTTGAGAATGAATAGTATTTCATTATATATGTAAATGTATAATATATTTAATATAATATATAACATATACATTTTTCTCTTTTCTTTACCCAAACACTTTAGTTGTTTCCATACCTTGACTATTGTGAGTTATGCTGGAATGAACATGGAATCAGAAATATCTCTTCAAGATAGTGGTTTCATTTAGTTTTTCTTTGGATATATATCCAGAAGTAGGACTGCTGGAAAGACAGTCTTATTTAGGGGAGTGGAAACAACTCCTATGATACTCAAATAATTCTTGACATAGTTCCACTTCCACACAAGGTTCAGTGGGTGTCTGTTTCTATAACATTGGCCTCCCAAAAGTTAGCCCATTCTCCAAGTGTCTGAATTAGTGAACCTGTTTTTTTTTTGCCTTGTTTTCAAAATACCTGATTATAGAACCATATAGCTCTTTACTCATCACCATAAAAATAGTGTTCCTTGTGTTGTTCCTCATACTACTTTGTCCAGACAACTTTTAAATGAATCAAATCATGGTATTTCCACTAAATATTTCTTTAGGAATAATTTCTGCACTATGGAATTTTTTAACTGTCTGATATTTAGCTTATATTTTAATTTGCTCCATTTCATAAATAAATCTTGTCCAGAACCAGTAGAAGCAAAGAATGAACTATTCCTGATAATTTCCACTTCACCTCCAGGTACAGACACCCTATCTTTTACGTCTGTCAAACCACATCCAATAATTTGTCTCAGCTTTAAAACACATCTACTTCCAGGTCTCCTCAAATCACCATTTTGATCTACCAGTAGTTGCCTCTGTTTTTCACTCTTGGAAAAGCCCTGAAAAAGCTGTGAAATAAAATAAGTAGAGGCTTTAATTATTTAAGTTCTGGTGGGACAGTCCAGTGGATTTCATGTAGATACATAAACCCTGCCAGAAGCATGAGACTCATTTCCATGTGTTTGCCTGCTGAACCAAGTCCTCAATGTTACTTGATAACCATTTGCTTTCCTCCAAGTATTGGGCAAAACATGAAGCTCCATATATCTTCAAATATAAAAATCAAGAAGCACGTAACTGTGCCTTTCACCTGGAGAAGTGAATTTTGCAAAGTTTCAGTGATTTTTTTTTCTACCAGCCTGTGAATTTTAAATAACACACATAGTGTTTTTCCTACATGTCATTTCTCACATTTCTCCCTATATCCCTAAGTAGAGCAAGCTAGGGGGATACAAGAAATAAAATATTTACTTAAAGTCAAGCAGAAATTTCTTGTCTACTACATAAGAAAACACATTTCCAAATGGAGGTTTAAAAAGCCCTCATAGTGTTATTGAATACCATTTCCTGCCATGAGAACCAATATAGAATGAAAATAAGAATAAATTCCTTAGTAGCCAGTCCTAGAATTGAATGACAAAATGAACAAACACTGAATGCCCATGTAGAAACTGTATATGCAAGCAATTTTAGCTATATTCTGGCTCAATGAGAAATCAGTTTGTTCACTTAAAATAACCAAGGACAAGTTGGGTGGTTGACACATGGATGAGAGTATCTTAAATAAAACCAGGAGCCACAGAAAACAGGATAGATAGTGTAGCAGGCAGGTCCTGTTTTGGGGGGCATGTGAGAGTTGTCTTTATCCTCAGAATCCGGATAGAGAATCTACAATATGAAATGGCAGGCCAGGAATTGGGGGACTCAAACTCTGGTGCATCTTTAAAAAAAAATAATAATCTTTTAATGCAATCTTTCTAGATGCTACCTCAAGAAAACTCATCAACTTTCTTTCTTTAGTTAAATAAATCACGCTTTGGCCATTCTCCTGCTTATTTCTGATAATAGGAAGAGTTTCTTTTACGTGAAAAGAACATTTAACAACTGTATGTATTTAGCAAAACCTATAAACTAATCTGAATCTGCTTCCCTATCTATAAAATGAAAATAATCATTTGAGGATTAAAGGAGATAAGGATGTGAAATGAATTGGAAACTCAAAGAAATAATTATTTTTGCTATACATAGCGTCATTATTTGTTAAGTACAGAATGACAATTTTGTTATTTGCTTAAAAGAAACAACTCATTTAAATAACAGTAAAATACTGAGGAGGTGAGTGGCTACAAAGCTTTAAGAAGGAATTGTTTTCATTTTCTCCTAATATGAAGCTTTCTCTGAACCCCTTCTCTTTCCAAAATCTGACTTTAGAGTAGAGACATAGTGTTGAATGTCTTCAGAGATAAAGTATTGAGGACAGGTCAGCAAAGGAGCCTTTTAGATTGGTAGATTGCAAAGGACAGCTTGTTCCAAACAGAGGCCTGAAGGCAAATGAGAGAGAAGAAAGGAAACAAAAGAAGCAGTTAGGGACAAGTGGGCCCAGCCAAAGGGGAGGAAAGAGGAAGGCATGTTGGAGGAGGCCCACTGGTTCCTCATTCTATCTAAGGACGGAGTAAATGAAGGAGCATCATCTTCATTGCAGCCTCTACTTGCAAAGTACTGCCTATGTGCAGGGTTCCTTCCTACAAAGAAAGTTTCCCATGATAATGACAAATTCCATTTCAACATATATGGGTTCATGCTTCCTTTAGTGCCTTCACAGCCTCAAATGCATTTGGGGACCATTCTTACATTACAGACTAACAAATTTAGTCATGTCAAACAGTTATTTTTCAAGGAAAGAAATATCTTCCAGCTGCCTGGGAGTGAGTTTGCCCTTGAGGACAAAGATGGCATAAGAGGAAAAATCCAAAACTCCAAGAGGAGGAAATCAGAAAGAGAACAAGGGAGCCGAGAAATGGCTACATTTCCAATTACAGCTAAAATTCCCAAAACTTACAGATATAGCATTAGTTCATCACTTGAGCACAGAGTTGGGCAGCTACTGAAGACCCAATTAGCATGAGGGTCTCCAAAAACATTTCCACATAAAAGTTGGACAGTGATCCTATGGTGCCCATCACTGTTTCACTTTCAGTCCATTTTATCCACAATGCCCACTTATACAAAGACTAGAGGGCGGAGAAGAGGCGAAGCACACTCTGTGATTAGCTTCTCTCTCTCTCTTTCTCTCTTTCCCTCAACACCTCTCACTATCAGAACCTTCCCCCTACCAGCCCTTTCTTCGCTAATGAGGATGCAATTTCCTGATGTCCTAGGCAGAGGCAGGCCAATGGTCTTACTTCCACATGGTTTCAGGAAACACATTAATAGTTACCTGGCTTTCACCATATCCCCTTGGAAATCCCCCAGTGTGACTTTTGCCAACTAAAGTTATATAAAGGAAATAAAAGTGGTTTCTTTTGAAATAGGCCATTATTCTTAATTATTCTCACAGGTGATATGAGACTATATCTCTGTCTACAGACATGAATCCACTTCCTCAAAACCCACCTGTGAGCACAGTCATCTCATTTCCAAGCAACGATTAGTTTCTGGTCAGTATCTGGTACCAAAGGTCTGTGGATCTGCCATGGCATCATCATTAAGCTATCAGGTATGTCTTCAACCACAACAGCCATATAAAAGAACTTTAAGTTTTTTCCCTTGAGATATTTTTATTCCTTTCTTTTCCCTACAAGATTCATTTTTTTTTAATTTAGGCATATGTCTCAGTAGAGCTAGTTATGAAACATTAGTGGAGATAAGTTATCTTATTCTGCCAAGTATATGTCCTCTTTTCTTACAGTAACAAGATTCTGACAACCCTGTGAGAAACCATTTCAATTTTATTCTTATTCCATGTGACTTGGAGAAGGCATATGACCTAAGTCTGGCCAATCAGCATCTACACAGAACCATAACTATTATTGGTTCAGGGAAAGCATGTGACTGAGGTCAAAGCAATCAGTTAATCTTACCACTTTTGCTGGAAAAACCTATAAGAAGCTCTCTCTCTTCTACTGAGTTACTGAAGGGAGAAAATGTACACATGAAGGTGCTGAAAGCTTAACTGCAATCATAGAGGGAAAGTCTGTTTGAGAATGGAGCCAACACATAAGAAAACAGAGGTGACAGGAGACCAAATACTGATAGCATTGTCAGTTAGTAGATCCAGCCATGCCTGAAGCCAATCTACCTCTGATCTTTTCAGTTCTAAGCCAGTGTGTCTTCTTTTTGACTTCTGAGTTAGGTTTTTAGCCAATCTATGTTAGGTTTTCTGCCACTTGCCACCAAATGTTTTGTTTTAAAATCTTCCTTTCTGTGCCAGTACTTCACATCCATCTAAGATTTTATCAGCAGTGTTCTCACTTTGCCACTTAAAGTTATGCCTAGAAACCAGGTGATAGTAATGAAAATGACCCACAAGCTATGACATTCATCACTAGCTAAACCTTAGCTTCCAATAAATAGAGGAAGTTGGATTATAATGAAAGCACAGAAACTCATTTCCAGTGTGAATAATCTTTGGGACAACTTCATTCCTCTTTAATCCAGAAAGAGACAAGAGTGTCTTCTCATTTGCTCTGATAGATTAGCCAAAAACACAACAGACTGAGACTATGAAATTACTAGTACTATAGAAAATACTACCAATAAATAAGAGCAGAACAAGAAAATGAATATGCTATTAGCTGGATCTTTATAAATCACCACTGAGTGTTTGGAGTTAAGTTTGATTATAATTGGTGAAGAATTTCCATGTGGTAAAAGTGAGACTAGAGTAGCCAAGAAGCAGTTGGAAGTTACACAGATTTGTTCTTGGCTTTACAATGGGTGTGGAAAGAGTAGACAGAACTAAAAACACAACTGGAACTCTGGCCCAGTTCCTGAATATTAGCATAGAGGGGTGTGCTTTCCATGCAGAGGGTGTCATCAAGTAACCAAAAGAAAAAAAAAACTTGGGGAGAATAGAGAGGGTGGGGGGAGGTGTCCCTTTCACTGTAGCTCTTCTCTAATGTCAAGGAGACTGGCTGGGAATCAACAAAGATCCTCTAAGAATGCCTCTATTTCTTGGTTTTTGGCCAGTTACTCAGAGCAGATGTGAAATGTTTGCTGTGATTAGGAAATATTTTGCATGTGAGAATGTGGATGCTATAAGTTTCAACTCCGCCAAGAAGACTTAATAAATGGTGAAATTTTACATCTTTGGGGAGGAGCAAAATATTTTTTAAAAAGTGTTGGTTAAAATAAACACCAAATTCCCAAGGAGAGACTCCAAACTCTTATGATGTGCAGCACTGATCATTTTATTACTGTGGAAAAATTTACTCAGATGGTGCAGCCCACTTCATCCTTTTGTTAATGTCCTCATTCTCCCATTATCAATGGCATATGAGTACTCATCTTTTACTATCTGAGCTTTTGTTATTGAATGAACCAGAAACTGATGACAAAATATGTCCTTGTTAGCAAACAGTAAATTAAAAAGTGATCTGATGTCATTAAAAAATGAGAAGCCTTTTATTTTACAAATGAAACCAAGTTATCATTGGCAAGAATACTATGCATATTAGGAATACACTTGCATTCTGGTTCCCTAGTATAGCCATCTGTCTGACCTTCAAAGTCACTGTATTTCTCTAAACTTCAGTTTCCTGTTGTGTCAAAGGAGAGAGTTGGGCTACATCTGCATTTCCCAGAGTGTGTATTGTAGAAACTAGTTCTGTGGGATGTTAATGAATTGTCAAAGCAAAGGTAGGAATTCACTGTTTAAACAGGACAAAGAAATGATTTCAAGACCAAAGAAATAATGTGTGTGAAAGTATAGAGATACAAAAAGCTTTTTACTAAGTTGTTAAACAAATATTTACTGAAAACCTATTATATGCCAGGTGTTGAGTGTGCTAGAAGTTGGGGATTCAGTGGCAAATAAGGATGATGAGATTCAAAGAGTTTATATTCTTGAGAGATTTATGATTAAGCAATTAAGATGAAATCAAATATACTGAATATTATGATTTTAAAAACAAGCAAAGGCTCTTATAGAAGATGAGGATAAGAGAAGTAAGAGAGGGCTTTTTGGAGGAAGTTATGTTTGAATCCAAAACTGAAGGATAAATAGTAGTGATCCAGGGAAATAGTGTAGAAGATGAATATTCCAAGCAAAAGGGACACTACCGGTAAGAATATGGGGCTGAAGAAGAAAAGAGAGAGTCTGAAGAACTTGAAATTAAAATATACTATGGCTAAATTTGATGTGAGAGGGTGAAAGTGGCAGGAAATGAGCTTTGAGGAGTAAATGGGAGAAGATCATCTTATATCTCATTAGCAATGCACAATGGTTTGGATTTTATCATACAGAAAATAAATAATGCTAAAGGTTTAAGCAGCTAAGAAAAATGACCATATTTTTATGTTAGAATGCTGACAGCAGCAGCAATGAGAAGATTTTTTTGGAGAGGAACAAGACTAGAAAAAATTATACTAGTTGGGATACTCTTGCTTCTGGCTGTGGCAATGCAGACAGAGGAAAGAAGACAAAGGTGAACTCATGTAAGAGGTAGAGTTGGAAGGTTTGTGCCTGATTAGATGTTGGCAGTGAATAGAGGGGAAGGTACACAGTTTGGCTCACAAGGTGAATAGTGATACCATAAACCAGAATAGCAATTATGTGACAAAGAGTAGGAAGAGAAAAGGGAAACCGAAAAATGAAGTTGAGTTCTGTTAGGGCATGTCCATCTTTTTATTTCACTGGGTATTTAAATGGAATTATTTGGATACATCAGTCTAGAACATGAGGAAGTGGACTGAAATCTGAATATAAAGTTAAATAAATGTCTTTAGTTCATGGGTGACCATGATATCTTAGAGTGGCTGAGATCACCCAGAGTCTGTGAGGAGTAAAATGAGAAGAAAGATAAGACAAAAACAAACATTGAGGGAATAAGCATATGAAACTATACCTACAAAGAGAACAGAGAAGGACAGGCAGAGAGAGAGTTATTTTTTAAGTTATTAGTGATGTTAGGGCGCCTGGGTGGCTCAGTTGGTTGTGTCCAACTCTTGATTTTGGCTCAGGTCATGATCTCACAGTTCATGAGATCAAGCCCCACATCGGGCTCTGTGCTGACAGTGCAGAATCTGCTTGGGATTCTCTCTCTCCCTCTTGCTCTTCCCCTCCCCCACTCACCCTCTAACTCTCAAAATAAACAAACATTAAAAATAGATAAATAAATTATTAGTGATGTTATAGGGATGTTCAAATAAAGTAGACAAGATTGTATTTTGTTGAAATTTATTTATGATTTCTAATCAAATGTTATAGTATTAGAAAAAATTTATCTAAATTCTACCTCTGGAATATAGTCAATATTTATTATATTTTAGGATTTTTTTCAAGGCACAAGTAATCTCAAATAGTGAATTAGTTTTAAAACTATTTTTTTTCTAATTCTTGAAGACAGTGTCAGAAACATACACATAATTCCACCTTTATGACCCAAGTAGATGAAATGCATAGATTTTCTATTAAATTTCTCACGGCCTACAGTGCAGAGATGCCTTTTAACTGACAAAAACACAATTACATACACACACCATAAAAACAGGCTTTTTCTACCATCTCTCACCATCTTCCTGAATTGGCTATATAAATAGCAACCTGGAAACTGCCTAAACAACTAAGTAGAGAAATTACAGTTAATCCAAGGAACAAATCACTGCATCCAGAAATCAAACCAAACACATGTTAAAAAGAAAGAAAGAAAGAAAGAAAGAAAGAAAGAAAGAAAGAAGAAAGAGAGAAAGAAAGAGAGAAAGAAAGAAGAAAGAAAAACAAAGAAAGAAAGAGAGAAAGAAAGAAAGAAAGAAAGAAGAGAGAGAGAAAGAAAGAAGAAAGAAAGAAAGAAAGAAAGAAAGAAAGAAAGAAAGAAAGAAAGAGAAAGAGAGAAATAAAGAGAGAAAGAGAGAAAGAAAGAAAACACTAAGATTTTTCCCCCCAAGTGTTGAACATACTTAGTTTCACTGGGGTCATAACAATGAGTTTCCAAATTTTGGAACCCATTGGACCCTTAGCCTGTCTGATTTTCTGACTAAGCTACAGTCTTCTGGAGTTGATTTCATCAGTGGCTGGTGAAGCATGACTCTGTTTTTTTTTTTTTATAAGCTTTTCTTCTTAAAACAACATTTTGATGAGCTAAGCATAAATTAATCAGAAACATATGGAGTAAATTGACTCCAAAATACATATGGGTTTAAAAAATAAGAAAAGTACTCAGAGCAAAACACACTTAGGGTTTTATAATCCCACTATGTTAGAAAACTATAGCAAGGGGATTCCAAAATATGACCTTCCCTTATCTCTGTCATGGTCAGCAAAGTTTTTGTTATCTTCTTATAGAAGAAGGAAGTCAAGAAGTAGATGAGCGCTGTGAGATTGCTCAGCCTTACAACCCACTTTCTAAGGCCGGACGTTGTGGTTTCAGTCTGTCTGCTGCTGACTCTTTGAGGAAAAGTGGGGCGCTGAGAGAGATCTCTTAGTAGGACACTGGGGTCTAGCACCACCCCTCTAGCTTTATCCTCTCCTTTGAAGACAAAACATCCTCATTTTCCACTTCTGGGGCAAGTCTTCTCTAGTATAATTTGTTGTTCCAAATCAACATGTAAATTTAATGAATTTATTATCTCTCCTTCTTATTTCTCGGCCTCCCATCTTCCAGGAACAAAATCCTTATTCCTCTTAATTCCTTATATCCTATCAGTCATCAAGTCCTTCCAAATTGTCCTTTGAAATTCATACTCTCTGCATCCTGACTGCTATCACCCTCATCCAACCCCTCATCACCTCACACCTGGATTACAAGGGCAGCCACGAAGCTGACCCTTACTGATTCCTCCTAACCTCTAGGCCATCCCACACACTACCATCAGTCTACTGTTTAACCCATGCTTTCATCATATCACCCTGCTCCTTCTCCTCTTTTTCTTTTACTATAAGTGAAATTTAAGCTCTTCTGTCTGCCTCCCAAGTTTCCTCATAACACATATATACTCTATCTCTGAAAGCATGTTTTCTATTATTGTTCCATACCCACCACCTCCCAAAGCTTGGCATTAGCCATATGCTATATGCAGTTTATGTTTCAATTTATATTCTCAAATATCATCTCCTAACTACTTATTTCCTCACTTATATTTACCATTCTTCTACATGTTTATGGCATGATAACTATATCATAAAATGCAGGCAAACTCACCAAAGTGATATTTAAGTGAATACCTGAATGATAAGAGGACTTATCTCACAAAGAGTGGCAGGAAGTAGCATGTGCAAGTGCCCTATAATGTTCTGTGAGTGGGGAAAGGGGTAGGAACATATTTGTGTGTTTAAGAAATTGTAAAGAAAGAAAGTACATATAAAGAAATTGTGTTTTAACTTTTCTTTTAACATTTGTTCATTTTTGAAAGGCAGAGAGAGCACAAGCAGGGGAGGGGCGGAAAAAGAAGGAGACACAGAATCAGAAGCAGGCTCCAGGTTCTGAGTGGTCAGCACAGAGCCCAAGGCAGGGCTCAAACCCAGGAACCATGAGATCACGACCTGAGCCAAAGTCAGATGCTTAACTGACTGAGCTACCCAGGCACCCCAGAAATTGTAATTTAAAATGTAAAATGGATAAAGGGCCTGAATGTGAGACAGGAAACCATCAAAACCTTAGAGGAGAAAGCAGGAAGACCTCTCTGACCTCAGCCGTAGCAATCTCTTACTCGACACATCCCCAAAGGCAAGGGAATTAAAAGCAAAAGTGAATTACTGGGACCTTATGAAGATAAAAAGCTTCTGCACAGCAAAGGAAATAACCAACAAAACTAAAAGGCAACCAACGGAATGGGAAAAGATATTTGCAAATGACATATCGGACAAAGGGCTAGTATCCAAAATCTATAAAGAGCTCACCAAACTCCACACCCGAAAAGCAAATAACCCAGTGAAGAAATGGGCAGAAAACATGAATAGACACTTCTCTAAAGAAGACATCCGGATGGCCAACAGGCACATGAAAAGATGTTCAGCGTCGCTCCTTATCAGGGAAATACAAATCAAAACCACACTCAGGTATCACCTCACACCAGTCAGAGTGGCCAAAATGAACAAATCAGGAGACTCTAGATGCTGGAGAGGATGTGGAGAAACGGGAACCCTCTTGCACTGTTGGTGGCAATGCAAATTGGTGCAGCCGCTCTGGAAAGCAGTGTGGAGGTTCCTCAGAAAATTAAAAATAGACCTACCCTATGACCCAGCAATAGCACTGCTAGGAATTTATCCAAGGGACACAGGAGGACTGATGCATAGGGGCACTTGTACCCCAATGTTCATAGCAGCACTCTCAACAATAGCCAAATTATGGAAAGAGCCTAAATGTCCATCAACTGATGAATGGATAAAGAAATTGTGGTTTATATACACAATGGAATACTACGTGGCAATGAGAAAAAATGAAATATGGCCTTTTGTAGCAACGTGGATGGAACTGGAGAGTGTGATGCTAAGTGAAATAAGCCATACAGAGAAATACAGATACCATATGGTTTCACTCTTATGTGGATCCTGAGAAACTTAACAGGAACCCATGGGGGAGGGGAAGGAAAAAAAAAAAAAAAGAGGTTAGAGTGGGAGAGAGCCAAAGCATAAGAGACTGTTGAGAACTGAGAGCAAACTGAGGGTTGATGGGGGGTGGGAGGGAGGAGAGGGTGGGTGATGGGTATTGAGGAGGGCACCTTTTGGGATGAGCACTGGGTGTTGTATGGAAACCAATTTGACAATAAATTTCATATATTAAAAATAAAAATGTAAAAGGCCACTGCAGCTGACATGAAGCTTAAAAGGCGGGAATGAATATGAGATGAATATGAGATGAAGTTGGACAATAGTCAGCAGGAATATCATGAATGGCTTTAGCAGCTATGCTAAAGAGTGGATTTTCTTCTAAATTCAAGCTGCTCTGGGGCGCCTGGGTGGCTTGGTCGGTTAAGCGTCCGACTTCAGCCAGGTCATGATCTCGCGGTCCGTGAGTTCGAGCCCCGCGTCAGGCTCTGTGCTGACAGCTCAGAGCCTGGAGCCTGTTTCAGATTCTGTGCCTCCCTCTCTCTCTGCCCCTCCCCTGTTCATGCTCTGTCTCTCTCTGTCTCAAAAATAAATAAATGTTAAAAAAAAAATAAAAAATAAAATAAATTCAAGCTGCTCTAAGGTTATTTACATTAAAGAGACAGGTCATTTATTGGAAGATAACTCTGGCTTCTTTGTGAAGAATAAATGGCAGTAAATACAACAGTATAAAGGTTGCTTTATTTTTTTAAAATCTTTTTTAATGTTTATTTCTTTTTGAGACAGAGACAGTGCATGAACGGGGGAGGGTCAGAGAGAGAGGGAGACACAGAATCCGAAGCAGGCTCCAGGCTCTGAGCTGTCAGCACAGAGCCCGACGCAGGGCTCAAACTCATGAACAGTGAGATCATGACCTGAGCCAAAGTCGGAGGCTCAACCATCTGAGCCACCCAGGCTCCCCTAAAGGTTGACTTTAAAGAAATAGACAAGAGAGAAAGGTGGCTCAGACTTGGAGGTAGCAATGAAGTCAGAGAATTTCAAAAAAACATTCTGGAAGAACTGGCAGGATATGCTCAAGAACTGAATGTAAGATGTATGAGAAATTGACAAATCAAGAATGACTCCTATGTTTCAGGCTTGAGGAATTGTGTGTATTTCCTAATATAGAGAAGACTGAGTAAAGAGAATAGGGTACACTGAACCAAGATTTTAGTTTTGGATTTAACTCGAGGCAAAATGGATTAACTAATTTTGGCCCATCTCCACTTCCTTAAAAACAAGAAGAAGAACTGGAGAAAACAGTTTAAAATCTCTTTTATCGGCATTATAGATTGAGTCAGTGAAGATATGGAGGGTACACAATCCAAAAAAAAAAAAAAATGAAGAAGAAGAAACAAAGAAGAAAGAAGAAGATGACAAAACATGAACAAGGAGGAGGAGGAAGAGGTCATCCAGAAACATGATCCATGCATTTGGTTTCCTCAAGGAATTTTCTCATTTTGATAGTGGACAAAAAGAGGCTGAAAACAGCAGAGATTTTGCTAGATTTATATTGCTAGGAGGACAAATACTGTAGCACATTGCATGCCAAGAAGATCTTTGGTAAATACCCTAGTCTTTTAATTGGTACCTCAAAGACCAGACCTAGGAAAGAAAGTTGAATTGCAAGTATCCCAAACGTCATAGAGACTGATTAAAATCATGTCAAACCCCAGTTGGATTAAAGTGATTTGGAATTGTTAACAACCCTAAGAAATGCCTATCAGAATTTCTTGGAGAAAGATAAAAATGAGCCAGGGCTCCAAAATACTCTTAAAAGTTATCAAATGCAATATTTTCTATTAAAAAAAAAACTGGCATACTGAAAACCTGAGAGGAATCAAAACCTGAGAGGAAATACAGATGATAGAAACAAACTCAGAGGATATCATGACTATGAAGATACCAGACATGAAATTAACTATTAATTATATAATCAGGAAGTTTTTTAAAGAAGAAAAATTTTGGAATAGAATACTTATCTTTTTTAAAATTAAAACTATGGAACTGAAAAAATATGATAATGGATATTAAGAACATGATTAATGGGGCACCTGGGTGGCTCAGTTGGTTAAGTGTCCAACTTGAGCTTAGGTCATCATGTCATGGTTGGTGGGTTTGAGCCCCACGTAGGGCTCTGTACTGACAGCTGAGAGCCTGGAGCCTGCTTCAGATTGTGTCTCCCTCTCTCAAAAATAAACAAACATTTAAAAATTTTAAAAAAGAACATGATTAATAATTTTAATAACTGTAAAAAGGTGAAGAGAAAATTAGGAAGATGGAATAGATCAGGAAGAAATACACATAACTAAAACTTTAATTTTTTTTTTCAAGTTTATTTATTTTTCACAGAGACAGAGTGGGAGCATGAGCTGGGGAGGGGCAGAGAGAGAGAGGGAAACACAGAATCCGAAGCAGACTCCAGGCTCCAAGCTGCCAGCACAGAGCCCAATGCAGAGCTCAAACTCACGAACCGTGAGATCATGACCTGGGCTGAAGTCGGACACTTAACCAACTGAGCCACCCAGGTGACCCACATAACTAAAACTTGAGAAGTTAACAAGAAGTGCATAGAGCATGTGGGTGGCTCAGTCGGTTGAGTGTTCAACTTTGGCTCAGGTCATGATCTCACCATTCTTGAGTTCAAGCCCCACATCTGACAGCTCAGAGCCTGGAGCCTGCTTCAGATTCTCTCTCTCTTTTTCTCTGCTCCTCCCCTGCTCATGCTTGCTTGCTCACTCTCTCTCAAAAATAAAAGAATATTAAATTTTTTTTTAATTAACAAGAAGTACCAAAAAGAATGTAAAAATAATATGGGAGATATTGAACATACAAGTATTTGGAACATACAAGTATCTGGAATCCAGAAGGGAGAAAGATAATGTGACAGAATAATGTTTCAAAGATAAATAGCTAAGAGTTTTCCAAAGTGACAAAAGAGATTAAGCAACACAATCAAGGCACAAAATACTAGTAAACAAAACACAGACACATTTTAAAAAGATAAATCATCAGGACTAAAATTTAGACTTCATATAACATTTAAAAAATCAATATTGGGGTGCCTGGATGGCTCAGTTGGTTAAGCATCTGGCTCTAAGTTTTGGCTCAGGTCATGATCTCATGGTTTGTGAGTTTGAGCCCTGCGTTGGGCTCCTTGCTGACAGTGCAGAGCCTGCTTAGGATTCTCTCTCCCTCCCTCCCTCCCTCCCTCCCTCATTCTCTCACTCTCAATGTAAATAAGTAAACTTAAAAAAAATCAATATATATAATTTACCACATTAATAAAGGAGAAAGTAATATAACATTTAAATAGATGTAGAAAAACATTTGATATAAATGATAAGTTTATAATAAAAATTTTGTTAATATGCAGACCCAAAATATCAGAAAGTAGTGAGCAGACTTACACATGATTAGTAACCTGACTTCATCCTATGGAAACACTGTACCCCCAAATTTTAGAAATCACATCTTTCTCAAATGTTTATAGAAATTTTCCAAAATGACACACATTGTACTATATAGAAAATCTCACCAAATTTCAAATTGAAATAATATGGAGGATGTATTATAATTATAGTGGAATTAAGCTAGAGGTCATAGAAAAAAGATAACTAGAAAGTCTCTTTTTTGAAATTAAGGAATACATCTCTAATCCATGGGTAAAATAAGAAACAATTAAAATTAGAAAATATTTTTAACTGAACTAAGAGTTAACTCCCAAACAACACAGAGATTAGGAGTGCCAACTCCTGCACGGTCACAAATCCACATATAACTTTTACTTCCCAAAACATAACTACTAATGGCCTACTGTTGACCAGAAGCCTTACCAATGACATAAATAATCGATTAACATATTTTGTATGTTAAATGTATTATATGCCATATTCTTACGATAAAGCAAGCTACAGAAAAGGTTACTAAGAAAATCATAAGGAAAAGAAAATACATTAACAGTACTGTACTGTATTTATGGAAACAAATGCACATATAAGTGGACCTGTGCAGCTCAAACCCCTGTTGTTCAAGGGTCAATTGTTTAATATATATAGTACATATTAAAACTTATAAGATATAACTAAAATCATAGTTTAAGGAAAGTTTATAGCCTTAAATGCATATATTTAAAAAGAAAAATGGCTGAAAGTCAATAATCTAAGTATCCATATATCAAGAAGTTAGGAAGCTATACTACAAAGCTGTAATCATCAAGACAGTATGGTACTGGCACAAGAACAGACACTCACACCAATGGAAAAGAATAGAGAACCCAGAAATGGACCCACAAACATATAGGCAACTAATCTTTGACAAAGCAGGAAAGAATACCCAATGGAAGAAAGATAGTCTCTTCATCAAATGGTGCTGGGAAAATTGGACAGCGACACGCAGAAAAATGAACCTGGTCAAGTTTCTTACATCATACACAAAAATAAACTCAAAATGGATGAAATTCCTAAATATAAGACAGGAAGCCACCAAAATCCTCGAGGAGAAAGCAGGAAAAAACCTCTTTGATCTTGGCTGCAGCACCTTCTTACTCAACTGTCTCCAGAGGCAAGGGAAACAAAAGCAAAAATGAACTACTGGGACCTCATCAAAATAAAAATCTTCTGCACAGCGAAGGAAACAATCAGCAAAACTAAAAGGCAACTGACAGAATGGGAGAAGATATTTGCACATCAGATAAAGAGTTAGTATCCAAAATCTATAAAGAACTTATCAAACTCAACACCCAAAAAACAAATAATCCATTAAAGAATGGGCAAAAGACATCAATAGACACTTCTCCAAAGAAGACATCCATATGGCCAACCAACACATGAAAAAATGCTCAACATCACTTATCATCAGGGAAATACAAATCAAAACCACAATGATATACCACCTTACACCTGTCAGAATGGCTAACATTAACAACTCAGGCAACAACAGATGTTGGTGAGGATGTGGAGAAAGAGGATCTCTTTTGCATTGTTGGTGGCAATGCAAGCTGGTGCAGCCACTTTGGAAAACAGTATGGAGGTTCCTCAAGAAAACTAAAAATAGAACTACCCTATGACCTAGCAATTGCACTACTAGGCATTTATCCAAGGGATACAGGTGTGCTGTTTCAAAGGGACACATGCACCCCCATGTTTATAGCAGCACTATCAACAACAGCCAAAGTATGGAAAGAGCCCAAATGTCCCTTGATGGATGAATGGATAAAGAAGATGTGGTATATATATACAATGGAGTATTACTCAGCAATCAAAAAGAATGAAATCTTGCCATTTGCAACTACGTGGATGGAACTGGAGGGGATTATGCTAAGTGAAATTAGTCAGAGAAAGACAAAAATCATATGACGTCACTCATATGAGGACTTTAAGAGAGAAAACAGATGAACATAAGGGAAGGGAAACAAAAATAATATAAAAACAGGGAGGGGAACAAAACAGAAGAGACTCATAAATATGGAGAACAAACTGAGGGTTACTGGAGGGGTTGTGGGAGGGGGGATGGGCTAAATGGATAAGGGGCACTAAGGAAACAACTCCTGAAATCATTGTTGCACTATATGCTAACTAATTTGGAATGAATTTAAAAAAAAATTACAAAAAAATTACAAAAAAATTAGGAAAAAGAAAAATATAGTGAATACAAAGAACATAGAAAAAGGAAATAATATGCATAAAAAAAGAAATGAATTTGTCCTAACTTTCCATAAAGTATGCTGTTCCTAGTCTTCTGATCACTTACAAACAGGATCCAAGAACCTTGTATGGAAGGAATCATACAGTGATTCCCCCTAGATCTTCTCTATCTTTCAGGAAAAAAAATGCATGACCATGAGCAGGATATTTTGTTGGCTTTATTTTTACTCAAAATTGCCTTTTCTTTACTCATAGGTGAAAAGACTCTGAACCCAAGGCTCTTAAGACTCAGGAAAAGAATTAAATGCTAGATTTATTAGCAAATGTCAATGCTGGGTTCCTATAACATTCTAGGGTACCTCAGCCAATTCTCAAAATGTGAGATGGACCTGTGTATGCCAAGAACTCAGAGTTCTCTCCTTGAATGTAATAGTGAAGTAATTAGAATGTCCCCCACAAAGAACCTCAGCAGTTAATTATTCTCTAGAAACCAAAAGATAAGCAACATTCTAAACTCTGTAACACCCTAGAATTCCAGTCAACTTTGAGCTATATAGTCCCAACATCTGATAAAGTACCTGGCAGAAAGTAGGCCCTCATTAATTCCCTGTTTAATTAATGTCATATATCAGTGAACAGGAAATATAAGCTAGGAAGCAGCACAGCCCATATGAACTCAAAACTGTAAATTCAAAATCAAGTTATGTTTCAACTTACAATGTCATAGTATTGTTTACTAGGTTTTGAACAAAATACAACTAGTCATATTTTCATACCAGGGGTAATAAGTCTGTTGCCCCATAAAGATCTAACCTGTCTTCAAGTTCATGTTCTGCCAATTCATGATATTAAGGTTAGTATAGTTTCACTTAAACTGCTGAATATACTGAATTGAGTTCAGAATTCTTTCAAACTCCATTTCCCAGACCCCAGAATACACTTCAGAATCAAGACTGACTGCCATCATTTTTTTGCTCCACCCAGACTAATAAGCCAATCCTTTCTATAGTAACCAAAAAAGGAATAGAAAGAAGTACAACAGGCCATAAAAGTTAGCACAATTAGATATATATGTTGACATGTAAAAACAACTGGCAGTAAAGTGATTAGTATAAATTTTAGTACCCCAGTTTTTGGAGGAGTTGCACAACTTTATCACAACCTCACTATTTGTGAACAATGTAGCCATTGCTGGTCTGTGGCAACGAATAAGCTTCATAGCACCCAAACACCATCAGAGGTTCTATATTTACCTTACATCTGCCAACAACCCATGTTCTCTCATTTTCTGTGTAAAAGAGCTCCATGTGGGCCAGATTTAATTTGATGCAGAAATACTATGTCACTTCCAATAAAAGCAAAAAGGAAAGAGAGATTCACACAATAACTTATCAAGGATGGCAGCTCATGCTGGTATTTGGAATAGTTTGGAGGTATTGTTTTGTTTACTGAACAGTCAAGTTGAAAGGAAGGTGCACAGCCTGATTAGAATGGCCTCTGCAGATCTGTTTTCCAAATAGAAAACATATGCCCCTCTTGGGAGAGAAACATATGTCCCTTAGGGGAGAGCTCTTCATTCCCAGCTACAAGTGAATTTGAAAACAGTTTGACTCTGGTAAGAAGAATATAATACAGCATCTTTCCTTACATGAGGTAGGTCCAGAGCAAACTTCTAATGACCAAAGTAAAATACATACCAATTGTGACCAAAGGCTTTTACCTAATGCAGAAGCCAAGGGGAGCCTCAGACACCATTATATTCAATCCCCTGTAGATTTCTCTAGATGCAGATACTGACGCCTAAGGAGATTATTGGATTAGACCTAAGACCACATGGCAAATCCATGGCCAAGTTGGAGTCCCAATGCTGGTGTCTTGATTTATAATTTAGCCCTCAATATTATATTATTCCAACATCAGAATAAATTTTCAAAACTTCATTTGGAGTAAAAATTGAGGAAAAATTAACTGTAATACTTGATATGGTAACAAGACTGGAAAGATACAGAGATAAATCATTTCTCATTCAATCAGAGAAAATCCTTATATATGAGTCAAATTAATATTTTTCTATGATTCATATAAGACTCCAGGAGCAAGTAAGATGAACTGTCTCTCATTTTCCAGTAGGGCATTTTCATTATTTTCCATTTAAACATGTAAGGAAGTAATATTCAAAATTAACTGAATTATTTTTTTCTGGCCAAATGCAGGACTGTCATCTTACATAAATATATGTTAGAAAAACACAAAAAAATATTAACTTAATGATAAAATAGCTAGTCATGATCTCTTTTCTGTATGCAACTTCTACACACACAGGTATTTTTTCATGAATTGTGATTTTTTTAATGAAAAATAATGATTTGAAGTTGTTTAAATAGTCCCAATTCTGAAATGAGAAAACTTTTCTTGGAAGCTTTAGACATCAGAAAAGCAACTCTATTGCTTAAAACCCATCCTTTTGTAAGCACCTTCAAGCCTTGAAAAATCTGAATCTTTCTCTAGATGTAGAAGTTGATAAACATCCTAAGATTTTTTTTATTGCATCATTACAAAAAAAAAAATCTGGGGCAAGCAGACATTTAAAATAAAGCTCTGTTACTAGAAAACAGACAGTCTCCATCCTCATTCTGAGTAATGTCTGCCTCTGTTCAGTTCAACAACCCACAAAGAAAGTAATAGACAAAGACATGCCAGATGAAAACTATCACACTCCAAAAGGATACCTAGTGAAGAAACCCAGCAATCACTGCCCAAAGACTGACTTCTGAAAATATGTTAGGAAATGGGGTATTATTTTATTTCATTGTATTTGTTTTTCTCCATTTAAAATTTGCATGTTAGCCTATTTATTTAATGAAGATTTTACCTTCATTAAAATTGTTTGCTTGGGTTCCGTCATGGACACAGTCTGGGCTTTCCTCAGTTTAGATCCTGTAGAGATTAATGTTGACTCAAAAACAAGCTTTCTTTGGCCCTACCTCTGTTGGGTTCAGTCTTTGTCTCTGCCAGTACCCCCTGGCCCATACTGATGATATCACTGTGAATCACTAAGAAGCCTGCATACACATGGCTCAGACATAATAATGATGTTGCTCATGACAACACCATTGTTAATAATCTGACCACACAGTGATATGAAACATCACCTGGCTCTGTATTTTAACAATTAAAACTTTCATTCTTCCTAAGCACAGACCATCTAGGATTAGGCTGCACCTACCTTTGCTTTCTTTATCTTATCTCTATCTTTATTATACATTCTTGGCCAGTGTATGAGGAGAAAATCTTTTGGACATCTCATACCCTTTGGTTGACCTCTTCTGACTAAATGAACATGTCTAGGACAAACACAGCTTATGTTTGACACCATTTCCCCTTGAGGTATGAAGTTGTATCCAGATGAGGAAAGAGAAGTAAAAACTAAACTTTGCAAATTTTCTCTTGGAGATGTATGGAATTGCTCTGAGATTTATGTTAAATTTTACCTAATAGTGATATTGATACAATATTTTCTTTAAAAGTTTCAAAGGAATAATTGCTCTCTATAGATGTTATTTCTACATTATTTGTATTTCCATGGGTTTACAAACTGGAAATTGCACTAGCATTTTCCAAAAGTCATATAAGTGAATGCATAGAGGTATGTGGATGATGACTATATAGAGTGTTTTCCAAGGCTTTAATGAAATATTACACTTAATAAACAAAATATGAGAAATTAATATTAAACCAATATTTAAACACAAGAATGAACTTAAAGCTTAATAGCATTACAGGAGACTCTGTACAGAGTCCCAAGACTTAAGCCAATGATTATACCATTTAAGCTTTCAGTTGAGTGACAGAGTCAGAGGTGAACACAGGGAAAATCACAGGCCCAGTATCTTTGAGAATCAACTGGCTGTGTGTAGACAAAACTCTGTTGCTTGGCCTGAGATTATGGTCTTTTCTACCAGACAGAACTAACTACTCATCTACCAAGTATAATTTGAAATCAGTAGATAATATCTACAATCAATAAACTAATTTCAGTACACACATATTTAAGAACATATATCTAAAAAGCACAAGAAATAGTTAAAAGAGTTGCGAATGGCATGCTAATGAGTGGGAAACTGGTATTTTTCTTTATTAATCATTTAAAAAATGTTTTCATCTGTGTACATATATCACCGTAATTAAAATATAAAGTGAAAAATTAAATTATGTATTAAAAACAAACACATGATTGCTATTGCTAGGTGAAGGAAATGGATGGGACAATGTGAATAATTTAGTATAAACAATTCCTCAGCACAATTAGATGAGAGAAACCATTCATTCTTTCTCACATTCATCCAACAATTAAGAAGCAATTACTATGTGATTACTATGTGCCACGTTTGGACTAGATGCTGTGAGAATACACAGATGAGTCTGTCATAGTCTTTCTTCTCAAAGACCTTGCAATCAAGTGTGAAGAGAAGGAAATGTGACTATAACATAAAAAATCAAAAAATTTAACTGACATTTAAATAAAAACTTTAAAAAATATTAAAATAGAAAAAACAAAAAAACAAAAAAAAATTAAAATTTTCTGTGACAACTTACTTAAAAAAAAAGATAGAGGAAAGACCCATTGATATTTGTTGGCAAAACGAAGACAAAGTTCACAAAGAATCATGTGGATTCATCCTTTAACAATAACAACAGTATCTAATATGTTATAGTATTTCCTATGTGATGGGGCTAGAATTTAGTAGGGAAGAGAGGGAGGTATTTCAAATTGGAAGAGAAACATGAGGAAAGGTGAGAATGTATGCAAACACATGACACTGTGTGTGAATGAGAAGGGAAACCACGAGGCAAAAAAGTTAGTACTAGAATCAATGGGAGAGGATTTAAAATGCCATACAATGAAACTCAAAGGCAATCGACGACGGAATGGGAAAGATATTTGCAAATGACATATGAGACAAACGGCTAGTATCCACAATCTATAAACAATTCACCAAACTCCACACCCAAAAAACAAATAATCCAGTGAAGAAATGGGCAGAAAACATGAATAGATACTTCTATAAAGAAGACATCCAGATGGCCAACAGGCACATGAAAAGATGCTCAACATCACTCCTCACCAGGGAAATACAAATCAAAACCACACTGAGATGTCACCTCACACCAGTCAGAGTGACTAAAATGAACAAATCAGGAGACTATAGATGCTGGAGAGGATGTGGAGAAATGGGAACACTCTTGCACTGTTGGTGGGAATGCAAACTGGTGCAGCCACTCTGGAAAACAGTGTGGAAATTTCTCAAAAAATTAAAAATAGATCTACCCTATGACCCAGCAATAGCACTGCTAGGAATTTACCCAAGGAATACAGGAGTGCTGATGCACAGGGGCACTTGTACCCCAATGTTTATAGCAGCACTCTCAACAATAGCCAAATCATGGAAAAAGCCTAAATGTCCATCAACTGACGAATGGATAAAGAAGTTGTGGCTTATATATACAATGGAATACTACTTGGTAATGAGAAAGAATGAAATATGGCCTTTTTTAGCAACGTGGATGGAACTGGAGAGTGTTATGCTAAGTGAAATAAGTCATACAGAGAAAGACAGATACTATATGTTTTCACTCTTATGTGAAACTAAGTTTCCTGAGAAACTTAACAGAAGACCATGGGGGAGGGGAAGGGGAAAAAAAAAGTTAGAGAGGGAGGGAGGCAAACCATAAGAGACTCTTAAAAACTGAGAATAAACTGAGGGTTGTTAGGGGGTGGGAGGGAGGGGAAAGTGGGTGATGGGCATTGAGGAGGGCATCTGTTGGGATGAGCACTGGGTATTGTATGGGAACCAATTCAATGATAAATTTCATATTTATAAATAAATACACAAACAAAAAATAAAATGCCATACAATGATGCTTATTCTTTATTTTTAATGATTTTCAAAAAGGGAAATGACACTTGCCAACTCTGGTGACCCTGTGAAGAAGGGACTAGAGAGTGAGAACCTGGAGGTATCAGTAGGGAAGCTGCTACAAAAGTAACTGGGAGCACAGCAACATGAACCAGGGCATTGACAGTAGGATGAAAGGAAAGAAATACATTAAGTGGCAGTGTGTGTCAATGGAAAAATCAATTAAATTTAGCAACCAATTAAATACAAGAGGTAAAAATAAGGAATCTAATATATGTTTTTGGTTTGGACAGATGAATTAATGGTGGTGTCAGTAACTGGGCAGAAAACACAGAGATAAGGGATCGTGGAGGGACTATAATTGATTCCATTCAGGACATCTGGGCTGCAGACACTATCAAAACAAGCAATGTGAAGGCTGACATTGACAAGTGGCAAATATTCCTGTTTACAGAGAACAAAAACTTGAATCATGGATAGACATTTATTAAAATCTTACTAAATATGCAAAGTATTGAGAAAGGTCCTATGGGTGGGCAAAATAGCTTAGAGTATAGACTCTGCCCTTAGGTGCTTTATAATGTAGGTAAATATAAATTATGAAAATATAAGAATTATTCTGAGAAAATTTTATGGGAGAGATAGAAATAAAAACTAGGTGTTGATAGATAAGGTAGAGCAAAGGGGAAAAGAGGCAGGAGTCTCAAGTAAAAGCACTGAGGGGCTTCTGAGAAAGGGGCTTTGGTGAGGCCAAGAATGGTGGACTGGTGGAAGCATGTGTACAAGGAGAAGGAATAAGCACAGGCTGGTATGTTGGACTTAGCTTTTGAATATTTAAAAAAAAAATGTTTATTTATTTTGAGAGAGATAGAGAGAGAGAGAGAGGAAATGGGGGAGAGACAGAGAGAGGGAGACAGAGAATCCCAAGCACGCTCCACACGGTCAGTACGGAGCCCGACGTGGGGCTGAATCTCATGAACCGTGAGATCCCAACCTGAGCAGAAATCAGGAGTTGGATGCTTAACGGACTGCACCACCCAGGTGCCCCACTTTTGAAATTTTTTAATATCAAGCAAGTTCCCTAAATACGAGAGAGGCAACAAAATAGTACTTTGGGAAGATTTTCTGACAATTAAGTAAAATGAATACAATATTGCCAGCCTGACAATTTGAAATATGCTTACATTGCTTTTTCTTTTTTTCATTCTTGCAAAAATGTTTCATGAGTGGCTACTATATATGATCTCCTATGGATGAGCACAAAACTGGATCAGAACAGAACAGCTTATTCCAGAATTTAACATTTGAATGAGACATAATGTTGAATCCTGGACACAGAGGAGTCTGGAATCAGCATTTATCTTTCTGTGTAGGCTTCGTCACTTAATAACTGCATGACTTTGGGCAAGTCACCAAACTGCCTAAATGTTTTTACCATTGTTATTTTATATTTTTTTGTTTTGATGTTAGGCATTCTTAATAGTATCGTTTTATGTTCTTTGCCTTTTTACCTTCTCTCTCTCCTGCTTGTCACAAAGTTAGAATTTTTATTATAATAAAATTGGATCATATTGGCAGATTTTTATACAACTTGCTTTCCTCTATGGAAAAATTTTTTGAAAGCTGTCCTAATATACAACTAATTCATATCTAAAGTCCTTTTTTCCTAATACTGGATGTATTTATTGAATATTCTGTTATATCTTCATCTTTCTTTCAGGTTTTTGCCTTATAACAAAGCTGCACAAAATATCCTTGCCTAGAAATATCTTTATTTCCTAGAGCTTCCTTCTGTGGGAAAGATCTTTACAACTAGGAATGCTGGGCATATATATTTTTAATTTCATTAGGTTTTGCCAATCTGCTTTCCAAAAAGCTTGCAGCAATTTGTAGGTTATATAACAATGGTTTATTGCTTATAGGTTTATAGAGCAATGGTTCTCAAAGGTTCATGTTCATCATAATGTCCTGGAAAGTTTGTTAAAAACACAGCTATCTGGACCTCACCTCTAGTGATATGACCACCTATATTCAGTGATAATGTTATTTTTAATTGTTGACAGTATAAGATATATAAAATAATATCTTATTATACTTGAATTTGCATTGTAATGACTACTACTAAGTGTGAGCATCTTTTCAAATGTTTTTGGCCATTTGTATACACTTTTCTATATGTTGTTTCCAATGTCCTTTGTCTGCCTTTTTTATCTTAAGTTGCTTACTTTTTCCTAAAGTTTTGTCTCATAGAACATTAGCTATTTCCCCAGTCTCCTCACGTGCCCAATCATTTGGAGGGCCTTAATTGTCTTTCTCCCTTCTTGTTAGCCCAACACTTGAGGGAGATGTAGGTCCAAAGGTCTTTCCTACAAGAAGAATGGGTAAGCACCACTTCAAAGTAGAAATTCAGCATGCTTAAAATAGTATGACTGAAGTATTTTTTCCCATGTGCCTTGCCTTGTCACCTCACAAAGGGAAAATAGCTAAGATCTATCTGTAGATATTCCATCTTATATTCAAACTTAAGTGATGAAATAAGGTATTTCTCTGTTTATTAGATACAGCTAAAATATCTGTAACAGAAGGAAAAATTTTATAGGTTTCCTGATTCATGTAAAGAGAAATTCTTTAATAAGGAGACAACAATTTAAACAGGTCCTATCACAGACTAACTTCTGTCCTTTTGGAGAAGATACATTTTCTTACACATATTTTCAGTCATTATAGTATGTAGGGTAATATTTTGAGCTTACTACATGCTCAGTTAGTGACCATATCTTGTATTATCTTTATAGCTAACTATATACACATATAAATCTTTATAACTTTATACACATACATATACACATACACAGAGGTTATGACTCAGCCCACAGAATGTTAAATCTTTGCTTTTATAAAATGGGGTTTACTATATTTGTATTTTAAAATTGGACAGTCTTTCCTTCATACCACACCATGCATCAAAGATGATTCTCCAATCTGAAGGCTGTTTCCCCAAATCATCATTTCAAACTAAGAACATTCTGGGAAAAAGTCAAGGCAGGGTGTCTGGAAATGGAGTTCCAAACCTCTAAAGTGATTCAGACTGTGTTTTGTCCTCAGGGATATACTGGGATACAGTTGGAGGCTTTCATTGTCTCAGTCATAATTCCCACCCCCGAGGTTGACCATCACTGAATTGCGGCTCCATATTATGACGAGGGCATAACCCAAGTTTAGGAGCTGCCAGCAGTTTGTGGCACAAATGTCTGGTCACCAAGGGCAGAAATCCCCAGCCATCTTGGGGCTTGTGGTTCAATGGGATATGTACTTGCCAATACTGCTCTAAAGTGATTTTTACTTTGAACAAGTTGTTGAGCACTATCAGTATGCTACTGGTATAGAAGTAGGAGTGTTTGTTTTGGTTGTTACTTGCTTTGTTTTTAGTCTGGGAATAAATTCAGGGCCACACAGTCTACAGTTTGCAAGATTAAATGCTTGCAGGTAGGTTGTAATAGATTGCAAAAATGGCCAAAATACTTTGCAGTCTCTCCCGTCAAGAGATAGAGCCTATTACCTCACTGTTTGAAACTCAGTTTGTCTCTCTTACTTGCTTTGGATAATAAAATACAGAAAAGTGATGTATGAATTCCAAGCCTAGGACACAAGAGGCCTTGCAGTTTCTGTTCTTGTGCCCTTAAAACCCACAGTCTTCCATGGGGAAAAGCTCATGTAGCCTGGTGGATGATGAGTTGGCCCAGAAATATATACTGCCCAGGTGACTGCCTGCCAACCCCAGAAACAGAGCTACCTTGCTAAAGGGCAGTTGACCACAGATGGGTAGGTAGGACCAAGCCCATCAAATTACTGACCCTAAAATGTTGAACTGAGTAATTATTTGTGCTTTTAAGCCATTATGTTTTGGGGTTGTTACATGACAAAAAACCAACTAATACACAGGTACATACATTCATATATATAAACAGGGTAGTAAAGAGTGGCAAGGACTGTGGTAAACTGTGGTAATACAGGTCTGTCTAGAGGAATTCAAATACAGATTTTTAAGAACTCTGCTTGCCATAGGAAACACATCTGGAAGCTGCCTGCCAGCCAAGAGTGTTTGCCTTCTGAGCTAGCCAATACCCTTACTCTCACGAATGAGACAATTGGTCCAGAAAGTGACTTACTCAAATTGCTATGGCTAGTTTATGCCAGAACAGAAATAAGAGTCCAGGTCTTCTGGTATCCTATGTAGAACATTTTCTTTAATAAAAGGCTGGCTTTTCCTATCTGAAACAGGCATAACTTGAAGATAAGAAAGGACAGCATAGAGCTAAGATTGTTCAACTCTTTATAAAGGGATCTTTAAATTTTATTTTATGGATATTGTTTCAATGATAAAGAATGGATCCTATAATTTAATTTTAATAAAAAATTCTTAGAAATATTTATAGAGCTTAAAATTTTCTGTCCAATGAACACTTCACCCTCACTAATTAATTATGTTTTTGTATGTTCTGGAAACCAAAACAAAAAACAAAGTTCTCAAATCTTAAAATTGAGGGAAAATGGTTCTGTTACATAACTCTTTGAGAAACTCCAGTCAGGTTACGCAAGAGGATAATAAAACCCATACTGCATGTCCTCTGAACACATAATACCGCCTTTTTGTAGATGTGCAAATTACTACCCTTAAAAGGAGTTTCACCATTGATGACATAAATCATATTCTAAAGGATAAACAGATGTTTCAACAGGTATCTGGCACTTGACTATAAAAAAAAGTGAGCTAGAGAGTCCATTTTCATTCATTTCCCTTCTATGAAGTTTTCATAAATCAAATTATTTCTCACATAGTATGTTTATTTGGTATTTCTTCACAGAATTTTACCTAAATTTACCTTTCATGAAAAGCCTCTCTTGCAGAAAGCCACCAAACAAGAGTTAGGAAATAGGTTAAATTTAAACTCTTTTTCCTGTCTGTGTTTTGCCTATCCTGAAAAGGTAATGTTGTTATTCTCAATGAAGCCCAAGAGTCAAAACATTTAAATTAAATTTTAAAAATCAACATGGCGTTGGCATCCTTCTGTGTGTTTAACATCTGTGCATTGTGAAGATATTTTAAAATGCCTTTTGGAATGTGTGTGTAAGCAAGTACACCTAAGTTCACAATGGAGACATGGGAAGCACTGTGAAGGAAAATGGGGTGGGAGGCATGAAGCAGAGAAAAAGAGCACAACCCAATTCCCATTACTTAATAGAACACATTGTGAGGCCAGAGCCTTGTGGGAGCCAATCACCAGCTGACAAAATTAGATTCTGAATCATGCTTTGTAATTCTTTCTAATGCCAGCCAGAGATGAGAGCCTTCCCTGGGAACTGGTTCCTCCCAGGACCTACCCCCCACCCAGCATTCCTTATCAGCCCCTAGCCAGCTGCCAGCTCTTAAGGTTGCTAGACAGAGGATTTAATTCTCAATGTTGCACATTAATATTCAAATTCCTTCTTATCCATAGACTGTGACTTAAGTATGAACTTTTTTTTCCATCTCCACCCTCTTTCCTGCATGAATTTCCTTTCATAGATTTTACCCAGAAACTTTTGAATTCAGTGGACATAGAAAGGAGAGTCATTTACAAAATTTGTACTGAGTCTGTTCTTCTGCCGTATAGGCATGTTCCCAGAGCAATGCTTCTTATTTCCCAATTACAAAATCTAATCTTATTAAACATCCTTTAAAATACATCTCCACCCCCAAGTCTTTACCCCTCTAGCAAGTGTTCAGCTGATGTCTAAAGTTATTGGCAAGTAAACTGGAATTCGTTACAGTGGAAAAGAGAGTTATCAAAATGTAGCCAGATATCTCATATTGCTTTGGATGGCCCTGGTTTTCACATGAAGGCCTTAAGAATATGTAGTTTAGGCAAAACTTCTCAAATGAACCCAACAACAAAAATATATCTGCTGGTTTATGAAGAATCACAAAACTGAAAAATATGCATTGTGAAAGATGTGAAGGCATATACTACTTTGTGTCAGAAAGTATATATTTTTTTAGTTTATTTTTTATTATTTAAATTCTAGTTAACATACAGTGCCATACTGGTTTCAGGAGTAGAATTCAGTGATTCATCACTTACATACAACACCCAGTGCTCATAACAAGTTCCCTCCTTAATATCCATCACCCACCTAGCCCATCTTCTACCACTTCCCTCCATCAACCCTCAGTTTCTCTATCTTTAAGAGTCTCTTGTGATCTGTAGGGGCACTTGGGTGGCTCAGCTGGTTAAGCGTCCGACTTCGGCTCAGATCATGATCTCATGGTTTGTGAGTTTGAGCCCCACGTTGGGCTCTGTGCTGACAGCTCGGAGCCTGGAGCCTGCTTCAGATTCTGTGTCTCCTTCTCTCTCTGACCCTCCCCCACTTGTGCTCTGCCTCTCTCTCTATCACAAATAAATAAATGTAAAAAAATTAAAAAATAAGAGTCTCTTGTGATCTGTTTCTCTCTCTTCTCACCACCCCCCTTTCCATATGTTCATCTGTTTTGTTTCTTAAATTCCAAGAGTATTTTGGCTTCAACTAACTTACTAACTAAAAGAAAACATGATAGTATATTAGATTATTTAATGCAGTGTTCATTATCTGTGCAAAGTACCTTGATGTTCCACTTTACTTTGTAACCACTTTACTTTTCCACACTTTACTTTGCCCAGTGTAGAGAAATCCCCTTTGCTGCACTGAATAAACATGTATCAGTGGCAAACTGCATAACACACTTTAAAGGATATAGGAGGATGCCTTCATGGATTTTTTATTATAGGGAGTCAGGTAGATCTTTTCCAAATTCTCATCTAAAGCATCCACTAATTTTATGATTTTAGGTAAGTAATTTAAACCTAAGCTTCAGTTCTCTCATCTATAAACAAACCACCTCAAATAGTCATTGTTAGTCTTAAAGAAACCCATACATGTACACCAGTTTTAACACACTGCCCAAAACACAGTAAGTAATAAATAAATGTTATCTAATATTGTTAGCTATTCTGATGAGGAAACAAACTTATCTTTCAGAAAACTAACAATTTTAGATCATATGCTGGAGCCCAGAGTCAGATTTTAGAAACATTATAAAGCCAATGGGTTCAATCATCAGTATATCCTCGAATGTCCTTAAGATATATATGCCTTTCCTTGTCTGAGAGATATAATTCAGGTAACATGCCCTCGGGGTTATGGAAATTGACAGACATGGCCTATTACAGAGACAAGTTTATTCTCAACTACCTACATTTTAGCAAAACCCACCTGAATGTGTGCCATAGACTCAAGGCTCACTTTCTCTCACGTTAGTATGATAAAATAAATCAAGCAAGAATGATGACTAGGACCAATGGGTTTTGTACTATCGCTTACAAGAAACAGAGGACATCTTAAATATCCTCCAGGATGTTATGCCTCAATTCTAAGTACAGAATAATGTCAGGAAATTTAGGCACCTATATGATTTTAGGGGAGGAATCAGGTGCCCATGAAACCACCCTGAAGGGTAGACATCCATGCACCCATTCCACTTATATAAAGTAGAACTGATATCTCATTTTTAAAAGTAGAAGCTAATACAGAAACCTAATGGTCTAAAGCCAGAATGGATAGGATTATCTCACTTTTCTTAAGCATAATCCTTCCCTGACTTGGTGGGTGATGAGAACTAAAGATCACCCTATAGCTAATCAAAGCAACATTTGATAAAATTAACTAAAGCAACAGAATCAAAGCAACATTTGAGAAAAATAGCCAATTTTCCTTTGTTATCAGTATATGATAAAATGGCCCCAGATATGGTCTTCTGTTTTTTTAATGGTATCAGCATATGAAAATTTTCATTGAATTTAATTATGTGGCTTGAAATGCTTAGTATTATATGAAAGTTAACCTTGGAAACTTTCTATATTCCAATTAAAGCTTATAATTTTATAAGGCTTAATAATTACCTTTGGTAACAGCATTAGAAACAAAATGAATTTGCTTGTCACTCATTTAACCATAAGATGACATCTGATCTTCAGTCTCCTTCAAACTTCCTGACTACACTATACTCTTCCTTAAATCCAATTATTGTTCTATTCCCATGCCTGCACCTATGCAATTGAATGTGGCTGCAGAAAAACACATGCCTATGATAGCTGTTCTTAGTTTAATAATGAGTAACCTTATGTGGTACCTCAACGCTGTCCATCAAACATACTGTATTTCCCTAGTCCATTCACTCTCCCACTCTTCAAAGAACTGTTTGATCCCTTCTCTCTCCTTAAATATCTAATACTTCCTCCCTCATCTTCTCGGGTAGCTAATACCCTTGCTTCTACTTCCTGGAGATTATAGAAGCAATCAGCTTAAACTCCACAAGCTCTTACCACCATGCCTACTCTCTGACTTCTTAGTACTACAGTAAACTGTCATGTGCCCATTTAAGGCCAACTCCTCCATTCTCATCTGCTAGAGGATGTTGCTCTGGTGATTCTCCCTTCTTTCTGCTGCATTATCAATGGTTCCTCTTCTATGGATGATTCCTATCACCATAATCAGGCCCTTAATATTTCTCATCATTATACAACAAAACTGTCTATTAATCCCACTCCCCCCCTCAGAAAAAACCCTTTCTCCCTTTACAGCAAACCTTCCAGAAAGAGGTATCTATATTCCTACTGTCGAATTTATCTTGTTCCATTCTCTTCTGAACCCACTCTACTCAAGATTTTTCCCAACTACTCTACTAAATGTGAAGGTTATCAATGGCATAAAGTTTGCTAAACACAGTAGTTAATTCTCATCTAATTCACTCAACAGCATTTGATTATTCTCCTCCCTGAAAGAACTTATACATCTGGCTTCCAGGACATCAAACTCACTTGATTTTCTTCCATCAGATTTTCTGGTTCCTCTTGGTCTTCCTAAACTCTAATCAGTGTCCTTCTTAGGTTAAGTCCTTAGGACACTTCTCTATTTTATTCACTTTCTTGGTAATCTCATCAAGACTCATAGCTTTACATATTTCTAAGCATGGACCTCTCCCCAGAACACTAGTTTCATACATCTAACATCCTACTAAGCTTCTTCATTGATGTCTAATATGTATCAGAATGGAACATGTCCAGAAATTAAATATCTACATTTACCCCACCCACACCTTACCCTTTCACTTTCTCCACCTCAGTAAATATCAATTTCACCCTTCAAGTTGTTCAGATTTTTTTAAAACCCAAAAAACAGAAAACAAAAATCTACAGTCATCCTTACTTTTATTCCTACCCCATATTTTATCTATCAGCAAATTCTATCCGCTCTTCAAATTAAGAGAATCCTACATATCTCATCACTTCTATCACAGATATCCAGATATCTTCCATTTTCCCGTCTCTACCCTTCCCCTAAATTAGCTCCCTTGATCCCTGTCAGTTAGGTTCAACCATGGGAAGCATTGACAAGAGCTTGAGAAAATGGAGATAGTTCAGGGGAGTCATATTCCTGGTCCCCATCATGCAGTCCTCCTAGGCTCATGAGTCTCTAATTGAAGGTTCCTGTTCCTCCCAAGGCAGCCTACTTGATGCCACTTTCTCCTTCTGGGTTCCAGTAACAGTCATCCCAATCCCTTCTGACCAGGGATGATAACAAATTCTCTGGTAATTACAACAGTTCATCACACTATCCCTTTTAGTTTCCCTATAACTCACTTACATCTTTGTAAATAGTCATATTGTGAATAAACCTTCTTTATTTTTTTAAGTTTATTTATTTTGAGAGAGAGAGCAAGTGAGCGAGCATGAGTGAGGGGGGGTGGAGAGAGCGGAAGAGAAAGAATCCCAAGCAGGTTCTGTGCTGTCAGTGAAGAGCCCAATGTAAGGGCTTGATCTCACGAACTGTAGGATCATGACCTGAGCTGAAGTTAAGAGGTGGACACTTAATACTTAACCACCCAGCCACCCCAGACCTTCTTAAATTATCCTAATTTGAATATGGCACTTGCTTCCTGATTGAGAACTTGAATGACAGTAGTTACTATCAAAAGTAACTCAAAAAGTGCCTGAGTGGCTCAGTCAGTTGAGTGCCTGACTTTGGCTCAGGTCATGATCTCACAGTTTGTGAGTTTAAGCCCCTCATCAGGCTCACTGCTGTCAGTGCAGAGCCTGCTTTGGATTCTCTGTCCTCCTCTTTTTCTGCACCTCCCATGCTTGTGCTCACTCTCTCTATCTCTCAAAAGTAAAAACAAAACATTAAAAAATTAGGGGTTCCTGAGTGGCTCAGTGAGTTAAGCATCCAACTCTTGGTTTTGGTTCAGGTAATGATCACGGTTTATGGGTTTAAGCCCCACATTGGGCTCTGTGCTACCAGCACGGAGCCTACTTGGGATTCTTTCTCTCCCTCTCTCTTCCCCTGCCCTGCTCACTATTTTTCTCTCAAACATATACATACATACATACATACACACACACATACATACATAAAGTAACCCAAGAAACAGGATTTAACAAAGGAAAAAATGAGACATGAGGAATCCAGAGCAACAGTAGCAAGATTTCTCCAGTAAACATGGTATGCAGTGCAAATGTAAGGCAAGGTATTAGGAAATCAAGTGACTGCAACACTTTGTCATTGTGTCAACACTAGTGATTATAAAGACTATAATAAAGGAAACTTTATTTTTATTATGGCTCAAGAGAATAAACATGAGAATGATAAAAATCATAAACTATATGTATAAAATTAAGAAAATGAGAGAAATCAAAAGACCTTTATGGCAGAATCTTTTATCCCCTATAGTCACAGAGCAAATATGGTTGACGGTTATAAGAGCTGAATAATTTCAGTGCCTTTTACATGTTCAACTCTACCAGGTCTCTTATGGTAAAGTAAAGGTAATATTGGGGAAGGATTAGAACCATTATGTATAGCATGGGGATACTTGGGTAAATAAGGGTGAGGCTAAGAATCTTTAAATTCCAAATTATTCTGAGTTTCCTTACCAATAAAGGTAAAAGAGTGTACCAAAATATTCATCATATTCCTGAGAAAATTACAGAGGTATGCTTGAGAAATGCAGAAGTGATCATTTCTGTTATATGTCTTTTAATTCACCTTTTTGGTTTAATAAAAAAAGAAAAGAAAACAATACCAAGTGGCTCTGGTAGAATGAAAGTAGATTATCAAAATTTAGTCATCAAAATTTATGAGAATCATAAATACAGTTACAAAATGGTTAATCTCTACTACAACAAATCAACACAAGGTGTGGCACCTGATATGCAGCTATTGATCTCATATTTTCCTTCCCTTTACAATCAAGAAGGTTAACACTTTTCCCAGGGTTATATTAACTCCCTGTTCTCTATCATAATATAGTCTCTAGGGAATGTGATTAACCTAAAATCCTATAAAACATTATGCCAATCCAATTCATTGATCACATTATATTGATTGGACCTGGTTAGCATGAAGTACCATGTTCCTTTGACACCTTAGGTACTCCAGATGGTGAGAGAGAAACTTTGCCGAAGTTCAACAGCCTACCACTTTGGAATTTTATAGGAGCTCAGCAGTAGGAGTCTTGGCAGGATATCCCTTCTAAAGTGAGAGACAAATTTCTGCACCTTGCACCACTTATCATAAAGAGAGAGTCACAGTACTTGGGAGACTTGTTTGGATTTCGAAGGTAATATGTAACACAACTGGGTTTGCTGATTTGAATCATTTACTTGATAACATATAGGACCATCAATTTCAAATGGGGCTCAGGGCACAAAAAAAGATTCTGCAGCTAATATAGGCTTTGGTATAAACTTCCTTACCACTTGGGCCTATGACCCCGCCCAACCAATAATAGTATAGTTGTCTGTAGTAGATTTGTTGAATGTATCCTCTGGAAAATCCCCAAATATAGAATCTTATACAGATACCTAGGGTTTTGGAGTAAAGACATGCTCTCCTTTGTTGATAACTGTTTTCTATTTGAAAAGCTATTTTTAGAGGGAGAAGCCAAGATGGCAGAACAGCATGGGAGTTTTTTGTGTGTCTCATCCATGAAATACAGCCAGATCAACACTAAACCATCCTGCACACCTAGAAAACTGATTTTAGGACTAACACAACAATCTGCAGAACTGAACCACAGAACTCAGCAGGTGGGTGGCAGAGAGAGGTAAACTGGGGGACAGAGAAGCCACGGAGGACAGGGAGATGTTTTTGCTTTTGAATAGAGGACAGAGAATGGGAAAAGCACTCCCCCAAAAGCAGTTGGAGAGAAAGTGGAAAAGCTGAAACAGTCGTAGAGACTGAACTAAAAACAGAAATGAGAGGGTTTAAAATTCCATTAAGACTCTATAAACAGGGGGAGTGCAGAGTCTGAAACTCCGCTGCTCCATACCTGACAGTGCTCTGGTGAAGAAGGGTGCATCCCCAGGAACACAGTGAAGTCCAGGGGTCCTTGAGCCACATGTAGAGAGGCAGTTCCCCTTCTGGGAGGACATTTGGTAGAGGCTGTGCAGCACCCCCATAGGCAAAGGCCCCAGTGGACCCCGGAGAACAACCATATTCGCTGGTGCTGGAACAAGGTTGTTGAGGGTGAAGCCTGGTGCCAGATGTGTGTTGTGATTTTCCATAATCCCCGTAGCTCCTGCTACACAATCGTGTGAACTTTTTCTGCTATGGGCTGGCACCCGGTCGCACTCTCTGACATCAGCAGCAGCACAGTCCTGCGAATGTTCCTGGGTGTGGCCAGCACCCAGCATTGCTCAGTGAAACCCTCCTGCAGGGGGCAGAAGAGGTAAAAGCCGCAGTCCCTCAGAAGTAAGGGGTCAGGAAAAACAGCTGCATCTGAGATAAAACTCAGGGGGGAGGTGTGCCTGGCAACTTGACAGCTTGGTCATGGACAGTGTAAAAGTGGGGAGCGGACAGAAGCCAGAGACAAAGGACAGGTGCGCAACTGCTGATCAGGAAGCAGAGTTCTGATACTAGAGACTGGGTAGCTAGGTGACGTCATTTCCACCCCTCCCACACGTGTGTATACACAACTACAAGTGCCACAACAATCCACCCCAGTAAGCAAAGCAGCGCCATCTAGTAGAGAATGGAGCCATTACACTAAGCCCCGCCTGACTGGGCTAACCTCGGTCTTCAGTAACACTACAAGTCTCTGCCTGCTTAGTTTACGGACTATAAAATCCTTCACAGTTTGACTTCTAGGGCAATACGATATAATTTCAATCGTATTTCAGTCTGTTTGCTGGTCCATCTATTCAATGTTTTTCTTTTCTATTTCATTTCTTTTCCTTTTCTTGAATACAGAAAGAGAAAAACTTTATTTTTATTTTCAATTTTTACTATTTTTAAAATTTTTTTCTACATTTTTTACTTTTTTGTAATTTTTTCAAATTTTATTTTACTTCTATCATTTCATTTCATTCTATTTCATTGTATTCATTTTTTCAAATTTTCAAACATTTTCCTTTATTTTTGGTTTGTTTTTCTTTTTCCCCTTATTTCCCTAATCTACCAATCCCCTTTTAACACCTGGACCAAAACACACCTAGGATCTAACATCTTTTATTTGATTTGTGTGTGTGTGTTTAATTTTTTAATTTAATTTTTTTTAATTTAATTTTTTTTACCTCAATTACTTTTCTTCCTTCAAAATGATGAAATGAAGGAATTCACCCCAAAAGAAACAGCAGGAAGAAATGACAGCCAGGGACTTAACCAATACAGATACAAGCAAGATGTCTGAACCAGAATATATAATCATGAAAATAACAATACTAGCTGGGGTCAAAATATATTAGAATCCCTTTCTGCAGAGATAAAAGAAGTAAATGTTAGGATAAAATTTTTAAAAATGCTGTAACAGCTGCAATCTCAAATGGATGCCATGGCGGCAAGGATAAATGAGGCAGAGCAGCGAATCAGTGAGATAGAGGACAAACTTATAGAGAATGAAGCAGAAAAAAAGTGGGAGACTAGGCAAAAGAGCACAACTTAAGAATTAGAGAAATCAGTGACTCATTAAAAAGGAACAACATCAGAATCATAGAGGTCCCAGAAGATGAAGAGAGAGAAAAAGGGGTAGAAGGGTTATGTGAGCAAATCATAGGAGAAAATTTTCCTAACCTGGGGAAAGACACAGACATCAAAATCCAGGAAACACAAGACTCCCATTAGATTCAACAAAAACCGACCATCAACAAGGCATATCGTAGTCAAATTCAAAAAATACTCAGGCAAGGAAAGAATCCTGAAAGCAGCAAGGGGGAAAAATGTCCTTAACCTACAAGGGAAGACAGATCAGGTTTGCAGCAGACCTATCCTCAGAAACTTGGCAGACCAGTAAGGAGTGGCAGGATAAATTCAATGTGCGGAATCAGAAAAATATGCAGTCAAGAATTCTTTATCCAGCAAGGCTGTCATTCAAAATAGAAGGATAGATTAAAAGCTGCCCAAACAAACAAAAATTAAAGGAGTTCATGATCACTAAACCAGCTCTGTGAGAAATTTTAAGGGGGACTCTCTGAGTGGAGAAAAGACAGAAAAAATCCATGAATAAATAAATGAATGAATGAATAAATGAATGAATGAATGAATAAATGAATGAATAAATACCAAAAGCAACAAAGACTAGAAAGGACCAGAAAACACCACCAGACACTCCAACTCTACAAGAAATATAATGGCAATAAATTCATATCTTTCAGCATTCACTCTAAACATCAATGGACTAAATGCCCCGTCAAAAGATATAGGGTAACAGAATGGATAAGAAAACAAGATCCATCTATATGCTGTTTAAAATTTTTTTTTTCAACGTTTATTTATTTTTGCGACAGAGAGAGACAGAGCATGAACGGGGGAGGGGCAGAGAGAGAGGGAGACACAGAATCAGAAACAGGCTCCAGGCTCTGAGCCATCAGCCCAGAGCCCGACGCGGGGCTCGAACTCAACGGACCGCGAGATCGTGACCTGGCTGAAGTCGGATGCTTAACCGACTGTGCCACCCAAGCGCCCCTCTATATGCTGTTTAGAAGAGACCCACTTTAGAACTAAAGACACCTTCGGTTTGAAATTAAGGGGGTGGAGAACCATCTATCATGCTAATGGTCAACAAAAGAAAGCTGGAGTAGCCATACTTATATCAGACAATCTAGACTTTAAAGACAATCTAGACTGTAACAAGAAATGAAGAAGGGCATTATATCATAATTAAGGGGTCTATCTACCAGGAAAACCTAACAACTGTAAATATTTATGCTCCAAATAATGGGAGTAACCAAATATATACATCAATTAATCATAAACATACAGAAACTCATTGATAATAATACCATAATAACAGGGGACTTCAACACTCCACTTACAGCAATGCACAGATCATCTAAACAGAAAATCAACAAGTAAACAATGGCTTTGAATGACACAGTGGACCAGATGGACTTAACAGATATATTCAGAACATTTCATCCTAATGCAGCAGAATATACATTCTTCTCCAGTGCATGTGGAACATTCTCCAGAATAGATCACAAACTGGGACACAAATATGCCCTCAACAGGTACAGAAAGATCAAGATCATACTGTGCATATTTTCAGACTACAACCCTATGAAATTTGAAATCAACCCCAAGAAAAAATTTGGAAAGACAACAAACTTGGAGACTAAAGAACATCCTACTAAAGAATGAATTGGCTAACCAAGAAGTTAAAGAGGAAATTAAAAAGTACATGGAAGCCAATGAAAATGATAACACCACAACCCAAAACCTCTGGGATGCAGCAAAGGTGGTTATAAGAGGGAAGTATACGGCAATCCAGGCCTCCCTAAAGAAGGAAGAAAGGTCTCAGATACACAACCTAACCTTACACCTTAAACAGCTGGAAAAAGAATAGCAAATGAAACCCAAAACCAGCATAAGACAAATAATAAAGATTAGAGCAGAAATCAATGCTATTAAAATGAAACAACAACAACAAACATTAGAACAGCTCAATGAAACCAGAAGCTGATTCTTTGAAAGAATTAACAAAATTGATAAACCAGTAGCCAGTTTGATCAAAAAGATAAAGGAAAGGACCCAAATAAAATCAAGAATGAAAGAAGAGAGATCACAACCAACAGAGCAAAAAAATAAACAATAATAAGAGAATACTATAAGCAACTATACGCCAATAAAATGGGCAATCTGGAAGAAATGGATAAATTCCTAGAAACATACACACTACCAAAACTGAAACAGGAAGAAATAGAAAATTTGAACATACTTATAACCATTAAAGAAATCAAATTAGTAATCAAAAGTCTCCCAAAAAACAAGAGTCCAGGGACAGATGGCTTTCCAGGGGGATTCTACCAAACATTTAAGGAAGAGTTAACACCTATTCTCTTGAAGCTGTTCTGAAAAATAGAAATGGAAGGAAAACTTCCAAACTCTTCCTATGAAGCCAGCATTACCTTGATTCCAAAACCAGACAGAGACCCCACTAAAAAGGATAACTATAGACCAATTTCCCTGATCAACATGGATGCAAAAATCCTCAAGAAGATATTAGCCAACCAGATACAACAATACATTAAAAAAGTTATTCACCATGACCAAGTGGGATTTATACCTGGGATGCAGGGCTGGTTCAATATCCACAAAACAATCAATGTGATTCATCATATCAATAAAAGAAAGGACAAGAACCACATGATCCTCTCAATAGATGCAGAAAAGCATTTGACAAAATACAGTATCCTTTCTTGATAAAAACCCTCAAGAAAGCAGGGATAGAAGGATCATATCTCAAGATCATAAAAGCCATATATGAAAAACCCAATGCTAATATCATCCTCAATTGGGAAAAACTGAGAGCTTTCCCACTAAGGTCAGGAACAAGACAGGAATGTCCACTCTTGCCACTTATTCAACACAGTATTGGAAGTCTTAGCCTCAGCAATCAGAAAACACAAAGAAATAAAAGGCATCCAGATTGGCCAGGAGGAGGTCAAACTTTCACTTTTCACAGATGACATGATATTCGATATGCAAAATCCAAAATATTCCACCAAAAAACTGCTAGAACTGATCCATGAATTCATCAAAGTTGCAGGATATAAAATCAATGCACAGAAATTGGTTGCATTCCTATACACCAACAATGAACAGAAAGAGAAATCAAGGAATTGATCCCATTTACAATTACACCAAAAACCATAAAATATCTAGAATTAAGTCTAACCAAATAGGTGAAAAATCTACACACTGAAAACTATAGAAAGCTTATGAAAGAAATTGAAGATGACACAAAAAAAATTGAAAAATATTCCATGATCCTGGATAGGAATAATATTGTTAAAATGTCAATATTACCCAAAGCAATATACATATTCAATGCAATACCTATCAAAATAACAGCAGTGTTCTTCACAGGCTAGAACAAGCAATCCTAAAATTGTATGGAACCAGAAAAGACCCCAAATAGCCAAAGAACTCTTGAAAAAGAAAACCAAAGCAGGAGGCATCACAATCCCGGACATCAAGCTGTATTTCAAAGCTGTATCATCAAGACAGTACGGTACTGGCACAAAAACAGACACTCAGATCAATGGAACAGATTAGAGAACCCAGAAATGAACCCACAAACATATGGCCAACTAATCTTTGACAAAGCAGGAAAGAATATCCAATGGAATAAAGACAGTCTCTTCAGCAAGTGGTGCTGGGAAAACTGGACAGCAACATGCAGAAAAATGAAGCTGGACCACTTTCTTACACCATTCACAAAAATAAACTCAAAATGGATGTAAGACCTCAATGTAAGACAGGAATGGGGTAGGAGGGGCAGAGAGAGAGGAAGACACAGAATGCGAAGTAGGCTCCAGGCTCTGAGCTGTCAGCACAGAGCCTGATGCGGGGCTCGAACCCATGAACCATGAGATCATGACCTTTGCCAAAATCAGATGCTCAACCAACTGAGCCACCCAAGTGCCCCTACCAAAAGTCCTTAACCAGTGGAAAACTGTGGCAACCCAAAAAAAAGGCAAGACAATCAAGGGCTCAGATCTTACCTGAATGAAGTTTTGTGTCATTCTACCAGGTAGAAAACACTGACCATATAAGTGCTAGCCAACAGAAAGGAGAAGTATGCAATGTTCTGTGGAAGACTATTGTGATTACCAATTTTGGCTCAAGATCAAATGCAGAAACATAGCCTGTAGTAGCTATGTTCTATGTCACTTAATTTTTTTCTCTCTTCTCTCTCCCTACCACCTGATATGAATAATACAAGTGGTGCTTATTATTATAGATGGTAGGTAGGAAGATGACTGCATGGACAACATCCACAATAATGTGGTATCTTATGGGATTTCATGCATTTCCTAGGTTGAAGACGACAAACTTTTAACACAGAAGAAAGAAAAGAGAAGCTGGAGGACAAGAGTAGACTGTGGTGAATAACTTCTACTTGTCTCTCCAGATCTACTTTTCATCTGCTTTCTGCCCCAGGAGCTTGACCTTGTAAGGACATTGATGGTTCCCTTGCCCTGTAGCTCCTGACTGAGTTTAGTCAAAGGATAGACTTTGACAGGATATTGGATGGATGGAAGAAAGTGAGGTCTTGATGTCTATTACTGTGGCTCACCCTGTGAAGTCCCTGCTCAGAGGGACTTTCTCTACACAACTTTCTCCTGTTCTGGAACTCTTTTCTTCCCTTATCCTTTTTGGCTTAGACACAGTAAGAGTTACTCATCCTGGATTACTACACCATCTCTTTTGGTTCCCCAATATGCCATCTACACTTCATAATTAATCCCTTTGTGAAACAAACAAAATTCTATGAATTATAAAAATTAAAGTTTGCTACCTGTTTCTTGTTGGGGACTTGACCAAAACTTTTCACTAGTCTAAACCACCATCATCACTACCAGAATTACTATAATAACCTCCTAACAGGTCCCACTTCTTTTGCCCTTATCTGCCTCTATACTGTTCTCAACACAACCACCAGAATGATCTTTTTAAAGCATACATGAGTTCAAGACACTTGGCTATTAAAAATCTTCCAAATGGCTTCCTGATTCACCTAGAATAAAAGCTTTTTGTTGACCCGCAAGGTCCCACATGATCTCCTCACTCCTTACCTCCTATTTCCACCTTCATTCACTTTGCCTAGCCAGTAAGAGCTCTGCCAACGGTTCTTACCATGTGTCATTTGCTTCTTATGGAAAGCTTATCCCCCATATATCCGTATGGCTCCCTCCCTCACTTCCTTCATGCCCCCACTCAAGTAGCATCTTTCCAAGGTGATAAAAAGTGAAAAAATCCTTGAGCACATTATCTAAAACTTGTAACCCTCCTCCAACATGACTTATTCTCCCTTCCTACTTAATTTTTCACCTAAGCCACCCTTAATCTTATCTATTTTACCCATCTTTTTTCCTCTTTCTCTCCTTGTAGGATATAAACACAGAGTGCAGGAATTGTTGCTTAGAACTATTAACTCAACATCTAGAAATGTGCCTGTCACATAATAGGGGTTCAACCAATATTACCTGAACCAATTCATTCATTCATTTCCAGTTTACTCAGAGTAAAAGCCATGGTATTTTGGCTCAAATACTGAGTTCCTAATCAATATGAATTAAATTATCAAGTATCTCGGCTTGTGAGCCATTAAAGAACATACAGGCATTTACTTCTTTTCAGAAGAGAAATAGCATTACCGTATTTGATTACATAAATTAGGGACCAGACTTTTCACCCCATCACATATTTTCCAAAGATCGTTATCTCCCTTCCAGAAGATGATTTGCAGTACAGTTTAGGCTGATAAAGTGATTGTGCCTGATTGTAACTTCATAAAAGAAAGTCAAGATTATTTTAAGCAAAGGCAGCATTCTTTAAATTTGTCTAAAGTCCCTAAATTGACAACTTGAAATGACAGTGTGAATTAAGAAGTGATATGGAAAACTAAGCCTCATTACTCTACCATCACAGTGTTATAGATATCAAAATCTTGTAAGTTAACTTGAAGTAAACATCCTTAATTTATACTTGAGCTGAATTTGAAGACTTGGAAGGGAGAGAGCAAGTCTTCTATGATCATTAAGCCTACTGTCCTATTAAGGAAAGTGCATGAAATGCTCAAAAATAAATGACTGTCAGAGATCTGGAGCTTAAAAACGTACCAGACTAGATATTTTTATTAATTTTTTATAAATATAGTTGACACACACTACATTAATTTCAGGTGTACAACATAGTGATTCAAAGAGTTTATGTTATGCTGTTTACCATAAATGCAGCTACCATATGTCACCATACAATGCTATTACAATATCATAGACTATATATGCCCTATGCTGTATCTTTTATTCCTGTGACTTATTCATTCCAGGATGAATGGATGTTTTAATTAAAAACATCAGCTTGTAACCTAGTTTGTTCTTGTTGCCAAAAGTCCTGTAGAGAAAACTCTATATACCTATGTTTACTAATAGCAGCAAAGGATTGTGGCATCAGGGTTATTTAAATATTTCAATTTTGCTCTTGACTAGCTGCTAAAGGATGAATATGCTTCTGCAGGGAGAACTAGATTGTTGAGGAACTGGCCCTGACTATGCAAACATCACAACTTCTATAAAGTGAAGCCTGTAACTGTACCCATAACTTTCTCCTTCTTAGATTCAGTTTACATCATAGGAAACCTTAGTAAGTTTCATTTTTACTTTAAAAAAAAAACATAAAGTGAAATGTATCAGTCCACCAAACACTTCCTGGAAGTGTAATACATCAGGAATCATATTTTAAATACTGACCTTATGTCATTTACTTTATTATGTGGGCCATATCCTTTTGCTGTTTAGTGTTTTCCTAGCATTGTAAGATAAGTATGTGTATTTTCAATGGCTTTTCTCAACTAAATAGTTTTATTTACAAGGTGACCTTTAGAATAGAAAAATGACCATACTGCATATTGAACTATTCACATGTCACAGATACTCAGTGAGCCTGGGAGAGTTGACAGTTCTCTTGGGTCTCCAAAAAGGACTTCAATCTAACAAGTAAAAATATACTCTCATTTGCCAAAAACCCATTACAGCATATACCAGGAATTTCATGACTATAATATGGGAAATGCAAATGTCTGAGATAATACATATAATTTAATTACAACACATGGAAGATCGCCAGTTTAAAAAGGTATCTGTAATCTATGAAGTATCTGTTAATATGGATAAAATTTTGATTTTGTGATTCAGAAAAGATGAAATTATTTTCCTTGAGCGTGTTGTTTAAGTCCCTGATGCATTAATTTCATGTTTTTCAACACAACAACACTATAATAAAGGCATGTATTTCCAATGCCTACAAAGAGGAAAGAGACAGAAAACACTGCTTCATTGATGAAGGTACACTGGATTTTCAATTTGATACAGTGGTATGATTATCTTTGGTTTTACAATTGGTTATACTATTTGCCAAATGTAACTGTATGTGATAAGCCAGGTACTAGAACATTTTTTCAACTCCCACTAAATCACTCTACCAATTGAACCACACATCACTAGTAATTATTATAGCCATTGTAATGAGAAAGCACTTGGAAATCTAGTGCTTCAGAAACATAAGGGTTTTCATTTCTCTGCTTTTTTCATCTTACGATGTGAATGTACAGTTTTTGAATTTCCCTTTTCAGGTACTTTCTGATAACTGACTCAACCCCTCTATGTCTATCTTCTGGTGGTGGGTCACGTTTTGGGATAGGAGGATTAGGAAGTATATATGTGTGGCAGGGGGTAACTTTCCGAAGATCCTATTGTAGAATTTATCCAAAAAGGGGTGGGGTTACTGAAATTAAAATTAAAAAACTTTTGAAAAAGGTGGAGAAAAGTAAGAAATGCTTTCTTTGAAAACTAAAGATAAGAAAGAAACTTAATGCTGTGACTGGGCAGAGCTCTGTGTTAAATACCTATTGTCGATACCTTATACAAAGATGAAACAATGCTTAGGCGTTCTCAGGAAGCTGGATAAGGGGTTTTCCCAATTCCTCCCCATATCCCGGCCCCATGTTTAGATGTTAACAGTACCTTGGTTTCCAGGATCCAAACTACAGACCTGAATATTTATGATTTATTTTATTATCAATTTTTGTTCAAAGGTCTTTTTAGCTTTCTCTTAGAAAATCTCTCAAAGAATTGCATGGCCATTAAGCAGTTCTTTAAAATGGCCATTTTATTAATGTAATGCAAAGAAACAGATGGATTAATTTTCCTTTGAAATAAATTTGGTTTAAAAGTACTCAAGGAAAAATATGTATTTGGTCCAATATATTTCAGTTTTGCTAAAAGATTTACAGCTGAGAAACATACAAAGGTATTAGCCAATTTGAAAATCTAATATCTTTCCATGGGAGTTAACTTCCCTCTTCCAGTTAATATTTGAAGGAAACTAAAGAGAATTTTGATCTTTACCAAAATATAAAAAATATAACTTTAAATCAATTATAGTGTGCATACTTCATAAATACTAGCACCCTTCCATGATAAACACAGGTTTAATGAACATCCATTAAGAGATAAACACTGTACTACTCACTGGAATATTAATATGAATATAACTCAAACCCTACCTTTAAGGCAATTTTAATTTCACAGATTTTTAAGATACAGAAACATGTCCAAATTGTACCTATCTTCCAATACTTAATCATGAGAAACAGTTGCAAGCCAGTTGCTCCAAAATGCTTATCTGATCATGACTGTTAACTATTTCAGTTGGAAAAACCATTAGAATTACTCAGGGCAGCTACTGATGCCCTCTCTGGATAAGCCAGTCCAAGAACCATCTTTCTTTACAAATATGGGTGTCTCTGTGTGAGTGTGTCTAGGCCTTACATAATTTGAATTCTGGCCTCATTACTCCACCTCCACTCAGGTGTGTATAAGGATAAAGAATAAATTAAAATCTGAAGGCAAAGAGTGGTGGTTCTCAAACTTTGGTATGTAACAAAATCACCTACAGAGCTAATATAGAACACAGAGGCCCAGGTCCCCTAAAGTAGGGTGGGGCCTGGCTCTTTGAGAATCACTGACCTACAGCTGATCTCTATTCCTAGCCTGAAATTGAGCTCCAACATATTTATGATTAAAATATTAAATTTATATATCTATAGTATAGATTTATAGTATATCTACACTGATGTTCATACAATATAAAAATTGAATAAGGAAGACTTCACTTGAAAGCAGTGATTTGAAAACAACCCGAAGATTTAACTGATCATAAACTTAACAGGAGGTAATAGTGTGGTGCCTCTGAGCAGAAGATATAATGAAGTTGTCTGCTGCATTAAGCGGCATGCAGTATGTATAAGAACCTAATATCTCATAAAAGAAGGGGCTCATAACATTGGGAAGAGACAAATAGTACGTAAAAATGAAGAAACTGGCTTTTGGGGAAAGAATATATCACTTTGGAGCCACTCTTCCCAGTATTCCTTGAGATAAGCTCCAGATATGTATTTTTTAAATGTGAAACGGAAGAATGAAAAAATATGTCAAACTAACAGAAAATATGGGAATATAAGTGAACAGGTTCGCAATGGAAAATAATCTCCAAACTTACAAATATTTGACTGCTTAAAAAGGTAAAACTTTGGTGAATGAAAAAACCACTATTTGGAAAATTAAATGCCATCAATAATGAAATACATGATGGATTGTTATGCTTCCATAACCCCATCTCCTCCCCGCTCAAACTACTTGGTTTCTTTTTTTTTCTATCAAAATTCTCAGAAGGGCAATCTAGTTTTTCTGCCCTTACTTCTATCAACCTCCAAGCCACAAAAATCCTCTTTACTAGTCACACTCCAGGAGTGATTCTCAAATTTCATCTTACAATATGCAAATAGAGGGGTCCCATCCCTGAGTTTCTGATTTAGTGATTCTGAGTCAAGCTTGTGATTCTGCATTTCTAACAGGTTTCTAGATAATTGGATGCTACTGATCTAGTGGACCACACTTTGAAAATCACTGTCTTACAGAAATTCTCTTGCTATGGCAATAGAGCTTTAATAACTAGTAAAACCACTGGATTTCAACCCTTGTTTTACTTAATATCTCAGCATTGTCTGTCATATTTTCCCACTCCCAATTTTTTTAAAGTCTGTCTTCCTTGGTTTTGATGACATTTATTTTGAATTCAGTTGTTTGTAACTCAGAATTCTCATCTATATACCTGGCATATGTCTTCTATAATGTAAGCTCTATTTATCATGTCACCTTAGCTTTTATTGCCTTCCCTCCTCAATCCTTGTGTGGCGCCCACACTGGCTTCTCTCCAAACCTTGACAATTAATGTGGTATTATACTTCTGTGCCTTTGCCTGGGTAGTTTTCCTCTTCTCTGCCTGACAAATTCCCTATTTACCCTTCAAGTCTCTGCTCAAATGACCCACACTTGGAGAAAGGATTCTGCTAGATGGAATTTTGTCTCTTAGATTTTCCCAGCATTTTACATATAAATTATTATAGCACCTAAGGTATTTAAGTCTATGTATTTATACCAAACCCATTAAAATATTAATTCATGACAGAACTACTTCATATGCAAGGGTCTAGCACAGTGTTGATTCAAGGAAATCGCCAGTGTTTAATGAATGAATCAGTGGGACCAAACCACCAAGTAGTGGTAAACATTGCTTACATCCAATATTAAAGGCTGAATTATTTACAGACTCATTCTATTTCTTCACTACAGAACACATTTCTGTCAGCTTATTATAGGATCTGATCAGGACATGAATGATTAACTTATTTTGCAATGTATCTGGCACATCAATGCCAACAAAAATGTATTTAATAAACTCATATAAAATAAGAATGATGAAACAGATAACCTTTTCCTCTTAATTTGTTAGAGTGTACACACTATTAATTTCACATTAACATCGACTTGTAACAGACCAAAATGAGAAATTAGGGGGGTAAATTACGAGAGATTTATAACTCAGCTATAGGACACATTTTGAAAAACGTATTAATCTGAGGTAATTTTCCACAAGAGTAATTCAAATAAATTTTAAAAAGGTTCAGTTTTGGGGCACCTGGGTGGCGCAGTCGGTTAAGCGTCCAACTTCAGCCAGGTCACGATCTCGCGGTCCGTGAGTTCGAGCCCCGCGTCGGGCTCTGGGCTGATGGCTCAGAGCCTGGAGCCTGTTTCCGATTCTGTGTCTCCCTCTCTCTCTGCCCCTTGCCCGTTCATGCTCTGTCTCTCTCTGTCCCAAAAATAAATAAACGTTGAAAAAAAAAATAAAAAAAAATAAAAAGGTTCAGTTTTTTCCAACATCCCAACCTTGGGATCATTTGAACATACTTCATGGTCCCACAGGAAAAGAAAATGCACACACACACACACACACACACGTAAGTAACTCAAATTTTCTCATCATTGTTCTAATTAAAAAGAAAAAACTTCCTAGAAGTATCATATTAAAATACATGTCACTTATTAATAAGATAAGTTAATGATAACTCAAACTGAAAATAAATTGCACTTTCAAGACAATTAGAAATAATTTTAAGTTATACAGTAGACACAGAAATAAATGTCTTAAAATGTGGACAAAAGGTGTATTCAATTTTGCTTAGAAAGCTATCATTAAAACTTATCACTGTTTAAAAAATACTTTTAAGTTTACTTTATGTTTTTCTTTAAATTTTTTAATGTTAATTTATTTTTTAGAGAGACAGAGACAGAATGCGAGTGGGTTAGGGGCAGAGACAGAGGGAGACACAGAATCCGAAGCAGGCTCCAGTCTCCAAGCTGTCAGCAAAGAGCCTGACGCGGGGCTTGAACTCATGAGCTGTGAGATCATGACCCGAGCTGAAGTTGGACACTCAACCGACTGAGCCACCCAGGTACCCCAGTTTACTGTATGTTTTTTTAAAAAATAATCTGCTACAGGTATTACGTTGAAATGTTGATTATAAAACTCTTGCCTAGTGTATCAGTTAGGATTCAATTCATAGCAATTATTTTTGTTTAATTTTTTAAATATAATTTATTGTCAGATTGGTTTCCATACAACAGCCAGTGCTCATCCCAACAAGTGCCCCCCTCCCTGCCCATCACCCACTTTCCCCTCTCCCCCACCCCCCATCTACCCTTAGTTTGTTCTCAGTCCTTAAGAGTCTCTTATGGTTTGCTTCCCTTCCTCTCTGTAACTTTTTTTTTCCCCTTCCCCTCCCCCATGGTCTTCTGTTAAGTTTCTCAAGATCCACATGTGAGTGAAAACATGATACCTGTCTTTCTCTGCCTGGCTTATTTCACTTAGCATAATATCCTCCAGTTCCATGCATGTTGCTGCAAATGGCCAGATTTCATTCTTTCTCATTGCCAAGTAGTATTCCATTGTATATATAAACCATTCGTCAGTTGATGGACATTTAGGCTCTTTCCATAATTTGGCTATTGTTGAAAGTGCTGCTATAAACATTGGGATACATGTGCCCCTATGTATCAGCACTCCTGTATCCTTTGGGTAGATTCCTTAGCAGTGCTATTGCTGGGTCATAGGGTAGTTCTATTTTTAATTTTTTGAGGTACCTCCACTGTTTTCCAGAGCGGCTGCACCAGTTTGCATTCCCACCAAGCAGCATAGCATTTGTTTTGGGGCATCCATTATTTACAAGATTTCAGAAAGATTTCAGCATAGATGAGTAAGAAAAAATGTTGACACCAATATGCATATTTGGAAGGGAGCAATTTTCTTGAGGAACTTCAGCTGTTTATATTTTCACATAAGCATATTCCTGAGTGCAGAGCAAAGATTTGAAAGAAACCCAACAAATAACCAGCAAAGGATTCTTACACCCTGACAAAGGACATAATGGTGATGATTACTTTTCTTAATAAGGGGACATCCTCAACTTTTAATTCAAATATTTTAAGTAGCAAGTTCCACACTGACTTCTCATATTTTGTATGAAATATTTTGTTGTGTTTATTTGGATATAAATGATGAGTTCTTATGTTCCTGTTCTAAATTATTTCTACTTTGACAATCTTAATGAACTTATTTTTTATTTGAGTACAGTTGACACATAGTATTATATTAATTTCCGGTGTACAGCAGGGTGATTCAACTTCTCAGTACATTATGCTGTGCTCACCACAGTGTAGCTACTATCGGTAGTTATACATACAACACTATTACAATATCATTGACTATATTCCCTATTCTGTGCCTTTTCCTCTCATGACTTATTCATTCCATAACTGGAAGCCTCTATTAATCTCAATGAACTTGTTGATCAAAACTGATCTCACACCTTTTCTCAACTGTATTCCAGCATGTAGCTAACTGAAGGGTATTTCCTTATTTGCCAGTTTTGTGGATCTGTGAATCACTTGAACATCATAGTCCCAATTTTCTCTTTGGTTCTTTAATTCTTTTGTTTGGTCAAAGCATTATTGAGGTATATTTGAGATACGAAACTGCACTTACTTAATGTATACAATTGATGACATATGCATACATCAGTAATACCATCACCACAATCAAGGTGCTTTAATTTTTTATTTAGTGTTGAGTTTATTTCCCTCTGTTTTCTTCTTGGTTTTTCTTCAGTTTTGTTTATTGATTGTCTTTCTCAATGGCTCTTACCCATGTACCCTCTTCCCTACATCACCTCTGGGTACTTATTTTGTTCACATCTCACAAAGGGCCAAGCTATCAAGAAAGAAAACTGATTTCTCTTGGTTTCATTTCTTTGCCTGCTTTCTCTTAAAGTGCTTTCTTAGAGAAAACTAACTCTTTCCATGGGCTCCTCCTTTCCTAAGCAAGAAACTGAATGAGGGTTCCATTGGTTCCATCAGGAACATAGTGCCTAATTAACTGCTTGCTCTCTTCTGACTCCACAGATCTCTAGAGCCTTCTTCGTCTCCATCTCAGCTAGGAGACACTGGAGATTTACATTGCTCCTTACCCAATATTACCACATTTTACTGATCTGTGGCAGCTAGCCCAGCAACAGGGATTGCCAGAGAAGAAGGCATGGAGGATGTGTCTGTCTAATGCTTTTACAATAACTCTGCTCAGTTGTCAGGAATTACCCTGCCACATCTTCCCCTGACCAGCCATGGCTGCACATTACCCTTCTATATTCCATAACCATCCACACTAACTTTGATCATTCAGTTACTCTTTAGCCCTGTCTCTTGTCATTCTTAGCAACAATTCCATGGTAAAGTTGATAAACAAGTATTCCTTACCAATGTCTGTTTAATGTTATGTATGCAAATTCCAGCCAGCATTACTTTATTTTTTCCAAGTAAATTTTAAATGGCCAGAACTAATAGACTTCTTTGATCCCATCCACTAAATCCTCATTACCCACAGTGTGGTTCAAAGGCCAGCAACATCAGTGTCACCTGGGAGCTTGTGAGAAATGCTGATTCTGAGGCCCTACCATAGACTTTCTGAGTCAGAATCTGAATTTTAGAAAACTAGCTGATTTGTGTGCACATTAAATTTGAAAGACACCACCCTAAACTTCTCCAAGAATGCCTTTGGGTTAAATCTAATAGTAGTAATGAGATCCTTTCCTGGAAGCACTTATTTTTAATGTTTTTATTTATTTTTGAGAGAGAAAGAGAAAGACAAAGCATGAGTGGGGGAGGGGCACAGGGAGAGAGAGACACAGAATCTGAAGCAGGCTCAGGCTTTGAGCTGTTAGCACAGAGCCGAATGCGGGGCTCGAACCCACAAACCACAAGGTCATGACCTGAGCGTAAGTTGGATGCTTAACCGGCTGGGCCACCCAGGTGCCCCACTGGAGCACTTTTAAACTTACAATTCTGAAAGCATTTTTCACTAATTCTACTACATTTTCTTGGCTTTAGAATATTCTACAATGTCTTCTCTTTCTCCTGGGGTCTTAGCAGTGCTTCTCAAACTATGGTTCCAAATTAACACATATTTAAGGTTCTATTTAAAATGCATACATCTTGACCCATCCCAGTGAACTACATATAAAATCTCTAAAGATAAGGTTGAGTAATCTGCATTTTAACAAACAGGGCAGTTGAATCTTATATACATTAGTGTTTGCTAAAAATTGCCTTCAGGAAATCAATAGACAGCATATCAGGATTTGGCTTTCTTGGGCAGTTGCCATTTGCTTGCTCCCCAATTCTTCCATATTTTCTCTTTCCCTTTCAGTTTTCACAGGAAAAAAAGACCCTCCTAAGTATTTTCCAAAATTAAATAAATAAAAAGTTCCATTTTATTTTGCTCATTTTCTTTAACACATCACCCATCTGTTTCTCCTTCTTCTGTCTTAGAATTCCCATCTTTTCTTTTATCACCCTGTTCCATACATTCATATACCCACTTTGTTATTTCCTGTGAACCTCTCTCTGATCTTCCAGATGCACACAGTGCAATGATTTACTCAGTAAGGTCTATGGCAGCTGGTGATGATTGCTTCATTGTACAGCAAGAAAAAATGGATTCAGGAAAATGCACTGCCCAAAACGAGGCAATTGGGCTTCTATCCAAACAAAATCTGACTGAATGTCCCATTCACATTCCCATTCGTGAATGTCTCATTTTCTCTTCTATTTTTTTTTTATTTTTTTTTTTCAACGTTTATTTATTTTTGGGACAGAGAGAGACAGAGCATGAACGGGGGAGGGGCAGAGAGAGAGGGAGACACAGAATCGGAAACAGGCTCCAGGCTCTGAACCATCAGCCCAGAGCCTGACGCGGGGCTCGAACTCACGGACCGCGAGATCGTGACCTGGCTGAAGTCGGACGCTTAACCGACTGCGCCACCCAGGCGCCCCTCTTCTATTTTTTTTTTTTTTACCTGTAAACCTATGAACCAGGAGCATTAGCTTCACCTGAGAGCTTATTAGAAATGAAGACTATCAGGACCCACCCCAGACCCACTGAATCAGATCCTAAATTGCAGTAAGATCTCCACTTAATTTTTTGTACATATTAAAGTTTGAAAAGGGTTTATACTGCATATAGCACTATCAAAGGTAACAAAGAATCATCAATTTATGGATCCATTAACAAAATTTAAATAAGAGTAAAATACTTCTCATTTGTATCAGACTCCAATATTTGAAAGAAGATACATTTATCTTTGATGTGCTGTAGCTGAAACTGCTGTTTTTCAATTATATAGGTTCGAACATCCTGTAAACATGTTGAAATATTTTCATTTAAGAAACAACAGTAATCATCCCAATGGGTGCTTTCTCTAGGCCTAACTCCTAGGTGATTGAATCTACTATGAAAGGCAATGGTAATGTAGAGTAAGGATTATAGATTATTGGATTGAAAAGGATCTTAAAAGTCACAGAAACCCAAATCCCTAATTTTTAAAAGGTAGGAACTCGCTCTTGGATCCCAAACCCCTCTAACTCTCTAATAGCAGTATATTCCTAGGTAGCCTTCTGACATATCCCACTGAAACTGTTTAAACTGGGCCCGTTTTATAGCCCCACCTCCTGTCTCTTCCATTCTTCCTTGCCAGTATCAACTAAGCAACCCAAGTCAAAATCAGAAGATCATCCTATGTTTTTATTTTTCTACCCTCCAACATCAAATCAGCCACCAGGACCTTTTTACACTTTGACACATACATACCTCTAGGTTTTGCCCCTCTATCCATCCCACTGTTCACTTGGATTATCACACTTTCCTAAAAGTTCTCCAAGTCTTCTATCTTCTATTGCTCCAAAACACCTGTCATCATACTGCTGTCCAAGAGAACTTTCTAAACACCAATTCTGAATACTTCGATCTCTCATATGTCTCTTCCACAGTATGTTCTTCACCTAGGATACTGATCTTCAAATATTTTTGATGGAGATTATAACTGATGCTGTTGATGCCATGCCTCACACCATTTGGCCCAACTCTGTTTCTACCTGTGACTTGGAAGCTAGTACCCAGCATGCTGACACAAGTTCCTACCACAGGCACTATGGCCTCATCTCACTCCATGAGGACTTTCCCCAAGTCCCTCTATCCCTGGATAGAGGGATCTTGCATAGGTACATTTAGAAGCAGTATGGATAAGCTAGTAATTAAATGTATTCCATGGGTAAACTTCAACAAATGAGGGACATGAGTCAGTGAGAAGTATTCCAACAGTTCTAGTTCTCAGTGAGCAATTCTGAGGTGCACTCACATGGTTATTTAGACATACCCCAACAGGATTGAGCACTAGCTATCCACCTTGCCCACACCATTTATCAGCATTTCTCTCTTCCCTGTTTCACTTCCTCTCTCTCTTTCATGTGTTTTACCTGAAATCATCTCCCACACAAACTACCTTCCCAGTCCTTGTATCAGAATTTGTTAATGAGAGGGGAAAAAAACTTCGGCAAGTATCAACAACACATGCATATGTATGTATGTATATATGTGTGTATACATGTACATACATATGTATATTCATTTGCTGATAAATTATATACATATACCACCATACTAATATATCATATGTATGGTAAAATGAAGTCAAGAAATAGAAATATGAAAGAAATATAAAATAACACAGTATTTCCAAATAGCTTGCTACCTAAAATTATTTCATATTATGAATAGCTAAAGAAACAGTGCCCACTAAAGGTATGGCATGAGCTATATTTTTAATAATAGTAGCTTTAAGTCCATATTTCAAATAGCCTTCTTGACTATTTCTATTTTTTGGCTTTTTTTGGGGGGGTGGATATCTACTTCTTGCCATACTTGATTATTTCATTGTTTATAATCTCATGACAGGATGGAAGAAGCAAACATTCTAAGAGTAGGACAGAAGTCAGTGCTACTGGCACTGCTGTTTTCTTATCATTGCTAAACTGGTATTATCTTGAATGTGATGGTTCCTTTCATGAATCCTTTTCAATGTACCTGTCCACTTTATTAGGAGAAGTTCAATGAAAACCCAATAATTAAATCCATGATTACACCCAACCCAGTGTACTTAACCAGTCGTATATTAAAATAGACTAAGAATAAACAAGAGAGGATGTCACTGACCACCACATTGCTCTGTTAGGCTCCCATACCTTCTACAAGCTTCCTCCAAGATTATGTGTAGCATTTGATTTTATGTTACCCAGACTGAATTCAGGTGTTATAATACAGGCATATATTAAATAGTTGTCAAGTTCAATTTCTTTATTTTTTAAGATCAAAAATATATAAGTCAGAAACTCCACTTTGGACACTATTCACATTGACTCTCTGCTCTAGAAAGGTAAAACTTAAACTCTACAGAATGTTGGATCTTCATGATTTGTCTTCTGCTTATTATATCCAGCTTTATCTTGATTCACCACTTCTTATTCTGTGATCCAACATCACAGACGACTTAAGTTTCTAAAATCAACCTTGATATTTTATATCATTGGACATTTGTAAACTCTTTTCTTTATGTCTGTTTGCATTTTCATTATTTTATCAACCTAAAATATCATAGTATCTACCACATTCTATAGGAAATATCTCTAGTGTTTCATAATTCTACCTCTTGGTTTACCACCTATGGCAGGTGAATTTGAAGGGAGACTTCCAAGTAAGTTCATTCTACCTCATCCTACATTGTCCCACTTCAAGTATGCCAGAAGGCATCTTTTAGTTCTCTGCCCTGGAGACTTTGCTATTCTGGCTCCCATGAGCATCATAGTCCCTGGAGGAAGGTCTCTACCAATGGAGACAGAAGCCAATGGTATAAGTGCTCCAGTTTCCTGTATCTCAAGTGGACCATTTTGGAAAGCATTGTATTTCTCAGGAAGTCCTAATGGAACCAAGCCCACTGCCCATAGGGGAACCCTTGTTAAGCTACCCTGACAGTGGCTTTCCCCCTTCTCTGTCTTGCCTACCCTCATTAATGCTTCCTGGGTCCTACTCCCAAAAACCCAACTTGCACCCAAATCCTTGTTTCAGGTTCTGCTCCTGGTACAAAAGAAACAGGCACACGTTCATCTGTAAAAGTATCCTTGAAACCCTGAACCCCTCCCTCCCCACAAGTAGATTGATGTATCTGTGTTCTCTTTGCTACTCTCCAACCTTGTGTATATATATATATATATATATATATATATATATATATATATATATATCATGTTTTTTTTTTCACTCACCACAAACAGATATAATTGTTGATTATCACACAGACTCTAAGGTAGCTCCTCTGACCCCCTGCAAGCAGGCCATCCACCCACATAGAATGTCACATATACTCACACATGTCTGTTCACCCTGGCTCTGCTGCTTATCTGATGTGACATTTTGGAGCCCTTGATGTCACTCTACTTCATGGGCACTGTGGTTTTCCTTGACACTGACACTGGCCCAAATCTAGTCTTCCTGGTACAACTCTCACTAGACTCAGCTTTCCTTCATGTTGCTCCACCAGGCAGAGCAACCAGGCTGATACCAGCTGATACCCATGGTTGATCCCTCAAGTGTCCTTGCTCATATCTTGGGCCTCCAGGCCGCCACAGCTCCAAGATGCCGGTGGCAGATTGCTAAAGTCTCAAAGTTTTTCCCATTCAGTGAAACAACTGTTCTATTTTAATTTCATTAAGATACTCTCATTCTTTTAAAAAGTTAGACAAGGGATAGGTTCAATCAAAAGCTGCCCTTCTCCATTTAAAATTACTGGGGCGCCTGGGTGGCGCAGTCGGTTAGGCGTCCGACTTCAGCCAGGTCACGATCTCGCGGTCTGTGAGTTCGAGCCCCGCGTCAGGCTCTGGGCTGATGGCTCAGAGCCTGGAGCCTGTTTCCAATTCTGTGTCTCCCTCTCTCTCTGCCCCTCCCCCGTTCATGCTCTGTCTCTCTCTGTCCCAAAAATAAATAAACGTTGAAAAATAAAATAAAATAAAATAAAATTACTACTCTCCTTAATCTCCCTAAATGACTAATAGTTTATCACTAAGACAAATTCAGTTTTCTTCCACTATCCCTATGCCCATTAACCTGCATGGCTTAATCAAGTTATTTAACTTCTCCTGACTTTAAAGTGTTCATTTGTAAAATGGGAGTAATGGTTACTTACACACTGAAAGACAATATACATAACGACTCTTGAGTTTAACTCTTGAGTTTTCTTAGAACTCTAGGCTAGAGTTTCTCATTATTGCCACCTAACTGTATGATTTTAAGCTATTATTCTAATACCATATCAAATACATACTCTCTCTTACACGCACCCACACACACACACACACACAGAGGCAATATCCTCCTCTACTCCTTGACTGATGCTGTCATCCTTCGAAGGATATTTCAGCTATATACCTGAAATGGATCCACAAATATAATTGCTGACATCGATTTGTTCCCCCCAAAAAGCCTATTATAATGGTGCAAGTGTGTAGCACTCAATAACGGATGTGACAATTGCGGATATAAATTCAAACTCTGGCATGCCAGTGTTACAGCATCCTCATATTTAGACTTCAAACAAGACTTCCCTGTTGTACAAAGCAAAGGAACAGGAAAACATAGACCACTCAGCATGACTGCACTGGCTCCAGCAGGTCAGAAGGCTGCTTCTTCAGAGGATGAAAATACTCATGCTTCCTGTGTTTCAGGAAGAACCTGGGTCCATCTTGGCAACATAAAGCTCCTTGGTGCTTAAAAACAAGTATGCCTCATATCCACATCATCAGTTCTGAAATTGGGAGTGGGGGTTAAAAGCCTTGGATTCCACTGAGAGAAGGAGACATTAAGAGAATTAAACCATAAACTATGAAAACATTAAATAGTTAGGGAGCAGGAATTAGGATGAGCTTTTCATTTACTCATCCTGGATCATTTACTTATGCTTGTTTTGGGATCTTTTTGCTCTGGAATCATGGGACATAAGAAAGGCTTGATCTAACCTTGAACTCAGGGCAAAATATTGGTTTTGCAGAATGACTGCATATGTGAAATTTATTGTGAAGCAAACCATCAACACACAACTATTCCATATAAAGCACAAAGGACATAAAGAAAATAAAAAGGGGGATAGGATAGGGTGGGATGGTCATTAGTTACTTATTTAGAACATTCTTATTGTGAACAATTCCAATATACAAAAGGAAAAACAATATATAATGAATCATCATGCTCCATGTTCCCACAGCTTCAACAATTACCAGCCTGAGGGCACCTGGTGGCTCAGTCGGTTAAGTGTCCAACTCTTGATTTTGTCTCAGGTCATGATCTCACAGTTCCTGAGACTAAGCCTCACATCAGGCTCCATGCCAACAACGTGGGGCCTGTTTGGGATTCTTTCACTCCCTCTCTCTCTCCCCCTCCCCTGATCATTTTCTCTCAAAATAAATAAATAAAGACTAAAAAAATTTACTAGCCTGGTATGAACATTTCTAGAGTTATAGATACTTAGGCTACACAAAGCTCAGCCAAGCCTGACAGCAGTGCATTTGGCATTTTTTGGCACATGATTCTCTTTTTTTTCTTCTCCTGCCATTTGTAGCCACTATAAATCCACCAAAGGGAAAAGTGGGCCAAAGCTATGTGGGTGTGTGGGTGTTTTCCCATGCATTCTATTTGTTTTTATTCATACAGTCCGGTCCCCAGGGAAATTTTTTTTAAATTTAGTTTCACTCTTGAAGATCCAAAGAACTCAGCATTTTACAAGCTCTGGATCGTTAATCCTTATAGCTACTTCCCTATGACGTCAGTAAGTGGGAAGTGTTATTATCCCCATTTCACAGATTAAGAAACTGAGGACTTTTATGAGTATATGTCTCATCCGGAGCCAAACTGTGCTGGCAAGAGAATCAAGGACTTCCAATAAAGCTCATTTATTTAGCCTTTAGATGAGCACTGTCCAACAGAAATATAGTATGAGTGACATGTGATTTAAAAATTTCCAGTAGCCATATTACAAAAAAGTAGTAACAGGTGAAATTATCTTTAATATTATTCTTTATTTAGCCTATATCTAAAATATTATCATTCTAACAGTATTTTAAAAACTATTAATGAGATAGTTTAAATTCTTGTATTTATACTAAATCTTCAAAATAAATGTGGATTGGACATTTAAAGCACATCTCAGTTTGGATTCACCACATCTCAAGTGCTCAATAGTCATAGGTGCCTACTAGCTCTCATAATGGGCAACAGAACTCTACACCATAAGCTCTTCTCTCATTGGGCCATGCTTCCTCCCACTAGACAGCTTCATCAAGATAGGCCCTGTCTTTTGTTGACTGTGTAGGATGCCTTCAATTTTGTTTGAATATCACTTTGGTTTAGGTTAATTTAACCAAATTATACACATGAATTAAAGCCCTTAGAAAGTAATATGAAATCCAACTCTAGGAGCAAAATGGGGGGAAGTCTCACAAATTTAGAATATTTAGGATATAATGTATATTATAATTCCAGTTCCTATAGTTTAGAGGGTTTAATAGAATTAGGAGTAGAATAGAATTAGGAATGTGCTTGTGGCAGGCAAGCAAATCAATTGCTTGTTATAGTATAAGGGCTGTGAAGCTATGATTTTTGGCATCAGTTAACAGGCAAATATTTAAAATATCTTTTTCTGTTGAAAACTCCAATAAATTCCACAAATTACAATAGCGATATAGTTACTAAATAATATGATTTTAGGGGAAAAATAACCCGTTTAGCTCACTCCTTAATGGTATTCACATAGGGAAAGCTTTGCCTCTTCTAGTTAGCAAGTACTTGCATTCCCCATGGTAGGGGGTTGCCCTTTGAACACTGACCTTTATACACCACACAAAACCACAAGCAGATTCATCTGAATCTCTTCCTTCTTTCACTGGCAGTCCCTGAATTTGGTGGTGACATTATACAAAACATCTGAAATCTCAAAGTATTTCACAAAGTCAAAAATCCATGGCAACCTAAGGAGAAGTTAGCATCTGGATTAGAGGGAGACAAAGCAACATTTCCACAGGCAAAAAACGTAACTATAGCCATTATTCCACAAGTGTTGCCACTATGATGAAGGAAAGCCTGAAGTGAAACAAATCCAGTTTGCAATCATCAAAATACATGACTTACTAGCACATGACTCTAGGGTTAAGGAAATCATTACACAAGAAATTAAAGGTTTATAAGGTAATGAATGCCAATAGCAGGTTTAAAACTATTTGTGATGGCTAACAGTAACCATCGAAGTATCTCAATACTAGGGTATACATTAAATCTTAAGTTATTTCAGAGAATTTTTTTGAGGTAGACGGTTTAGAAGAGTTTCCCCTATAAATGTTCTATACTGAAAGCCAATAAAGGAATTTCACTCTATTTTTATGTCTGTCTATTCATCCATCCTTCTATGTACATATCTACCTATGTATGTTCATTCCTAAATAAATAAATCATAAAACTATAGTATAATGCAGATTAACAGATTATGAAAATGTTAACATATATAAATAATACTGAAAAAAGTCCACCCCATTTGCTGAATAAAGACCCATTCAATAGATAGAAAGAATGTAGTAGGTGATAGGTAATTATTCCTCATTAATAATAATAATAATAATAATAATAATAATAATAATAATAAAGGAAATCCTGCTATTCGCAACATGGGTGAACTTTGAGGGCATTATGCTAAGTGAAATAAGTCTGATAAGGAAAGACAAATACTGCATGATCTCACTTCTATGTGGAACCGCAAAAATCTAAGATGATAGAAAGAGAGAGTAGATGGTGGTTGCCATGGGGTGGGGAAATGTGTAGATGTTGGTCAGAAGGCATAAACTTCAGTTTGAAGATGAATAAGTTGCAAGGCTCTAATATACAGCAGGGTGACTATAGTTAACAACACTATATTGTATCCTTGAAAGTTGCTACGAGAGTAGATACTAAATGTTATCAACACCACAACAAAAATGAATAGTAATTAGGTGTTAAATAACCTTATTATGGTAACCATTTAGCAATAAATATATCCATGTTTCAAATCATCACATTGTACACCTTCAACTTACACAATGTTATATGTCAATTTATCTTAATATAGCTGGGGGTGAAGGAGATCCATTCAAGAGACAAATTTTCAAAACAGCTTTATCTTGGTCAAGGCTATTTTAAAATTCTTCAAAAACTATAAAATATCTCCAGAATTCACATCCATTTGAAATATCTACTAATGAATTATATAACTATACTTACTTGAAAATTTCAATAAAGGCTAATCAATCAAGGAGTTTGCCTTTTTGCTTTTGGATTCAGAGTGATTATCATTACTTTAGCTCCGATTCCCTAGACTTCTCCCACAAACCTTTTACCTGGTTAAAGACTCTCCTTTTCCAAACAAATTCATTTGACTTTACAAGAATTCTGGCATTAAGTGAAAAAATGGGCACCCACAAGAAACATGTGACATGCATTTATTCACACATATTAGAGGAACCTGGATATATCACCAAGCCAAGTGGTAAAGCCAATGGAAATCTCAACTCTCCTAGTAGGAAGTCAGCCAATGAGACAGGAATAAATGATTCTCCTTTATATAATTCTTGCTTTATTTCCAGAGGATCAGATCATCAAATCTCTAGAATTGCTCCTTTGAGAATTTCCCTGACTCCCATTTGGACAAACTCTGGCCTCTCAGAAACTGTCTTAAAAGTCACCCTGATAAATAAATAGCTAAATGATTAAAAATTGTTCCGTTCTAGATGAGCACACTAGAAATAGTAGTAAATTACCAACCACATCATCGGATTATTTAATGTTCTTTCACATTTGTGCCTTGTGAAAGAAGAGAAGGGAAAGGAGAAGGGAAGGGAAGGGAAGGGAAGGGAAGGGAAGGGAAGGGAAGGGAAGGAAAGGGAAAGGGAAAAGGAAAAGGAAAAGGAAAAGGAAAAGGAGAAAGGATAGGAAAGAAAGCCTTTATTTCCTGTCTCTTGGATAATATACGTAATACTTATTTTGTATTTTATCATGCTAAAGCAACTCATCATGTTCTTTGAGCACATGTATTACTATAAAGCCGGGCAAGTTTTAAAGCATCACACATTTATTAGGTATATGAAGTGTGACAATGGTGAATAAAAAATCCCTGAATCCTAAAGAAATTTTTGACCAAGAAAATATTTGCTTTCATATGAGCTTCCTTTTCTACCACAGACATTTCATAATCTGAAGATGGAAAATCAAGACGCCATTTGTTGAGGTTGGATATCAAACACACAGGCTCTGCAGCCCTTAGGCAGTTTACTTGGTGGCCCCACATCACATCTGGGTTGCAAATCTCCCTCCAGCATAGCCCTTATATTCAGGCCACCAGGTTTACACAAAGAGACCGCCCAGCTGCTAGCTGGTAAAAGGCTCCCAGGGTCTCATGTAGTCCCTGAGAGCTGCATAATTCAGTGCAGAAGCCGTCCATGCAATTACATGTCCCTGTAGATTACAGGGTAATTACATCAAGGAGATGAAAAATAATTGCTTGTAACTTGCACTGTGGCTGAGAAGGCATAAATAATCACATGTGCACTATGTAATGATGTGTGATCATTTTGCCACTACTGTGTCACAGCTACCACATATTTAGAAGACCAAGTGACTAAAGATGAGAAAAAGCACTGGAGGTTATTTGTAAACTGAAATGTAAAGAACTGAAGACCTGACAGCTACACCTTGCCTTTCCAGACGATTGCCCCAGGAAAAATTTTCTAAGACCCCCCCAACCTGCATTCACAATGGGAGTAAAAAGTGAGTAGTGTATTAAGTGTTGCTTGATTTGCACATTTCAGTTTGACTTGTGCCATCTGGCCCCTATTTCCCAGGCTCCAACATTTGATATCTAGAAAGGTATAAATAAAACTATGCAAGTTGTTAAAAATTCTACCTATTGCAGAATTGGTATTTGAGAGATTGAGTCATCTTACATGTTTAATTCATAACATCCTAGACATTATTTACTAAGATTAAGTCCTAATTCTCTTTAGTAAACAATTCCTCAGTCTCATTCATTGTTTTAAATCAAGAAAAGAAACATTCTAACCCCAAACAACATAAAGTTGTAAGTAGCTTTGCTGTATAATTTATGCCTGGTTCATTAACAACTATAAATTACTTAATGTATTTAGGAATAAAGTGAAAAAATGTGTATGTCTTTGCATGACTCCTTCCAGAGTAGTGTTGTTTGATCTCTTTGCTTAATCAGATCTTGTTTCAATAATTGATGAAGACTGGGAATAACTCAAGTATTAAATTAGATGCTTTAAAATCCCATATTGAAGTCCATTTTGATAAGATATTACATTTATTCTATAAAATAATGATCTTTCCATTGGAGAATACAAAATTCTGCTCATTTTAGAAGTGGCAATAAAAATTCCTGCAAGAAACTCAAGCTTAATCTCTTTCTAATGGGGGACTGGCATAGAAAACCAATGTTAGTAAGCAAGGTAGCTTGAATTAAGAAGAAAACATTCTTAAAATTAGTTTCAAAACTACACAGATGGGAAGAAATAAGAGTTACCATCTAAACAAAATCTAAACATTTGAATGTATTCTTTAGTGTAGGCACTTACAATCCCTTTTGCACCACCAGTCTTTTGGCAATCTGGTGAAGTCAATGGTCTCCCCTAAAAATAATGTCTTTAAAAGTATTAGATAAAATAGGAATACAAAGGAAACGAATTATATAAATGTAATTAAAAAATATTTGTGATGTAGTAAAACACAGTTTTTTTTGTTAATGAATTAATATGTGACTGTTAAATGGGTCTAGTAGCTGCTGTATTTTCAAAGTAGTGAAGAACATAATATGAGGTTCTAAAATCTTATTAATAACTCTCATGCAATATGACAATAATCCATATCCTAGTTTTGTGGTTTGTTGTTCACATTCATTACTGAAAGTAATGCTCAATTTTGAATAGAACTTACAAAGAATAAGATGTAATTTCCCCCTCGCAATATATAGATCCCTTGAGCCCTATTCACAGACCCTTTTGGAGGGTGAGGGTTGCTTTGGTTGCTACATTAAAGGTCCCTGATTTTATACCAGTTTCTAAGAAATATTAAAAACATAACTGTTTAATGTTGTCATTTTATTCTTACCATCCCTGAGATTAAAAGAAATGGCATAATGGGTTATTTGTTTGTTTTACAAAGAAACTGGGATTAGAAAAACATTTAATGAATTATCAATTTATAAAACTCTTCTGTTATTCAAGATAAGGGCATATCTGGTGTATGAAGCCTACTTTTCACAAGTATAAATTGTGTAAATATGGGGTGATAAAACAGTACAGGGAACAAATTCATTTCCTCAACCCTTCATTACTTCATCTACAAAATAAAGTAACTGGTCTAGATGATCCTCATCTGATATGCTAATACTAAATCTGTGCTGATCTGAAATTGAGACTATGATGGAACTATTTGCCCATTGCTATCTTCCCCACACCATCAGTCTGCTTATTTAACCACCTTAGTGTTCCCTTCAATTCCAGTACAGCTTGGCATTATAAAATCATTATAGATATTCCTATTCTCATTTCCATTATTGCAAGTATGTAGCTGCAATGCCAACATTTGAACTTCCCCAACTCCCTAAAAGATATTACATGCTCATATAGCCAAGCCATGTTAGTAGGGGAGGGAAAATTCTTATTCCCATATATAAATACCCCCTCCCATGGGATATTTCTCCTGAAACTTCTAAGTGCCTATCTCTTGATGATTATGCCATTATTATTTATTGAGCTGTGAAAAGTGGTTCTCAGTACACATAGCAGAAAGGAACAAGCTTGCAATTTTAATAAGGCCCATAAGATAATTAAGACATACAATCTCTTCTCTAATGCCAGGCCAGGAAGACTTTTCAATGTGTACTATGAATGACTAAATGCTTTCATGTTTGAATTTATACATGGCTATAAAATGTATTTTGACTTTTTTTTTTAGTCTGCCCTTTCATTTGTCTTAATTTCCCCCAGGCAAAAATGAAACATCCCACATCTTGTTCCACTAAAAGTGGGGATGTTCAATTGGGCTGCAACTCCATCTATTTCTTTCTTTCAAATGTATCCTGAACATTGTGTTCTTGGTCACTCATCTGCTCATGAAAAAAATAACACCAAACTACATCTTAGAATAGCTCCATATATTTGTGCAGTCCTTCCTCCAAATAAGGTAGGTCCATGCTCCTGTGAAGTAAGCAAGAGTGAGAATGACTAATGTCATTTTATAGATTCAATCTTGTAGTCAACATATTTCTGGAGTTCCTACAGTGGTGGATTCATTGAGGTACATAAAATATGGACACCCTTCCCTCAAGGAAGATGCATCTAGTATGGAGCATAACACACAAATATGAATGCAATGCAAGGACCTCTGTTAATTACCTCCTGTTAAAAGTCAAGAATTGATATTAAGGAAGTGCTTAAGGAAGGCATGGGAAAAGGAGACAGTTTTAGTGTTGAGGGATCAGAGAAACTCCCTGGAGGTAATTAAACTTGAAAAAGGCTTTGAAAAAAAGGAGAACTTCATCAGGCAGAGTCTGACATGAACAAGATTAAATGTTCATGGGGGGGACATGGGGGGGGGAAGGGGTGTCTGTGACTGACACAGAAAACCCATTTGAGATCCTTGAACCAATGATTTCTGTTAATATACTCCTAGTGGGCCATTTCTTGTACATAGAATCAAGATGACTACAGAATAATCCAAGATATAGCTACCATTTAGAAGCTGCATTAGCAACTAATTTAAATTATGGTCCATAGGAAAATCTGAACTGTTGAAGTATTAGAGTGGAAAAAAGAATAGGTAGTACAAGACGTGAAAAAGCAGTTATTCAAGAGCATTATCATACAGTAACTACCTCAGAAAATGTAAAATAAGATTCTGAAAAACTAGTGATAGGTCCAAGTAAAACTATCTAGTGTTAATCATAATCAATATATAAATTTATGCTCCTACCCATGGAGATACTTTGTACCAAGATAGATGGCCTCAGTGATATCACAGTGGGCATGCTCCATGAAGAAGATAGGTTTTAATTTTAGTCTTCAAAGATGTTGGGTGGCAGGGAGTGTAATTCTCCCAATAGGGGAAAAAAAAGGCAAGCAATAACTGGATGACAAAAAGCAGGAAAGTAATGGTCCAAATATGAAATCAAATTTTTTCATGAGATAGCATAGTTTGGAGCACCCAAGTTAGCATAAGAAGTGGGACTGTATTACCTCTTGGCACTATAAACATTCTTCAAATAGCAATTCCAAATACGTTTAAGACCTTGTACTAGTAGAAAAGAACTGTAATTATAACTCATTACTTGGCTCTACAATGAACAAGGATTACATTATAATCATGTGTTATTAGATTTCTCCTGTGAGACTCGACTTACATAAAAAGCAGAGAAGACTTGACTGTGGTTACAGAACATAAATGTTATCAAACTTAACAACTATTTTTCAGGATATAAGAAGTAGAACTGATGGTAAGAGGAGGCAGAAAGGGTGAGTACAAAAAATAGCATATCTTACATGGAGAGAAAGAAATTCATGGTGATGGAAGAAGAAAAAGATTTAAGTATATAAATTAAAAATACATGAAGTTATTCAATGGAATTAAATAAGGATTAAATATCAATCAAACTAAAAAAGAATTGGGACAGAGAGTTGGAGAAATATAAAGGAGCCATATACTCATTTTTCATATAAAAACATAGATAAACTAAATAATTTAGGAATTTGTGGTGGGACTACATTATTTAAGATTAAGAACATAACCAGGAGAACTTGAACAGAAAAATTAAAAGAGATTTCCTCTGGAGAATAAAATAAGGAGAGGAGTTAATTTGAAGAGTGGAAGCAGTTTCTTTTCATAATGAAACCTATTCTATTTGCTTGTTATATGTAATTTGACAAAATTAATTATAAATTAATATAAATAACATTTAAAAATTACAAAATGGAGAAGGGTGAAGAAAGGGAACTCCAAAAAGAGCAAAATATCTATTCAGCTTTCAAAGCACAGAGGATCATTTGGGAAGGGAGTAGAAGAAATAAGTAAAAGAAGGCCGGATAATTTTCTGCCAATGCAATGACCTTTTCTGCTGAGGGAAAAAATCAAAGTGAAGCCAAGGAGCGAGGTGGTGGAAGGGAGAAGTATAATGGGAATAATTGGAGTATGAGTAGACAGAAAGCACTTAAAACTGCAAAGTTTGTAGGTCTAAATGATTTGGTCTAAGACAGAAATCTGTTTCTGATAATAGTGCATGAACAAAAAACTCAAACTATGATGCTTGAAGGGGTCTTGAATGCTGGTAGACTACTACACAGATGTCCTAAAAAGTATCTATCCTCTTCTTTAAAGCCTTCAGCACATATTACCTTTTAAATAGAATAAAAGACTTTCCAAATCAGGAATTTCTTCCCAATTTTTAAATCACGCCCTACTGAAACCTAAGCAGACAGGAAAATCTCTTCCCAGAAGTGGATTTGCTGGGTTAAGGAGAAAAGACATTTGTAATTTTGACAGCTATTGCTAAATGTCTGTCTATAGGGACTGTATCAATTTACCATTCCTTTTGCAAAGTAGAGAAACAAGCTTGTTTGTCAGTTTTATCAATATAGATTTTGATTTTTTGGGAACTATTCATTTCAATATTGTAATTGAGAAATATTCAAAGCATCCTGAATGTCCACTAATAGGGGAATGGTAAAAAACATACCATACAATGAAATAATATGTCACTATAAAAATAATGAGAAGATTTTATCTCCATTGAGATAGAATGATTCTTAAGATACAGTTAATGAAAAATCAAAGTTCAGAAAATATGCACACTATTCTATGTACTGTGTAAACAGGGGAAGGGATATTAAGGATCTTCATCCATATCTATCAGTATATGTCTATATATTCTGGAATGATGTACAAAAACTAAAAGCAGTGGTTACCCATGGAAAGGTGGAGGGTGAGAGGTAAGAAGAAGGGTGCAAGAGGGAGTGAGACTGTATATCTTTAATTAAAAAAATTTTTGAATATGGGACACCTGGGTGTCTCAGTCGGTTAAGCGACTAACTTCAGCTCAGGTCATGATCTCACAGTTTGTGGCTTTGAGCCCCGCCTTGGGCTCTGTGCTGACACTCTGAGCCTGGAGCCTGCTTTGGATTCTGTGTCTCCCTCTCTCTCTCTGCCCCTCCCCAGCTTGTACTCTGTCTCTCTGTCTGTCTCTCTCTCTCTCTCTCAAAACTAAACATTAAAAAAAATTTTGAAACTCATAAATGCATTACTGTTTATAAAAAAAACATAAAAACAGAAAATACAAAAGATCAATTATCAGTTTTATTAAGCTACATACACTTTATATGGTAAGCTATACAGTGTTTCTGTTCATAAAATATTCAAATTTTCAGTTTGTTTTTTTCTAAACAAGGACTTTGTTATACCTAATAAGAATGGGATCCATGGGGTGCCTGGGTGGCTCAGTGGGTTAAGCAGCCGACTTCGGCTCAGGTCATGATCTCGCAGTCTGTGAGTTTGAGCCCCGCATCAGGCTCTGTGCTGACAGCTCAGAGCCTGGAGCCTGTTTCGGATTCTGTGTCTCCCTCTCTCTGATCCTCCCCCATTCATGCTCTGTCTCTGTCTCAAAAATAAATAAACGTTAAAAAAGAAAAAAAGAATGGGATCCAAAATGACTTGTATATAGATCTTTCAACAAAGACAAGCTTTCAAATGTCAAATACTATGAGTGAGTATATATGGTTATAAGTTCAGATCTTTAAAAGTCATTAATTTTAATAAACACAATATAATTCATCATATATATTAATAGCTCTAAAAATGGAAAAACACTAAAAATTTACCAAAATCCAAAATATCTTCTGATAAACATACACAACAAAATTGCAACAGATGGACACTTTCCTAGGCTAATAAGGCATTTTATCACAGTCCAGAAGATAACATCATACTTGTAATACAGGAAATCACTAAAGACACTCTCAGAAACGTCAGGGAAAATATGATGATGTCTATTATCACCACAAATGTTTAACATTCTACTGGAGGTAGTACCAATATAATTATATGAGAGAAAACTTAGCAGCATAAAATTGAAAACAAAAATCATCACACTTTTCAGATAACTTGACCAACTAAATAACATCTGAAATTTAAAGATTCAACTAAAAAGGTAATTCAATAAGGTAGTGTCATTTTATGGAAATTAATACTTTCTTTTTTTAATTGTTTAATGTTTATTCATTTTTGAGAGATAGAGAGTGTGAGGGGGGAGGGACAGAGAGAGACACACACATACACATGCACACAGAATCCGAAGCAGGCTCCAGGCTCTGGGCTCTGAGCTGTCAGCATAGAGCCCGATGCGGGAATCGAACCCATGAACTGTGAGACCATGACCTGAGCTGAGGTCGGACACCCAACCGACTGAGCCACTCAAGCATTCCTGGAAATACTTTCATATCCACAAATAGCAACCATTTAAGAAATCTGATGGAAAGATCCTATGGATAACAGTAACAGAATAGGTAAGCTAGCTAGGAAAAAATACTTAATAAATTAGCAAAATCTTTTATGAAGACTTGATTTCTATATACCCATTTGTACAATTCTTTAGGCTTTATCATTTATTTTATTTATGAATCAGAAGAAATCATATGCAGATGAAGACAGAAAACAAAAAGAAAACATAGATAAGAATTATTATATGGGCACTGATATTAATAGGATGAAAAATTCATCTTGATTGAATGCCCTTATTTAAGAAAGCAAAAAATAATTAAAAACCAATAGGGAGAATCATGAAAAATTCCTGAAATTTAAATGGCAGAACTGCAAATTAGAAAGAAATAATTTTCCTTATCTATGAAGCTTCAAGGTGTTTGGTGAACTTTGCCATCTCTCTTTTTTTTAATTTTTTAAATTTGTTTTTAATTAATTTATTTTTAATTTTAGAGAAAGAGAGAGTGCATGCATATGCAGGGCAAGGGAGGGGCAGAGGGAGAGAGAATCATAAGCAGGATCCACTCAGTGCAGAGCCCAACCCAGGGCTGGATCCCACGACATTAGGATCGTGACTCGAGCAGAAATCAAGAGTAGAATGCTCAACCGACTGAGCCACCCAGGCTCCCCTGAACTTTGCCATTTCTGTCTTGTCAACATCCTAAGGGTTTGTTAACTGAGACTAAATTGATAGACAACACTATTACTAACTACTGTCATCTATTAAGCCATTGTTATGTACCATGGCCCTAGGTTCCTGAAGATTTTACGTATTTTTATTCACAAAATACTTACAATACTCAACATAAATACCAAGAAACCATTATTTTCATTTTGTAGAAATTGGCACATGAGGTTCAGAAAGACAAATCTCTTGACCAAGTTGTATACATGATACAAGGAAGAGTCTGATTTCCAATCTGGCACCAGCCTCAAACAGCACACCTATCTTCTTTCCACTTTAGCATACTAAATTGTTTTCAATTTTAGTCAGCTTCCAATCACTCCTTCACACATTCATTTTTTTTAAACCAGAAGCTCAAAACTATAGTAAGCAGATTTAAGATCCCTCCCATTGCCTTCCAGGCAATTGTGTTACCCAGAAGTGTAAGAGGTGAAAAAAAAAAAAAAAAAAAAAAAAGGCCTAGAAATTCTACAATCCTGATAATAATTCCCCTGTGATAACATTTCCTCCATTTTCCAAAAGTAACAACAAACACATAGAAAATTACACACTGACCGCTTTAATCAATTAAAAAAATAAATAAGAACCCTTCAGCATATGCTAGATCCATAAGCTAGTTACATCTCTGTTGACAGTCTCTTTTTTTTTGTATAATTATTTATTCTTAGGGCAATGCTGTTTATATTGGAAGTATTACTGTTTATTTTAAATATAACAAGTGACCTAAAAATCACTATGTTTTCCCCCTTATGAAAGACAGAATCCCCATCATATCAATAGCGTATCTTTTTTTTCTTAAACTCAAGATTTTCATTTTTAATTGTTTTTTTTAATATAATTTATTGTCAGATTGGTTTCCATACAATAACCAGTGCTCATCCCAACAAGTGCCCTCCTCCATGCCCATCACCTACTTTCCCCTCTCCCCCACTCCCCATCATATCTTAAACCAAAAGGAGCACTTTGGATTGGAGCCAAAAGCACCTTCACAAGAAAAACTCTTTGATCAATTAGGAAATGATTATTTGTGCTTTTATATTTTTCTTGTATCAAATATCTTAGATGGAGCTGAACTCTGTTAAGCATTTACAGACTATGTTTATAGGTAGTACATTTAATATGCAATAATATTTGATTTGTTTTTTATTCTCCTCAGCCCCTTTAACCTCTAGACTGTAATGACTTCCATATGGCTAGCCAAGTCTATTTTTAGATTGTTAATTATTCATCCCTATTTTTAGACCTCATCTTTCTTTTAGTTGATGATTATTATAAGACCTAAAGTGCCTTCTCAAATTTTAACTATTTTGTTTTTCTGCCAGATTAGAGGCCAATTCTGTCACAGAATACTAGTTTCCCTCCCCAATACCAACTTCTTCCACTTTTATTTTTCTCCCAACAAACCAGTCAGGACAATATGATTCAATATATTTGTCAAAGAGCGCTATGTTATTTAATATTTTAGATAAATACCAAACAAGATACACATTTTCAAAGGGCTTTTGGCTGTGTGGATACCACTAAGTTGGAGAAGAGTAAAATTGCCTATTATAACTGTGAAATTTGGGTTGAAAATCAAGTTTTGCACATGTAAAACAACCTATTTAGGATTCTCATTTCTTGCCCTAAAGATATTTTTCTTATTTTAGAATACAAATGTGCAGCAAGATTTTCATTTGAGACCAATAAGGTGCTCCAATTTCTGGGGTGCCTGGGTGGCTCGGTTGGTTAAACGTCCGACTTCGGCTCAGGTCATGATCTCACGGTTCATGGGTTCGAGCCCTGCATTGGGCTCTGTGCTGACAGCTCAGAGTCTGGAGCCTGCTTCAGATTCTGTCTCCCTCTCTCTGTGCCCCTTCCCCACTCGCGTTCTGTCTCCCTCTGTCTCAAAAATAAATAAACATTAAAAAAAATTTTTTTTGAATAAGGTGCTCCAATTTCAGGCTTCAGAGACTATGACTCTTGTCTTTGAAAATTCCCAAGTATAATAACATCTCAAATTGGTGAGCTTTAATCTGTTCTTCATTACATGAAATTGTCAGGTTGTTTTCCTTCCCTTTCCTGATGCCTGTATGAGTTTATGCATGTGTATTTAAAGAACAACAGAGATTAAAAAAAAAACACCTTAGGATTTATGCAAATAGCTAAGGATGAAATCCAGAATATCTTCTTTTTTTTTTTTTAATTTTTTTTTCAACGTTTTTATTTATTTTTGGGACAGAGAGAGACAAAGCATGAACGGGGGAGGGGCAGAGAGAGAGGGAGACACAGAATCGGAAACAGGCTCCAGGCTCCGAGCCACCAGCCCAGAGCCAGACGCGGGGCTCAAACTCACGGACCGCGAGATCGTGACCTGGCTGAAGTCGGGCGCTTAACCGACTGCGCCACCCAGGCGCCCCCAGAATATCTTCTTTCAAGTACCTAGTACATATTGTAAATTAAAAGTCACATACACACAGAGTCACCAAAATTTTGTTCTACAATTCATGCTGTATCCTAATTGAGTAATTTTTAGAAATTAGTCTATATACAAAGAGGAAAACAGCAAAGAATGGGCTTTGCTCTAAACACACCCTATGTTACATTGCAACCTTAAATATGTCTTGTCAAAGTGATTCCAATTGTCTATCTAGAGTGCCATTTGCTCTGTTTGCCTGGGGCTGGAAGAGTAGGGGTAAGCATTGGGAACAACTGTGTAAGTGGGGAATTAGGTACCACTGTGGTTAATAAAACACTTGTGTTGACTGTTTTTGTCACTGTATTTGAGGTTTTTACCCAAATACCATATCCCTTGAAATGTGAAGGTAATTCACCAGACTCCTCAACAAGAATGAAATGTGTGACAAGGTTTCAAAAATTCTAAAAGAACTCACAAATAGGAGGAATTACTTTCAGACCCTTTATAACTATAAAATTCAAAATTTCAGTACACTGACAAAGGATATTTAGACATAAGGACATTAACATGGTCAAGATTTGAAGCAAGAATGTTTGCTTCTGCAATTGGCTAATTCATCCTTGAGTTTTTAGAGAAATAGGTCTCACTGGAAGAAAACAATCATGTTGTGTCTATGTCCTTTTAATAAGATATTCATCCCATAGGAAGATACCTCTTTAAGAAAAGTATTTTGTGGTCACATGATCTTATGTGCCTTATATGGCATATTTCAGATGGTGTAGACTACAATCTAAATCTTAAATGTTTCTTTTAAAAACATTCCCTATGTAAGTCTTCATACAAAAGAGCATATTACACACACAACACAATCACAAGTTATATGTCACCTGGCAAAACCATCTTTCCAGGACCGATCTGAATTAAAAACTTGATAAGGCAATAATCTAAAAAAATGAAGGAAAGCAGAAGAGGAGTTGAGAAATCTTAGTTGTTTGACATTGATATGGGAAAAACAGTCTTCATTTTATAAATTTACGTTTTCCAGTGCGAAATGTTTTAGAGTAAAATATTTATTACCATATCTTACTAAAAATGAAAATTTAAATCTTCTCCTTGACAAAATCCCTAGAAAATGATACAGATACCAACAAGGAAAGTTTAGTATTGTATTCCTATCCTATCTTTTTCATTTAAAAAATAATAAATATGACAAGCAGTGGGTTTAGATCTAAATATAATTTGCAAGAACAAAATATATAAACATGACTCTAAACTTGCTTAGATTTTAGCTTCTCTATCTATACCACAAAGATAACCACCATGGGCTAATCAGTTTCACTGTCACTTATATATTTTCTGTCAGTGTCTCACTGTGTAAAATCCCTAGTTAGAGGAATATTAATTTATGTATCCACTCATTTAGAAAACATTTAGTAATATTCAATAATCCAATAATCAGCACAAGTGTTTCCTTCAGCCTAGCAGGAACCACTGGATGAATTCAGGCAAATTCAGAAAAAGATTAGGGAAGCTTTTGGAGCAATATACTACTTCTATTAAGGAACAGAAGAATACTATATAATCTATGCAAATAATTCTATCAGCAACCATTACTTGAGCAGCTTCTATGTCCTTGATATTTTATCAAAACCTCTAATGCTCACAATAATCCTATAGGTATATATTATTATTATTATTTCCTTTTTACCATAATAACACTAATGTTTAGGGCCTATCCAGAATAGGACAATGACAAGATTTGAACTTAGGACCATCTGTCCTCAAGTCTGTGTCTTTTCTATTACACAACACTATTTCTGTAAAAGTAAATGTGCTACATTTTACTGGTCACGTGCTTTATATTACTTTACTAGGTGCTTTCATTATTTTATTGCATTTAATCCTTCCAACAACCCTGAGTTATGAACAATATCATCATGCCCATATTTGTTATAGGTGATGAAACAGAAGCTATGGCCCAAGGTCACAAAGGAAGAAGAGAAGGATTTGAACATAGGTATCTGACTATGAAATTAGCTGTTATATTACTGCCTTTCCAACAATGGACATAAAACTAACGTATCAACATGATGATAACGCCAATATGAGGTTGGAAATGTGACTTTGGGGTGCTAAATGATCTTATAAGAAACCCTCTTCCTGTCTCCAAGAAGGACACGGTAGCATCTACTGTTTGACATAGCAAATCCAAATGCACCTATCTAGTATGCAAGATTTGCCACCATGCCACACGTCACCCCCACTCCTATCAGCTTCATTTCCCAAGAATTTCCAAAGATCCAGTCTATGCAAGATGCAATATGATTGAACAGTGTCCTGGGGCAAAACATTTCATAGACACAATTTGGAAAAAGCTCAGTTCTACAAACTTGTGGGGTGCTTTTTGGGGGTGGGGGTGTTATTTTTTATAGACAGCAGTTTTTCTGAAGGGATCTTTAATACACTGTGTGGTATGAACCTCTGACTTCTAGAAGCAATATGAAAATTTCTCAATTCAATCCCCAAATTTTTTGTGAGGATAGGAAATTTAAGTGATAGGAACACCTATGGAACCTTCACAGAATGTTAATTTCTGCAGGTAAAAGCTGCTTTCTGTGTCCACAGTTACCTATTCATGCTCCGGAACCCCCAAATTCTCCCTCTCTCTTCCCATTCTCTATTCATGGAATGCTTTTCTCCTTTCTTTCACCCCAGGCCTTTCAGCCCTTGCTAAATCTCACTCAAAAGATCTCTTAGAGAACACCTTCTCTGATGTATATATCTCCAGGCTTCCTATTTGATTCCCACAGCACTCAGATTTTTTATGTAAAAGGTTGTGTCCTGTAACTAACACAGGCATAAACGTCTTTAATCAAAGAAATTCTATATGAATTTAAGAAACATCATTTGGCTATTTTAAAAAACAATTTGCTATGCTTCTCTGGTGACAGCTCCAGAGGGTAAACACTAGACTTCAGGTTCTTTCCTTGGAGTGGCATCTTATCTTCCAATGTTTTACCCTCAGCTCTGGCTAAGAGCTTGACACAAAAGAAGGGCTGACCATACCTGCTGCAACTTTAAAAAGCAAACTGTTTCTTAGGAGAGAGAGAACTATACCTAAATAACTATGATATGAGGCAGCAAGTGATACCAGAAGAGAGATCTAGCTCTTGCTTTGTTTTACACTGTGTTGTGTTATTTTAGGTTAGGTTTCTGTAGAAAGCAGAGCCTGAGAGAATATAGTTTATTTGGAGAAATGATACCAAGCTGAAGACTGGGAAGCTTCAATACACAGTGCACAGATCATCACTCAGACCACCTGGGCTCATCACCACTAGGAAATGTTGCAGAGCCCTGTAGAATGACCTTCAGAATTACCTGCCTTAGGGGTGCATTAGCTCTTGTTTGCCATCGGCTAACGGTTGGCCATGACTTGTAACCCACTGGCACTTCCAGGCAATGCGTGTTTTGAGAAGCCTGAGGTTCTTGCCCCAGGGCAGAAAGAAATATGTGATGCAGCTATGGTGAATACCATCAAATTAATCCTGCATAAAAGATAGGGGTTTGAGAGAAGGCCCAAGAGATAGGTGGGTTTGTGTCTGGTCCACTTTCACTCAATGAAGTACGGCCCCTTTGCAAGGCCTGCCTCTGTAATGGTGAGGGCAGGAGGAAGAGTATTAACTAGACATGTGGAGGTAGAAGATCTTCGGATGAAAGCCTCTAAGAAGGAGAAACATTATTTCAGAATAACATTCAGCAAAGAATTTGCCAAATAAGTTGGCAGATGCAAATATTTGTGTATCATTGATTCTATGTTAGGTAACACCCAATACACTTTTACTAAAAAAGTACATGATCTCACAAGGACGTGCTATTTTATCACCAAGAAAGCAAATGCAGCCCTCATGGAGATTTGTATAAAATTACAGATATCAATTAATTTTTTCAAATGAAGAAAATAAGTTAACCTACCAAAGTACCTCTGCAGATGGAGAAATTATCATGAACTCTGTTACATAACACAGATTCTAGTGACTTTTATTAACAAAGAAAGAGCAAACACTCCTGTCTTAAGTTTAGATTCTCTCTAGATGTCACAAAGTATCTGGTATGTAGTAAGAGTTCTGGAATGGAAATTTCTTGTACTTCGAATGGAATCAAGTGATAAATTGTCCCCCATCCATAGCTCCAAAAACATGAACTTTTTTCCATTTAAAGGCAAGAGAAAATGAGAGAGAAATACTCAAGGAGAGAAACATCAGAGAAACAGATCAGAGCTTGCAAGGACCCAAAAGTTAGAAAGAAAAGAAAACTTGCTGCTTATCCTTAATCACAAGTGACTTATTTAAATAGACAAAATGACAGGCTGACCTCCATCTATTTTAACTGCCAAATCCTATCAGCAGGGTGTGATTACCTCCCAAGACCACCTTCTGAGGGGGGGTTCTCAAGCCTGCCCTGAGAATCCCTGACATTCCTTCCTCCATCCAGAAATCCGGAATTCTTCTAAGGAAACATTTGTGGCCATTAAACCAATTGGAGTTGAACCCATGTCCTGGAGGTTGACAGGACAATTTATTAATGTGCTATATAACCAGGTCTGGATTTAAAAAAGATCTCACAGATTTTTTTTTTAAGTTTTACAAGATACTAGTATCCTCAAGATCTATATCTGAAGGAAGAGAAATAGTTTCTGGCTTAGAATTTCCTGTTTTTAATTTAAAGAAACTCGTGTTTTATTTCAAATATAGAATTAGAAGAAATTAAGCCCAAGGAAAAGTTGACTAAAACTATGCCTCATGAGTTAAAAGGAGATCTAGAAACTAGTATGAAACAGCAGACATACTTTATGTAACTATATAACCAAAAAGAGCTAAATGAAACTATTCTTTCCAAAAAAGCCACAATCTTATGTGCCAGGTTCATGGAACAGTTTTCCAGGTAAAATGAACCATAGTTCATGTTCATGCACATACATGCATGTATGTGTTTCTTATCTGGGAGAAGAGAATTTATTGTAATGCCTCATAGTCCCAAAAATTAGAATGGAGAATGTAGATATAAATGTCTATGGAGAATTATGAAGTAAATAAACCTGCAGCTTATTGAATAGTCAGAATTTTGTTCTATGCATTCAGCTGCAGCACTTTCCAGTACAAAATCCAAACCAAGACAAATGATTTTATTTATTAATGCAAATTTTTAAAGACCTAGATCTTTTCATATCAATCTAAGAGGTGTTTTAATTATCAAGAAGCTTGCTCTGAAGATCAGAAATCATTTTTTGAATCATCTAAACATAGATGCTTAAACTCTTTCCTGTAAATGTAATTCTAGGATTCCCAGGCATTAATTGGATAATTGAAATCTCTTACATTGGTGATTCAGGCTACCTTTTATGTTTCCAGCTGTTCTCAAGAGCAAGAAAAAGCTCTTAGGCTATGATATAATGCCACTCTATTGCTTTAGTCTTGCCTAAAATATATTACCCATGGACCATCATGATTTTTCCCTTAAGCATACAATTTAGCATTCCAGGCATTAATCTCTGTTGGATTAACAAAGAAAACACTTCATATTAAAGCAATGAAAAGTTGTTTATGTTCAAAATGATGAAAAGGAAATTCTCCAATATTTTAACTTTCCATGTCCCTGGTGAATAAAGAAAATATCCCAAGATAAAATGACATTTCAATTATCCTAAGCAAAAAGAGAGGAGGGAACACACACACACACACACACACACACACACACACACACACACACACAC